>NC_081558.1:91704989-92053385 GCF_022355385.1 Mustela nigripes
TTTCTTTCTTTCTTTCTTTCTTTCTTTCTTTCTTTCTTTCTTTCTTTCTTTCAGGCTGTTTGCCTTTCTCCACCGGGATGTCCAGAGGAGTCCCTCTTTAGCCCTGAGGTTTAGTACCTCACCAGGATGTGTCTTGATTTGATTTGGGGATGTATTCTGGCTTTTTCAAATGGCAGCTTCAAACTCTTAATTCAGGAAACCTTTCTCCCATAGGCCTTTGAATGGTTTTTGCTCTACTTTTGGTGTCTCTTCTGCAGAACAACAATGATGCTTATGTGGGTGGAGAGCCAGGGGTGCATGTTTTTGTCACGGGTGCTGTGGGCTGTGGCCCACTGAAGCTCTTTCCCTGCATCCTCCACACTCTCTTCTGGAAGTTTCTCTGGCCCAGGGACTCTCTGCCCAGGAGCACAGGAGATGGGGGCAGCAGGAGGCCGATACAGAAACAGAAGAGCACCCTCTCGGCTGGACCAGAGGTTCCCACCCTTTCCTCTGCACTTTGCAACTCTCATGTGCTGGGGGGCCTTTCTCAATGTGACATTTGTCTTTGAAGAAATCTAATTCTTTTTTTTTTTAATTTTATTTATTTATTTGACAGACAGAGATCACAAGTAGGCAGAGAGGCAGAGAGAGAGAGAGAGGAAGGGAAGCTCTCTGCTCAGCAGGGCTTGATCCCAGGACCCTTGAGACCATGACCTGAGCTGAAGGCAGAGGTTTAACCCACTGAACCACCCAGGCACCCCAAGAAATCCAATTCTTGCCCAAAGTCTGAGGGGTTTGCCAGCTTTCAGTATTCTCCCAAATTCCCACATGCATTTTCTGTATGTGGTTTATAATGATGGCTGTCTCTTTATTTTAATAAGGGCTGATATTTCTTCTCTTCCTAGAAGAAAAATCCCTTTTCCTTTGTGCATTTAGTCAGAGATGTGGAGAGGGGCAAGGTAGAAGGCCTAAGGAACCGTTTTATTTTCCTCTACTCTTCTATCTTAGCCAAGTCCGGGATGTGGTTTAACTTGGTCCACATTGAATTGGCCTATTTTCCCAGATCAACAAGGTTATTGGGGAGCAAGGGGGACCCATGGCCCACAAATGCCTGGCACTGTGTCCCCACAGCCCCCGTTTCTGCAGCTGTAGCAGCTCAGTCCTGAGGATTCCCCAAGCCAACTCCTCCTTCACAGGGGGAATCACCTTCACCCCAGGCTTCTCATCTTGTGTCTCTGGGAAGGTTGTTTTATTGGCAAATGGTGAATGAGAAAAAAGGCACAAACTACCAAACCCACTGACCCAGCTCCTTGGGTGAAAGCCAGAGACACCCATCATTTCACATGCAGTTCTTTGCAGATCTGTGCTTTCTTAGAAAACAGGATGTTGGCTGGAAGTACCTCGAGTGGGCCAGACCTCCCTTCTTTTTTTTTTTTTTTTAAAGCTTTTATTTATTAATTTGACAGAGAGAAATCACAAGTAGACGAAGAGGCAGCCAGAGAGAGAGAGAGATAGGGAAGCAGGCTCCCTGCTGAGCAGAGAGCCCGATGCGGGACTCGATCCCAGGACCCTGAGATCATGACCTGAGCCGAAGGCAGCGGCTTAACCCACTGAGCCACCCAGGCGCCCCCCTTCTTTTAATTTCGTGCCATGACATCATAAAAAAGTGTGGCAACCGACCACACCAGAGTGAAGGCCTTTCTGTCTCCAGAATCCCCCCCACCTTTAACCCATTTAGTAGGATCATGCCAACCAGGAGGGGTATCTTCTCCACTTGTGAGATAGGAAAGTTGAGAGTGGGGAAGTGGGAGTCATTGACCTGCTTTGTTTGTATGAAAAAAAAAAACATTAAAATGGATGATGGTAACCCCATTATCTCAGGACCCTTGTAGCAGCTACTGGGGGTCCAGGAAGGTGCAGAGTGTGCTCTCTCCCCGTGGTGCCTCCCTAGCCACACTCTGCTCACCTTTCTCACTGGATGGCTATGGAATCTGTGCCTGCCTGTTGGGGAGGACGGGAGGTGAGCAGATTGCGAGCCCTGGGAGACAGCAACCTGCCTCGTGCATCACCTCCGCGTGCTGACGTGGCTCCCAGATGTCAGAGGACACATCTGGGGGAGCTGGCTGCAGATGTAGACAGACACTCTTTGTGTGAGAGCAGGGAGGGGAATGGAAAGAGGTGTCAGCCACTGGGCTGAGAATCCCTGGGGCTAAACTCCGCTAAGAAAGAAAAGTTTTGTCCTGACCCCTGCCTTCAGCCAAAATTGCAGCTGCTGCTCCCCCCACACCCAGGCCACAGGCTGGAAACAAGCTTGCTCCCAAAGGTGCTTACCTTCTGTCCAAACACCTCCCCTAGACGGTGTCCCCAGCGTGTCCCCAGCCTTCCTCGATAACCACAGGCTGAAGTTACAACGGCAGCTGTTTCCTCTTGGCTGTGGATTTAGCACATTGTAAACACTAGACTAACACTGACTCAGTTACACACCTAGTGAGACAGCTTATTCCTGCTTCAACTCTGCTACTTCAAAAAAGTCTGATGGAATAAAGTTGCTGTGGAAGTTGAAGATGGGATTCTGTGTTGTAGTGGACATATGTCTGGGTGGGTAGGGGCAGCCCCCCGGAGTTGGAACACCCCTTCCTGCTTGGAGGTGGGGAGGGTTGTCGTCCTGGAGAGTGTGAGGAAATCCTGGAGAGCTCTTCCTCTCCACCTCTGGGGAGCTAGAGTCTGGGTACCTGACCGGCTAACTCGGCCACCTGGATGCTCCTGACTAAGGCTTTGACTTTGGAGGGATGGGCTGGAAGATTCAGGAAAGCTGGGACATTTGTCACAACATTAAGTCCTGGCAGATGCACTTGCATCATTTGGAGGGTGGGCAGGGCAGAGTGGTTGTCGGAATGTGTAGCCCCGCCCAGACCATGGGGTACCATCTAGGCTCTGGGGCCCAGCCTGCCTAGTCTCCCACCCAGCCTTTTTGATGACTTAGAGCACTGTTCCATGGCCTTCGAAAAGACTGCCTTCCTTTTCTGTTTCCTTCGTTTAACCACAGTCATCTTCTATTACTATGGCTAGGAATTTTCACTGATATGAGAGTGGTTCTGAGTTTGAGTCCGCCTCTTCAGGGAAGGCTGCTTCTAGCAGAAAGACCATACCTACTGAGTGGATTAAGAAATACCCATTTGTAATTCAGTCAGTGGTTATCAAGTGTATGCTGGAAGCAGGCACTCCACTAAGCACTAGGAAACATGTGCCCTCCTGGAGCTTAGGCCCTGATGGAGGAGACCAGCTCGTCCTGCTTCCAGATCACTGTTCCACATGAGTCGCATCTGGAAGGCTGCCTGGCTGGTGGGAGCATGTACCATATGTCCACGAAGCAGGTGCCCAGCAGGCCTCTGGAGAGTGTCAAGCAAGGTTCTGGCATTTCAATAGCGGCAGCTCACCTAGAGCCCAGCTTTCCTGTGGGCACAAATCACCCATTCTTTTATGGGTTATTACAGCTATTTTGTCTAGTTTTTGCTTTCTCATTTTATTTTCCTTTCTTCTTATTTAGTAGACCTCAAGCGGGAGAGTATTGCTGGGCATGGCCAATCGTAGATTGACTCTCTGTCTTTAGGAGTGAAGGGACGCTGGGTTGGCAGGTGTGTACACGTTTGGGGGTGTTAGGATCCCCCAGGCAGCACCCCAGGCTCCCGCATAGTACATAGGCTCCACTCCTGACTCCTTTGCAAGGCAGTCCCATCTGGGCCTGGAGCTTGACTGTGGTCTCCTGCAGGCTGGGCCATAGTTCCCAACTTCCAGTTTCTGTGCTGTTCCGGCTCGCTTCTCCATCCCTAAAGGTACTGGGATTCTCAGTGCCCATCAGCCGGAGCGTCAGACTCCCTGCTGGTCAGCACTGGCACAGTGGCCTTCGGCATGTCCCAAAGAGCAGGCAGGGGTCATCCCCCAAAAGAAAGCTAGTAAACATCCCTAAAGTGCTGATCTAGGGGTTTCTAACCTGGCTAAACTTGAGAAGACTGGGGGAGATTATAAACACATACTAATTCCAGCCCCCGCCACTCCCCTGTCATTCTGACTGAACTGGTCCTGGGTGTGGGCAGGGCATTTTAAAAATCTTTCCAGATTGTTCCCATGAGCTGCCAAGGTTAAGAAGCAATGTTTGAATTTTGTTTTCTTTTGTTTTGTTTTGTTTTCCTAAGTTAACCCTTCAAAGAAGAACCAGGAGGAGGTTAGGAGAAAGAAGGATCAGGTCAGAGGTAGAGCCTGAGGAAAAAGTGGTGGGCATGGCTAGTAGGGCTGAGTAGAGAGACTAGGAGTACACACTGGACTGTCAGGCTCTGCCCAGATATAGCCACAAGCTTGATACATCTCTCTAGCAAGAGGCGTGTAATTGTTTCTTGTTTGTGTTTAATGGATCTTCTCTTTGGCCATGACCCTGGAGAAAAGAAGAGGGAAGCAGACCCTCTTAGTCTCAACCCCATCCTGTGTATAGCCCACTCCTTCTCTGGTGGGAGGGAAAGGGGCTGAGCAACAGAGTAACAAGGATTTCAGCTTAACACAAGGGCTGGGAAGGAAAATGGAGAGAGTGTTCTGGGGCTGGGGCTGCTTTCGAGGAAGTCCTGTCTGAGCCGAAAGCAGGAATATTTGAAACCAAACAGGAACTAATACTGGGGAAGAACATTCCAGGCAAACCCAGCAAATGCAAAGGCCCTGAGGTGGGCTTGGCAAGGTTGAAATGAGGTCTGAGAAGTAAGTATGGGTCAGGTGGTGTGGGGCTGATAAGTTATCCTCAACTTACCTTTCTGACAAGCAGAAGTAACCCTGTTGCTCTTCAGCCCTGCTATGCCCCATCCTATATAGGTAAAGGTGGAGAATTGGAAATTGGAGAGCCTTCATTCACTCTGGAGTGGTCAGGTGCCGCATCAATAATGCCTCCATGGCTTGAAACTATACAAAGCAGGGAGGTTTGGCCCACCTTGAAGTACTTCCAGCCAACATTCCCTGTTTTCCAATAAAGCACAGATGTGAATTGCATGTGAAATGCTGGGCGCCTGGGGTTTTCACCCAACGAGCTGGGTCAGTAGGATTTGGTAGCTTCAGTCTTTTTTCTCATTCACCATTTGCCAACAAAACAGGCTTTCCAGAAACACAAGCTTGGGCTGAAGCTTATTTCCCCTGTGAATGTGAAGGAAGCCCCTCCAGAGTTTGGAGGAGGGAAACAATGATCTGACTCAGGTGAAATAATGATACTAATCACCCCAAGCACCACCACTCTGGCCAGTGTGTGGGGAGAGCCACTTTCAGTGGAAGTCAGAATGGAAGGCGAGGGTTCAGAGGATGAGAAGGGCATTGCCCTTCCAGGGCCACCCAAGAATGAGAAGGACAGATGGAATCTGGCCTGGCAACCTGGGATGGGGGTTGGGGGTGGGGCACTGCCATCCCTGCTCTGGCCCAGGCCCTGAATCCTGGGTGACAGAGACCTTCTTCCAAGGGCTCAGGCTCCTCCCACTTGCCAGGAAATCAGTAGCCTTTTCCCCCACTCTTCTTTCAAGATCAGAACAGGAACTTCATGAGACATGCATGGCCTCCATCCCATCCATTTGATGATGTCTTTCCTTTAAAAATGTCTGTTAGGCTTATTTCTCAGGACCCTGGCCAGGAGTATTTTCTTCCTTCAGAGATTCCCAGGCAGTTCTCCCCTCAGGCCTGGGGCTTTCGCTAGGCAATGACTCCCTTCCCTTCTCTCTAAGCAGCGGATGAAGGCCTTGAGCTTGAGGGGGAGGAGGAGGCAGAATTGGCAGACGCTTTCCTCAGGCAGGCTGGGAAAGATTGTTTAAATTTAGGCCTTACCCTCCCAGAATGAAAATAAGTTATTTTTATGTGAGTAAGTGTTAGTTATTGAATTAAATATAAGTACAGGGCACTTCTCCTAATTTATAGCTCCGGTCCAGGAGCTGAGGCGGCCTGCGTCATCCGGGCGCCCTCCTCCACAGGCCGCACTGGCTTCTCAGCTTCTCCCACCCTCTGCGCTCATCTGTCTCGGTTGTCTCTCCCAACTTTGTCAAAGGCAATGTGGAAGAACGGGAAATTAAAGGAAAACAAAAGAGAGATTTTCCAAGAGGGGAAATCAGATTTATCCTGAGGTAATTAAATGTGTAGGAAACGGAGAACAAAGGATTGCAAATAGTGTGTGTGTGTGTGTGTGTGTGTGTGTGTGTGTGTGTGTGTGTAAGTGAGAGAGAAAATAAATCATTATTTCCCAGGCAGCTGGAGCCCTCTGATGAATCTTAAATTCAGGTGCCTATGAGGTGGAATTGGCAGGAGAAGCCAAACGTGGGCTTTGTGTGGCGGAAGCGGAATGCTCAGGTGTCCCGACAGCTGCACAGACTGCTATCAGCTTCCCGTGGCTCCCCACAGTGCCCCAGCCAGTCCAGGGTGGGTGGGGGAGCACTGCGGGACACCCCAGCCATGGTGGGAGAACCCTTTATGTGCAGCCTTCTGCTCCCACGTCCCTGTGGAAGTGTCTGTGCTTAGGGCCCTCCACACTGGACTTCTCTTTAGTCTTTTTTATCCTCTAGAGGTTGACTACACTGGAGTCAAGGGCTGTATTTTTTTTTTTTAAGATTGTATTTATTTATTTGAGAGAGATAGAGTGCACATGAGCAGGCGGAAGGGGCAGAGGGAGAAGTAGACTCCTCACTGAGCAGGGAGTGAGATGTGGGGCTCGATCCTGGGACCCTGAGATCATGACCTGAACTGAAGGCAGACACTTAACTGACTGAGCCACCAAGGCACTCCAAGGCATTCCCAAGTGTCTACCACAGGACCTGGCCTACTGTGGTCACTCTAAATGTGCTTGTGGGATTAATAAGTGAATGAATGAACAAAGGGGCCCAGGAGGGACCCTCCTTCAATAAGGTTAGGCACGTTAAGTTCATCTCACTGCTGTGTTGGGCAGGTGCGTCTTCTGTGCCTGCACTTTGAGGTGGGGCATGACGGGAGCTCCAGTGCTGGTGACTGGACTGATATCCTTTATAGACCCATAGACAGGACTGATATCCTTTATAGACCCATTTCCAGATGCTTTTCGAATGGCACCGTGTGACAGGGGTGGTACATGGGCTTTGCGTGATGACCTCATATATTCCTCAATGCTAGACAGGAGTGAGTCTTGCCAGATGATGGGGACTGAAGGATAGAAAATTCTGGCCTGAGGCTGTGCCTTAGAGAGGCTGAGGCCTTTGGTAAGGCAGCCTGAGAACCTGTGTATTCAGAGTGATCCTGCCTTTCTACCAAGGCTTAGCCCTCACAGACGCCCCAGCCGAACTCTGCCCGCAGTGCTTCGAACCCCCAATGCGGAGGCTGCGTATGGCATTCTCCTGCCTAGTCTGTGGCCCTAGCCTGGGGTTACGGGCCAGCTAACTCCCAGCAGCAGGCTTGGGGACAGGGAGGAGAGTCCTCCCCACCTTTTCCAGACACCGAAAATTCCACCATGAGGTATTATTATTATTGTGGTAAAATACACACAACATACAACTCACTTTCCTAACCATTTTCTAAGTGTACAGTTCAGTACCAAGTACTTCAGTAATAAGTACATTCTCATGGTTGTCCCACCATCCCCGCCCTCCATGTCTAGAACTCTTTCCATCTTGCCTAATTGAAACTCTGTCCCCATTACACACGGACTCCCTGTGACCCCCTCGCCCCAGCCTTTGGCACCTACCAACCACCATTCTACTTTTCTCTCCCCATTTCCCCCCATCCTCTAGCCTCTAGTGATTACCATTGTACTGTCTGTCACTGTGAGTTGGGTGTGTGTGCCTCTGTGTGTGTGTAGAATGAATATAGAATGTGTACATAGAACGTATATAGAATGAATAGATATTCATTCTACAGATAAGTGAAATTGGGCACAATATGGATCTCTGTGTCTGGTTTACTTCACTGACCATAATGTTCTCCAGGTTCATTCATCCATGTTATCACCAGTGGCACAATTTCCAGCCCTTTTTAAGGCTGAATAATATTCCATTATATCACAGTATACACAATGGAATATATATATTCCTTTATAATATATACATATCTCTCTCACATTTTCTCTAATCATGCAACATTCTTCACACTGGGTTCTAAAGGTTTTTCAGAGCTTTTAATGTGAGCTCTGTTAGAATAAACACCACTTTGGCCTCAAAGACCTTCAGGCTTCTCAGTGATATCAGCATTATTATTCCTGATAGCCTAGATGAGCTGGAGCATATGAATGAGGGACCCTTAGTGCTAGGGTCTGAATATTCGTGCTTTTTCCCAAAATTCATATGTTGAAACCCTAACCTTAAGGTGATGGTATTAGTACATAGGGCCTTTGGGAATTGATTAGTTGTGAATGTGGAACCCTCACAAATGGGATTAGTGTCCTTATAAAAGAGGCCCCAGAGAGCTTTCTCGTCCCTTCTGCCACACGAGGACGTGGTAGGAAGTCTGCAGGCAGGAAGAGGGCCCTCCCCTGACCATGCTGACACCATGATCTCACACTGCCAGCCTCCAAAACTATGAGAAATATAATTTCTGTTGTTGGCAAGCCACACAGGCTGTGGGTTTGGTTGTAGTGGGTTGCATGGACTAACACAGTCAGCCTGGTCAGCAAGGGTGGAGCAGCCACCGGGAGGGTGGGTGGCCCTTTGAACCTGCCTCCCTGCCATTCTCGGGGGCAAGGGAAGAGGAGGAGAGGTAAGAACCAAGCAGATACCAGCTGTTAAAGGACTTGCATTGCCATTATCCATCCCTTCCGGCCAAAGACATATCTGCAGATGACTTTTCCGGAAAATAACATTTCTTGTTTTCAAATTACAGAAATAAAGTGTGCCTGTTGTAGAAAACAAGGATGATACGGGAAATATAAAGAAAAACTGAAAATCACCCAGAATGCCACTGCCTAGAGATCTTTTCTGCCAGCCCTTTGGTGTATTTCATTTTAGCATTGTGTGTGCACGGGATCATATTGTAAGCAATTTTATATCCTTCATCCATTGAACATTACATTGTGATCATTTTCCCTGTCATTAAATTTATTTGAAAACATCATTTTTAATGGCTGCATAATATTCAGCCTTGTGGCTGATCCATAATTTATTTAACCATTTCCCCCCTTTTGCGCACTGATGTTCATCCTCATTTGTAGATATTATAAATATCCACAAATAATGATGCCGTGAACACCCTCGCACATAAATCTTTGGGCACTTGGTGCTTATTTCTTGCAGACAGATTCCTAGATATGAAGAAAGGGGATGCGTATTTGGGAGTAGACCTGAATGCTTATTCCCAAGCTGCTTCCCAGCATGGTTTCCAGACAAAGGCTTTGCCCCAGAGAAGAGAAGAATGTCCTTGCTCGGGCATCTTCACATCTTCTTCTGCCTTGAGCATTAACTCTTTCTTAAATCACTGCTAACATGATAGAATACACACCGTTTGTGAACTTCTTTGTCATTTATTGTTTGTTCATCGATTTTGCCCAATGTTACTCACTATTCTTAATCAAGATTATTTATTCTTGATTCTTGTTCTATGGCAAGGTTATTAATATTTTCCCAAATATTTCTCCCAGCTGGGTTATTTGCCATTCAATTTTTTGGTAACAGCCTTATTGAGATATAATTCATATACCATACAATTCACCCCATTAAAGTGTACAATTCAGTGGTTTTTGGAATATTCATGGAGTTGTGCAGCCAGCACCACTATCAATTTTAGAATATTTTCATCATCCTAAACAGAGACCTCATACCCATCAGCAGTCACTCCCCATTTCACCTCAGCTCCCCCCTCCCCCCAGCCCTTGGCAACCACTAATGTTCTTTCTGTCTCTCTAAATTTGCTTATTCCGGACATTTCATACAAATGGAATCATACAATATGTGGTCTTTTGTATCTGGCTTCGTTCACTTGGCAGAATGTTTTCAAGGTTGTAGCAGGTCTTAGCACCTCAATTCACCATTCAATTTTGCTTATGATTTTTACTAGTAGAAGTTTAAAATTTTTATGTACTAAGCGTTCTGAGCTTGCCTTCCATGATCTACCCCCTCACTCCTCAGGGCTTTTATGCTTAGAATGTCCTTCAGTTAAATTTACAACTATATTTTCTGCTAGTTTTTTTAAATGCTTCATTAAAACATTAGAATAATTAAATCTCAAAGTAATATATGGATATAGTCCCATTTTAAATGGCTTTAGTTTTTATACCAACTCTTCAATCCACCTGGCATGTATTTTAGTAAATAGTAATAGGGCGAGAGTCTAATTTAATTTTTTTTCCAATAGCCAATTGTCCCGGTGCATTTCTACCCCATTTACTTGTACGGCTTTCTTGGTAATTTATTAAGTTCTTAAATGTACTAGGTCTATTTCAAGACTCTTCTGTTGCAGGGCTCTGTTTATCGATGATTGCGCCAGTGCTGTGCATTTTAATTCCAACAGTTGTAAAACAGTGGACCGTCTGGTTATGAGACAAGTTACCTCTATTTTTTCTACAGGCTTTAATTCCTTCACCTTACTCGTCCCAGCAGAAGAGCTTGGAACTTTTTTCCCCACAATTCCTTGTCTTCTTTTTAACAGTGCCTTTCCCCTCCCCAAACCAAACAGCCACTTGTAATTTCATTGCTTCTATTTTAAAGTCATATATCATTTTAGGAATTAACCACATTCAGTGTTCCATCCAGGCGCACAACTTCCCATTTTGTCAAAACTTATTCTATATATTTTAGTGATGTTTTTAATTTTCTTCATTTTGGTGCCACAATTTAAGGCTATTCTTATGTCTTTGATTGCTTTTCCTATTTTTTATTGCTGTTGTGAGCCTATTTTTGAAGTGGCTATTTCTAGTATGAAAGAAGGCTCTTTCCCACCCTCCCTTTGTAATAATCTACATCCCTGAACCCTCTTTCTAATTATAAGATATTTTCCAGTTGTTTCCTTTGTAATTTCTGTGTCTGATCATACAGTCTGAAACCATGATTTTTTCTTCCTTTCTAATAGTTAGATCTCTAATTTCTGTTTCATTTCTTATAGCCTTAGTCTGATCTTCCAGGAAAGAGTAAAGCATTAGTGAGAGGGAACAATCTCATTTTCTTTCTATTTTTAATGAAACTGACTTTAATTGTTTCATTATTAAGGACAGTGTAAGTTTAAAAAATAAAAAACTAAGAAGAAAAATAATGTTTATTTACCTGAAAGAATAGTAAAGAAGGATATATTTAGTATGTTTTGTTAAAAGTGTATTGTTTTCCTTGCTGCTCAATTGACATGTTGTTTTGATTAATGTTAATAAAATAATAAAATCTGTTTTTAATGTTGAGAATAAACCTTAGTTGGTCATAGCGAATGATGTATTTGGTACCTGCTGCTTTTACTGAGATGCCTACATCTGTATTTGTATGCACATTTTTATTTTAGTTTTTTTAGTTGTATTGGCACATTTTGGTATAAGGCTTTACTAACTTCATAAAGCAGACCAGAGTTTTATATATACTTTAATATCGATATTATATATTAATATCTAATATTAAATAGTATGCTATATTAATTATAATGTATTTAAAAAGGTAATGTTAATAAAGCACAGAGCTACCTGTTTTTTAGAAGTTCAAAAGACTCTCCCTGTCAAAGTATTTCGTCTTAGAATCTTTTTCAGATATAAACTTTGGTAGTTTTTATTTTTTTTTAATTCTACCCTCCCAACGATTTTTTTTTTAAACATTTTATTTATTTATTTGACAGAGAGAGAAAGAGGTAGGTAGGCAGGCCTCCTCGTTGAGCAGAGAGCCCGATGCCGGGCTCCATCCCAGGACCCTGAGATCATGACCTGAGCTAAAGGCAGAGGCTTAACCCACTGAGCCACTCAGGCGCCCCTCACACAACTTTTTAAGGTTTTTGTTTTATTCTGTGTCATGCTCTGATAATTTACATTTTCCAGAAAAACTATCCAATTCGTTGAGATTTTTGAATTCTTCAGCCAGTGCTATACAGAGGGATTTTTTTTTTTTTTTTTTTTTTGGATAAGAAGAAAACACTGTCTGTGACTGTGTCCCCTTATTACTTATGTTATTTGTTTTCTCTCATTCTCATTATTTACATTAATCCTATAGAGAACTTTACATGGAAATGGGTTTTATCGCTCACCTCCAGCTTCCCATTCCGGAATGCTTCATTTTGATTCATCACTCAGTCAGTGGGGTATGCTTTCAAGTAACATTTTCTCTTCCAAAAGATACCTGTTAGAATGTTAGAGTTCATGCATATCTCGAAATGCCTCTGTGGCTCTGCATTTAGACCATGCCCCGTATTGGTTGAACTGAACATTTCTAGCCACAACCAATTCCTGCAGAACTCGGCAGGTGGTGTTGGCTCATGTCTCCTGTTCTTGCCTTTGTGTTATTGCAGAGGTGGTCTGAGGCTAGTTCTCCACTGGTTAGATCACTTTTTGTTTTGCTTTGTTTTTACTTTGTTTTTTTTTTCTGCCTGAATGGCTGTAGATTTTTAACAGTTCTTGTAGATAGCATTATTAGGACCTTCAAACCTAATGTATTGATGTATATGAGCTGTGTGTGAGTGTGTGTGTGTGTGTGTGTGTGTGTGTGTGTGTGTGTGTGTTGAGACAGAGGGACAGGGGGAGACAGAGAAAGAGAGAGGCAGTATGCTGGGGAAATAGGCATTCTCGTTGCCTTCAAATACATTTCCCTTGCACTACAGCAGTTTTCCTCATCCTTGGCACTGCTGACATGCTGGTCTAGACTCTTCTTTGGAGAGCCATCAGTGCCTCCCAGGACAGTTAGCAGCCTCTGTGGTTCTCTACCCATGAGATCCCAGGAGGGTCCTTTCCCTTGAAGTCGTGATAGTCCCAGAATCCCTAAGACATTATGTCCTAGGGAGCAAAATGGACTCCTGTGGAGAATCTCCCCAACAGAGGGAGACATGAACTTGTGTTCTGAACTCAGATGCGGGAACTGAACATCTCTCCTTATCTTATTTCAGTTGGGCTCCAGATTAAGCAAAAATGTCTCTGTGAGCCTTGGTTTGTGTTTTCACTTCCACTCTGCGGCTTTGTGATTGGTGGACCTCCCCCAAGGTTTAGCACCATATCAAATTGTAGTTAACGTAGTAACATTTGAGTTTTTACTTGCCTGGTTTTTACTGGTCTTTCATGGGAACCGGGGAGAACCTTTGGGAGGCGTGGCCAGCTGGACACTGTTTTACACCACTCCCCTGTGCCGTGGACTGTCTTACTCTGTGCATTTTGATACTCAAGCTCTTTAAAAAAATTTTTTTGTTGTTTCTTAGGGGAATTGTTTTTAATATAAATGCTGGTGTTTGGGGTGAATGTATCACTGGTTCAGATGGTAATTTGGGATGGCCAGTGAAGTAGTTTGCTCTGGGCCACACTGAAAAATGACCCCTCTGCCACCTTAAATACACGGTCAGCTGCTCCCGACCCAAAGACACTTTTCTCAGGCCACACGCGCTAATGATGACTGAGCTGCGCTCGCAGCTTGCCGTCTACACCTAGTCAATTCTGAAACCAGGCAGTGATGAAAATCCCCTCTAAATGCAAAGAAGTGTGAGACTCAGTTGAGGCATGGTGTGAAAAACAGTTTGGCTGCGTACCCTTTGCCCAACTTCATCTCAAGAGACTCGGGAAAAACACAGAAACACCTCCTTTCCAGTATTGTTTATTTTCATGTCACAAACTGTGCGGTGGAATGAAAACAGGGCCCTAGTGTGGCTCTGGTTGTGAAATGTGATTTTTACTTCTTCTATTTTAATCCCGGAGAGGGAAAATTCCAAATTATCTGCTAAAGCCACCTTCTTTGAAACCTTTCAACAGCATGGTTGAGAAACAAGGAATTGATGTCGCCGGCATTTAGAACGTATATCCGTTCCTAGCCAGAACAGAATATGTGTTTTGAGAGTGGGGGTCCTTTTGTGTTTGGCCTCCCGTTGTCCCACCCCACGGGGTGGACTAGCACCTTCTCCTTCCGCGTTGTGGTGGGACCCCTTGGGGGAGTGGCAGCCTTTCATTGTTTGAATTGATTTTATTTTTACCAAAGTAGTGGATTTAAAACTTCAATTTGTACCAAAAAGAAAGAGCATCCTTCTCCTGCCCACCTCTCCCAACCCCATCCTGCTCCCTGACACTTCGTTCTGCTTTGCATACCTCCTTCCATTTTTTGAATTATATGCTCAGCATGCTATTTATTCATACCAATTTGGACCCTCTGTTTTGATGACCGAGGATTTGGCTCTGTATTTTGCCTTTCTCCGCATTTTTCCTCTTCTTTTGCACGCATCTCTCTATTGTTCTGTTACTTGTCTGTAACATGTTGGCTTTATGTATGTGACTTTGGGAAGTGATATGTGTGCAGCAGAGAATATATGATTATCTAGTTTGTCCATCTCTATTCATAACTTTTTGGTGAGATCCATGTCCTGCTCACATGATTATATTAATACAACTATTTTTCAATGCTGAGCTGAGTGGAGTAGTATACGGTGACTTTCCTTTTCACACACTTTTTATAAAATTTGGGAATAATGGTTTCCCCGTGTTTTCCATTTTATCTGTATTTTTGTGTACTGCCTATGTTTTTATCCACGGACTCAACCGAATCTGCCCAATTATAACCAAGATCATTTCCCAAATGCTCCGAAGGTCCAGAGTGTCTCCCACCTCCGTCCCGAAAGTGTGTTCGGCATTCCCACCCACTTGCTCTCTCATCCTGCTGCCCACTTAGTGGTTTAGGTCTTGCCTTTGCTATTTTCACGCGTTGCTGATGTGACCTGTGTCCACCTGGGGTTTTATTTATCTGCTTGTTTGCTGGAGCAGAGGCATCTGTACCTGCACCCCTCACCCCCCCCATTCCGAGAGCTGTGCCTCTGGGGGACCCAGCGACCCAGCCACTTACACAGCCCCTTTAGAGGCGTGGACATCGTGGCCCTTTTCTCAAAGTCAGTCTTCACTCCTCCCGCCAAAAATGTATACAAGCCTTTGTGTGCTGAGTCCCCTTTCCCCATTCTCCTTGTCTGTGAGAACTCACACCTTTTCTGTTGTGTATTGTCATTTATTGGGTTTGAGTCAGAGATTTGAATGCAGATGGCTTCGGTGGCAAAAATCCATGTGTCTGAAGACCATGGCTAACACCCTGGGGAGAGGAAGTGGAATCTGAGGCCATTGCCAGAGAAGGACTGAGTCTCCAGGCTTCATTTTATGTTGGGATAGGGTATGGCAGGAGATTCTTTTTTTTTTTTTTTTTTTTTTTTTTTTTTAATTGCAGAAGCTTCCTTTCCTGCAAGTTGACAATCAGGGTAGAATCTGGAATCCTTTGCTGAAGGTTTGACTGGAAGGCAGAGGAGAGACTCAAAGAACTCAACACCAAAGCTCACCTTGAAGACAGGGCATCGGCCTCTCCTGGGAAAGGTCATCTCCCCCTGGGACCTTCCACTGTTACAGCTGTTTGAGTCCCCAGAATCAGCTATCACCCCAACCCTGCAGGAAACATTCAGCATAGCTGCTCTGTCTGCTGTGCTGATTCTCTAGGCCTTGACCCTTCTGGCTACAAAGTGGGGAGATGGTTTTCAGCCTTCTGAGGAATATGCCTGGGAAAAACACAACCTGCACAAGGGTTTGGAGGCTCCAGAAGAGCCCATTGACTGAGAACTCTGAGCCGGGCCTGGTATTGAGGACCCAATTCCTCATGCACAATGGATTTTAATATCTTCCCAGGAAGATGGGAAATAGCTCAAACCAGAGTAATATCCCTTAAAAAGAAGCAACTGCTGTTTCTGAATAAAATGTTTGCAAATAGGTTGAGAGTGAGAATCCGGAAATGAAGACTAATAAATCACTCCATCTCTCCTGTTGCATCCGTCTGATTCCTGCCTGCTCCAGCCCTGGCCCTGGAGCTCTAAATAATGTGTCACAGATCCCGAGAATTTAGTTGCCAGAAGGGGCCTGAAAGGTTCTAGCAAAACGCTTCCCTTTGTAGCTCCTGCTACAGCGGAGACATCGTGCCACACACTCTCCCTCACACCATTAGTGTCAAACCTTCGTCAATATTTAAACATTCATTATTCAGAATTTCATTTCTCTGCTCCTCTTCTTTTTTTTTTTTTTTTTTTTCCCTCGGAGAAAGAAAGAAAAACAAGGTTAGCAACTGTCTCCTGCATTTCTGCAGGAAAGAAATGAGTCAGTTCAAAGCGGAGCTGATTTACTGGATAAATATCTATTTAAGCATTTGGGGACTTTAAATGTATATGATTTAGCAGAGAAATAGGGGGCATCCTTCAGAATCCACTATGCAAAGATATATTGACACAATCTCAACTGTAGGGTTATGTCTCTGGTAAATCAGCCTGCCTCCTTCAGACCTTCATGGTCTATTGGAGATAATATATGCACCCCCTTTTGGGGAGGGCAGAGGGCAGGCAAGCTGGAAGGTATGGCCTTGTCTGCTGCGAAGGATCTCATGGGGATAATCCTGAACCTGGAAGTCTGGGAATCCTGGGCGTGGACGTGGGCTCCCAACTGGGCGCCTGTAACCAGGTTCCAAGGCTGTGGGAGACAACTGCTGTCTGCTTGGGAAAGGACTGGAGACAAGAACCCCAAAGGGGAAACCACGCTGGTGGATTTAGGGCCTTGACCAGGCTCAGCTCTGAGCCACAGCCACAGGGACTTGGGCCAGGTCCTGCCAGGTCCTACCAGGTGGCTTTGCCCAGGGAGGTCATGCATGTGAGCTCAGGTGACTGTCAAGGTGGCTGTCATGGCTTTGGACAGCAGTGTTTCCTAAGGTTGCTAGATGGGGGCCCTCAGCCCTTATAGCTGCCATGTTTTATCACATGGTGCCTTTTGAAACCACAACTTTTGAAATGGACCCTGCTTGTAGGACTTGAGTAGGATTTACGGCCAGAAAGGAGGAGGACAACTGAGAGGGATTTGCCAATGCAGCTGAAGAAGGAAGGAGTCTGTATATTGGAGGCTGAGATGGAGGCCGAGATGGAAGCCCAGTTTTCACAGGCTATCTAGGCTGGAGTGATCTTCCCATGGGCACACCCCCTTCCTGCTGAGAGCTCACCAGCATTTCTAAGCTAGCTCTGGCTTTGTTTCCTCCGTGCCCACACTCTGGCTCATTCTTTTAACCCCGCTGGGATTTGGACCAACACGGCCTGTGCCCTAGGGTTTGCTGCTCACAGAGTGGGCACGAGTTGTGCCAAACAACCCTTTTCCCTGTGCTTCCCTCCACACTTCTCTCTCCTTGGGGAGGCTGCAGAGAAGCCTATAGTCACCTCTGTTAGGGGTGATTTCTTTTATGCTTAAAGCTTTGTCTGCTGCCCCTTCCTACTGAGAGGGACTGGTTTATTACCTATGAAGTTGGGATTTTTGCTGCCTAATGCCATGGAAGGGAATGCTAGAACTGCTTGAGGAGAAAAGAAGTCTCTTATTCCAAGCCAGTATTTACAATAATGACGTGCAATGGTAAATGGGCCCGGGAAAGCGAATTACTTCCAATTAGGGGGTCTTTTGTTCTTAAAGTAGATTCTAGGGAGCACATCCTTGGGTAATTCAAGAAGGTGGTTGGAATCTAGTAGGTTCTGCGATTGAGCATGGTTTCCCCCTCAGGACTGTCCAGCCAACCCCACATCTGCTCTCATATGTATCCCATGGGCCTGGCTCCTGTTGCTGAGAGAAGATGGATCAGCTGGAGGCCTGGTGTCCATCAGCCCTGAAACCCCATCTTGGCATCTCCTGTGGCCACAGACATCCTTTCATGATTCCTGAGTCATACATCATTCTAAAACCTATTTACTTGTGCAAGGGTCAGGTGACTGGCCCACATGAAGGCCTGTTGGTAACATGCCAGAACTCTGCTGTGACACAAAGAAGAGAAAAGTGGTCCCTAGGGAGGTTGGTGCATGGGACTTGTCAAAGTATCTGGTCTGGAAGGGTCCACAGGTTTGAGGAAAGGAGGGACATGAGTGCATGGAAATCCCATTAGGAACTAACATTAGTTTACTTCTCTGTCCACCTTCTCTCCAGCCACCCATCTCCCTCCTCTCACTAATTTCACATATATCCACTGAGTACTCTCCAATGGATGCCAGACACTGGGCTAAATGCTGAGGCTGCAAGCGAGAAACTATTCCTGACCCCCAGGAGCCCACTGTTGGGTGGGGAAGGCAGACCAAGCCACTGATGTGAATAGTATGGGAAGGTTGGTGGAGCGCTGCCTCTGGTTGATCAAAGCCTCGGGCACATATTACACTTCAAGGGTGGGAAGGCTGAGGCCAGTCCAAGCTGCTAGGGCTTGCTTGATTTGGATAGGGAGGGAATTAATCAAGGAAGTGGGAACTGGCACACACCTGTCCAGACTGGCTAAGATGGAGCTGGGGGACAAGCTTGATGGCTTGTGAGGTCAGGAGCTCCTCACTACTTTCCTATTCTGTGCCATGTCTACCATGTGGGTACCCTACTGTGTACAGATTATTGTGCCCTGAGATTGAGAGAGATGTGTCCCCTGTGGACTGAACATCTTAGATGGAGCTATCTTTGCTTAATATTAGCCCCTGCCCTTAGACAGAGGGCATCCTCCTAACTCAGCCGCCATGACAGTGTCATTGTTAGGTGTCATGGCGCTTGCCTTCCCCTGAAGATATGCCAAAACTTGGGATAAGCCCTTAACCTCTCTAGTCACTGGGGACCTTGTGCCTATTTAGGAAACTTCTAGAATCATAGGTTTTGCTGATGACAGGCAGCCAGTTCAGGAAACCCAGAAGTGGACTCTCCGGTTGGGATCTGGAGGAGGATATAGCAATGGATGGAAGTGGCTGGGATCCGAAGCTGCAGAGGTTTGCAAAAGTGGGCACCAGGCTTGATGAGCAATCACGATATAGCCATAAATGTCGGCTTCTCCTCCCTTGATTGATTCAGGTAGTGGAAAGCCAGGCCAAGTGGGCAGGACTGGAGCTCTGGGATGGTAACTGGACTCCCAGAAGATGGGTGGGTGGTTATTCTGTAATCAGACTTCTCAAGGCATGGGGCTCTGTCCTGACCTGGGATGCCGCCAACCTCACACCAGGCCCCTGAATGGGAAAATTAGCACAGTTCCAAGGAGCTGATGTATCTGCTCAAGCCTGGAAGCAAAAAGAGAGGATTTTCAGTGCCACAAATCATCTTGAAACTCAAATCTCTTTACCCCAGTTGTACACTGAAGATGAGAAGTTTACTTTTTGTTTCAAATCTCCATGAGACGGGATGAATAGTGAGACGAGACTGTGGCCTCTAGGGTATTTGGTGGAATTCTTCATTGTCTTGGCCTTGAAAACTGGAGAGGGTTCAGCCCCTCGAGGTGATGTCCTTTGAAGATGAATATGCAGAGAAGCGCTCATTAGTATGTAAGGGAGAAAATGACTGGTTTGGCATGAGTTTGGCTTTTAAAGGTCATTGGCACTAGTTACCAATGTCAAAATGTTGGAAAGGATTTAGAAATCACATAGACCAAGGAGAGACCGAAGTTCAGAGCATTTGGGGCATTGCATATGACGGGGAAGAGCGTCTGCACCTCAGCCATTCCTCAGCCCTCACCGGTGCTGACTTGTGTAGAGTAGGTATTTTGCACTCCTTGCTTGAAAAAGAAGGAACGAACCAGCTACAGTTTGCCATTGTATCTCATCATCACTTGGGACAACAGTCTCATTACCGAGTAAGCCAAGAGATACAAGGTTGAAATGTGGATTTTCATGTCTGCACGGAATGGGTACTTGTTGATCTGTGTTGGGTGGAATAGTGGATTTCTGTGTTGGGTGGAATAGTGGATTTCATCGGGCCACATTTGCTCAGCTTCCTTAGCCTGTGAATGGTCGGATGACTTCTGCAGAAGAGTGACAGGAATTCGGTGTTAGTGTTAGAATACTTCTCTCGTGTCCCTTATCAGGCCCCATCCCTTTATTGTCGTCTTCAGTGTCTACACTCTCCAGATTCTCCAGCCCAAGAGCCCCTGGAATATCTGGCCCTGTCACAGACCTCCAGTCTGACCCCCCTTTATGCAAGCAGGCTCCCTCCATCCCCCTTGCCAGGATAGATGTGAGGGGCATCTTGGCCATTGGGAGCTCCAGTGGGGTAGCCTGGCCAGGCCCTAGCTTATGGAACACCTGTGGGTTTACTTGTCTCTTGGGGTGGTAAAGAGATGGTAGCAAATCTTCACTTGTCCCAGGGAGAGATGGGGCCCATTTACCCTCCCCTTGAATCTGGGCTGCCCCATAGCAGCTTTGACCAACAGAGTGTGGCAAGAGCAACACTTCTTCACTTCTAGACCTTGCTTTTAAGAGCGTGTGCTGCTTCCTTCTTGGTCTCTTGGTGCCGTGGGCCGCCATATAACACTCTAGCTCTCTTGCTAGTGAGAGTACTGAGACATCCTGATGCTGATGCCAGGGAAGATGGGCCTGGCTGAGAGCAGCTCACCAGCTGGCCCTACCAAGCTGCCAGCAGGAGGGTGAAGCCATCTTAGAGCCTCCAGCTTGGTCCTGCCACCAGCTCAGTACCACTGAGGGACACTGTTCAGGGCCATGTGGAGCTCAAGAATCACCCCACAGCTCTCTGTCTGAATTCCTGACCCACAAAAACTTTGTACATAATGGAAGTCTGAGTTTGGAGTCTGACTTTCTGGGTTCAAATCCCAGCCCTGCCACTTTCTGGTTGTGTGACCTCAGGCAAAGGTTGATTCTCTCTGAATCTTAGTTCCAACACCTCTAAAACTGGGGCAGCACTCCTTTCCTTGCAGAATTGTGAAGCATTCTCCATAGTAAGGCATAAAAGGCCTGGCATGGTGTGTAGTAGGTGTGCCTTAAATCCAAGCCATCCTTTCAAGTTTTTTCAGTAAACCAGAATTCTCTCAGGCAGGGTTGCCCGAGGCATGGCACCCCCAACATGTGATGTCCCGAGAGCCACCTGGCTTGCCCTTTTGAGGACCGGTGGTGTTCGTGGGGAAGGGCCACCCAAAGACACTGAGTCCTGGGAGCCTGGGGCTGTTTGGGGAGCTGCAGGCCCATGTGCCCACCTGCAAGGAGAACAGGAACCACACGTGGTGTATGGGTGAGACACATCTGTGTCTATGGGCATGTCCAGGTCCCCGGAGGTGTGCACGCATGCGTGCACCCACACATGGCAGAGGACAGAGGCTGAGGGTGTTCAGGCCAGTGAATGTGACTGTAAGCACTGAAGAAGGAGCCATGAAAAGCCCACACAGGTCACTGCTCTGTCCAGCCTCAAAGGTCGTGCCCTGAAAGCTCTTTTTAAAGTGTAAAGCACTCTGCGTGCACCAGGCATTATTCTTAACAGCTTGACAAGTAGGAGGAGGAGATAGAGGAAGTCAACGAGGAGAAATCCGCCTGAATCCTCCTGATAACACTGTTACATCTATAATTCCTTCCCCTTCTTACCGCATTGGAATTTTATGGGGATTAGTGAGCATCCAACTGCAGAAGGCCCGGAGCCCCTTAGGAAAGGCTCAGCCTGGACTTTATTTAATGAATCCCCTCAGAGGGGATTTTCTTTTGTGGCCAGATGTTCCCTGCTGGGAAGGGATGTGTGTTCCACTGCCTAGGGCCCATTCCCTGGGTTTCTGTCAACCAGGAGGGGAAGGATCCTTCTACCCCTCAACAGCTCATGGTGCTTGTGTTGGTTGAATTACTTAAAACTCTGGAGCTACAACTACAGTTCCCTCCCTTCTTGTCTCTGCCCTGAAAAGAAAAGCTCCTGGCCCTCTCATTCCCATGCCTCCCCTGGGTAGCCCTGGAGTTTACTCATGTGGCCCGGAACTGCTGGGATGGAGGGAGCCTTCTGTGGTCCATGGACATGTACTGTGATGCTGGGTTCTTTGCCTTTGTCTAAGTCACTTCTCCAAAGACAGTTTTTCAAATCCAAGTCTTCCAACTAGTGTTGCATGAAGAACCCCACGGTCCTAGCCTCCCCTCGCAGCCTTGAACAAAGAAACCTCTCTGAAAACAGAAAGGAAGCTCCAGACCACCAGGTATCATAAGCAAGAAGGTGAAAATGTGAAGGCTAAGGTTTGAGACCACGAGAATAGGGTGGCTAGACAAAATACAGAACACCTGCCTAAATTCAAATTTCAGACAAGCAATGAATAGTTTTTTTGTATAAGTATGTCCCACGTGGACTTCTCACAAAGAATGATTTTTCAGTACATGTCCTATGCAATATTTGGGATATACTTGCACTTAAAATAAAAATTACTGAAATTCAGATTCAATTGGGTAGGCCTCCTATATTCTATTGGTAAATCTAGAACCCTTCCAGAGGACTGCCCCTCCCGTAGTGGTGGTCTGGTCTTGCGCACTGACCTGAGGTTTGCTGAGTCTGCAAGGCAGCCTTTCCTGGGCTGGTTGTTTCTTCTCAAGAAATTCACTTGCACCAAGGTCAGTGGTCGCAGGTAGGCAAGGTGCGCCTTATTATCTGGCCTGTCCAAGAACGCAAGTGCGTTCTTAAGCTGATCTGGAAAAGCTTCATGACTCATCCCCTCATGCCCTGTCTTTAAGCATATTAATAGCTCTCCATGCCAAACAGCAAACGTTAGACTATTGAGTTGGAGATAAAGAAGCTGACGTCTCAGATTTTATTTTCTTGTTTATATGCTACTTTCAATTCAAAAGGAATATGGAATATCTAAGCCCCTAAATACAGTTAGGTTCTTTTCTCTCTAATGTGTTAACTGTTAGTTAACCAGTCTCGAGCTTCATCAAGGCTAGAATAGGGCTCTGTATTGTGCACAAATATCTCTCTCAGAATGTGAAAGCCTTGAGGCACGCTTATGTACCTGGGCCTCCCCAGGGCCAAGATGTGGGATGGAGAATCTTCTGGCATCAGCTCTCCTCATTTGTTTCTTCTGGCCCTCCACATCTTCTGCCTTGACCTCCCTGTCTGAGGAAGCATCTGTCCCCAAGCCATCTGCCTGGTTTGGGACGCCCTGAGGACTCCCTATCTCTGCCATGCTCCATCCATTCCTGCTCCATCTCCACACCAGAAATTCCCAAGATGCATTCCTTTGGTGGAAGCCTTTTGCATGTGTGGAAATCCTGCCTCCAGTGTGCGTGGTTTGTTCCCTGTGCCTCAGACCGTGTTCTGCAGGTCCTTTCCTGAATTAGTGCCTATGGAGGAAGAAGCAGGAGAGAGGTTGACCTGCCTGTGGCCCAAAGCCTAGGGCAGGAGGAGGACAGTGAAGTGGGGAGCATTGAGAATGGGACATGTCAGCTTCCCAATGAGCTCACCCCAGCTTGCCCATGGGGTCTCCTCAGGACTCTACTCTTTCCAGGCTGACTTTGGCTGGGGGTGGAGGGTGCAGACTCATCTGAGAGTGAGTAAGACAGTCACAGATTAGCAAGGTAAATTTTGTGTAATATATGTCCTGATTAGTGAATTTATCTGGAAATTAAAACTGAAATTGTCTTACTTTCAAACCCTTAATTTAAAAAAAAGAGGTCTGCTCATATTTGTTGCCTGATTCGCTGCAGTTCCCCAGGATGCTGAGGGGCAGACTTTTCTGGGTATCCATACATTGGATACAAGTATGGTGGGGAGCCCTGTGGTTGGTGGCAAGTTAGCTGCTGTCATTACCGCTGTACTAAGTAAAGGGAACGGGAGTCATCGTAGTGGCAGAGCTGAACTGTCCTCGAGGAGAGCAGCTGTGCTTGTATCTGCCCTGAGGGACAGTCCCCATGGATGGAGGCCAGCATCTTGCCCCCGGCAAGCAGCAGAGTAACTTCAGCTCAGCCCTGTGGTCAGCTGTGCCCAAGAGACTGCAGCGCTGAGGGGCTAAGTCCACCGGCTTCCTGGTCAGACAGAAGCAAGCTCATAATCACAGTTTGGCTTTCTTATTTACTGTGGTTCAATATGGGGCGCATCACTTTACCTCCCCAAGTCTCAGTTTCCTGGCCTGTAAATGGAGGTGATTATATTTGTTTCATAGGGTTGTTGGAAAGATCAGGAAGGATAACATAGGCAAAGGTTTAACACAGTGTCTTCCCTTAGTAAGTGTTTAACAATGCTACTGATTATTATTTGAAAACATATTAATTGGGTCTGTAATGTCTTAACACATTTGGTTGTTTTTAAAGTGATGTTTTTGGCACTAAATTAAGCTGCCTGCTTAATTCAACTATATGCTTACAGGCTGCATTGCAGTATAGACTGTGTCTTGCCTGAAATGTTTTCCCCTACATGTCTACCTTTGTGTTTTCTTTTCTTGATGGGCTTAATCTCTTGATGCATCTCAGAGGCAAGGCTGGGTATGACCAAGATAGGTAAGTGTTTAGGAGGTATTTGAGAAATGCTGAGGAATTTAATGATGCTATGGTACAGAGGTTCTCAAAGTATGCTCCATGGGCCCCTTATGGGGTCCTTTTAAGAGGTCTTTCAAGGCCAGAGCTATCTTCATAATGAAACTTACATGCCACTTGCCTATTTCACTGTGTTGATAATTGCATAGATGGTGGGTAAAAATGGGATCTGCCTGACTGAATCTGGCATTCTTAGTTCTTGCCCAAGCAAGAGTTAAAGCAGTGGCACCAGAGTACACTAGTAGTCATTCTGTTCTTTACCAGCAATCACTCAAAAACAAACAAAACGAGCCCCCTCCTACCAAAAAACCGAAGCCAGTTTCATTTAAGAATGTCCTTGATGAAGCGGTGGAAGTTAGTAATTCATTTACCTCTTGACCCTTGAGTACATGTCCTTTCAATATTTTGTGTCACGAAGTGGTTAAGTCCAAATAACACACTTCTCCAGCGAACTGAAGTATCATGGTTGCCTCAAGGAAAAGCATTCACGTGGTTATTTGAGTTGCAAGCCGAACTAGCCACTTTTTTCTTTCTTTTCTTCCTCTTCTTTTTTTTTTTTTTTTTTTTTTTTTTTACAATTTATTTATGAGAGAGAGAGAGTGCATGCACACATGGGAGCTAGTGAGTGAGGGGAGGGACAGAAGGAGAGAATCTTCAGCAGACTTCCTGCTGACCACAGAGCCTGATGCAGGGCTCCATACAGGGCTTGATCCCACCACCCTGGGACCACGATCTGAGCTAAAACCAAGAGTCAGATGCTTGACTAACTGAGCCACCCAGGCACCCTGGAACTAGCCACTTTTTTCAAGGAACATCATTTTCAGTTGCAAGAATATTGGTCACAAAAATTATAGTTATTTGGACTTGGATATTTGGCAGAGATTGCATTGAAAATTAAGGAGTGAGCTTACCATTCTAATGAAAAAGCACTGAAGGTATTGGTTGCTAATGATAAAATTTGAGCTTTCAAGTAAAATTAGAGTTTTAGGGAATTTGAGGGCTTCCTTTTTTTCTTTAAGTTGTATATATTTTTAAAAATTTTTATTTATTTTTTAAAAATTTTTTTCAGTATTCCAGATTTCATTGTTTATGTGCCACACCCAATGCTCCATACAATATGTGCCCTCCGTAGTACCCACCACCAGGCTCACCCAACCTCCCACCCCCTGCCACTCCAAAACCCTCAGATTATTTTTCAGAGTCCATAGTCTCTCATGGTTCGTCTCCCCTCCAATTTCCTTCAACTCCCTTCTCTTCTCCATCTCCCCATGTCCTCTATGTTATTTCTTATGCTTCACAAATAAGTGAAACCATATGATAATTGACTTTCTCTGCTTGACTTATTTCACTCAGCATAATCTCTTCCAGTCCCAACCATGTAGATACAAAAGTTGGGTATTCATCCTTTGTGGTGGAGGCATAATACTCCATAGTGTATATGGACCACATCTTCTTTACCCATTCATCTGTTAAAGGGCATCTCGGTTCTTTCCACAGTTTGGTGACTGTGGCCATTGCTGCTATGAACATTGGAGTACAGATAGCCCTTCTTTTCACTACGTCTGTATCTTTGGGGTAAATACCCAGTAGTGCAATTGCAGGGTCACAGGGAAACTCTATTTTTAATTTCTAAAGGATCTTAAGGAATCTCCACACTGTTTTCCAAATTGGCTGCACCAACTTGCATTCCCACCAACAGTGTAAGAGGGTTCCCCTTTCTCCACATCCTCTCTAACACACGTTGTTTACTGTCTTGTTAATTTTGGCCATTCTAACTGGCGTAAGGTGGTATCTCAATGTGGTTTTGATTTGAATCTCCCTGATGGCTAGTGATGATCAACATTTTTTCATGTGTCTGTTAGCCATTTGTATGTCTTCTTTGGAGAAGTGTCTGTTCATGTCTTCTGCCCATTTTTTTTTTTTTTTTGACATGATTATCTGTTTTGTGTGTGTTGAGTTTGGGGAGTTCTGTATAGATCCTGGATATCAGCCCTTTGTCTGTATTGGCATTTGCGAATATCTTCTCCCATTCCGTGGGTTGCCTCTTTGTTTTGTTGACTGTTTCCTTTGCTGTGCAGAAGCTTCTGATCTTGATGAAGTCCCCAAAATTCATTTTCCCTTTTGTTTCCTTTGCCTTTGGAGACATATCTTGAAAGAAGTTGCTGTGGCCGATGTCGAACAGATTACTGCCTATGTTCTCCTCTATGATTCTGATGGATTCCCATTTTTAAAGGGAGATATTAATGAAAAGAGTTTTTTGATACTGTGTGATATAAAGTGTCAGCATTTGGAAGATCTTCCTTTGAAAACTCAAAATAAATGAACTTATTTTAATGCAATGTGAACGCAAAATTTCCATTGATCAGGTTTAAGAATACACATTACAGCTAAACTTACTGAGTTTTGGTGTAGTATCACAGAAGAGCCCCAATTATCTGAAAAGGCTACAACAATGACTTTCTCTTTACCTTTTTTCCTTTTTTTTTCTTTTTCTCTTTTATCAATTTTCTTCATATATGTCAATCAAAGTGACATATTACATTGTATTGAATGCAGAAGCAGAAGTGAGGATCCAGCTATCTTCTGTTGAAACAAATTTAAAGAGATTTGCAAAAACCATAAAAAATGCCAGCCTTTTTACCTTTTTTGAAAATGTAGTTATCTTTTTAATAAAATTTGGTTATTTGTGTGAACATACAAGGAATTCATTATTGGGGTTCTCAATAATTTTTAAGAATATAAAGGGGCCCTGGAACCTCCCAAAATTGGGAATGGCTACTCTAACAAATATTTTGTTCTTTCTGAACAAATCTCTATCTTTATTATAATTTTGGGGGGTTGTGCCTCTCTCCCTCTCTGGACGCATATGCTCACAGAGGACAGCTTCCTATTTTTGTGTGCATTCCAGCAGGTCACACATGGCAGTGCATGTGATAGACGTTTGGTAAATATTTAATGAATGGGATAATGAGTGTTAGGTTATCTCTCCATCTATAAAAATGGGGTTTATTGCCTCATAGGGTTACCTGAAATGATGCCAGGTTATTACCTCTGACTCTACCATCCAGGAGACCTGATTCCCATTCATATCTGGCCCTTGGCAAATGTGTGATAAGTAAGTTATTAGATTTCTAGTCTAAGGCATGAGTCCTCCAACTGAGAAATACAAATTCTTAGGCCTTAACCCAGACTTACAGGATCAAAAGCCCTGGAGGTGGGGCCCAGCGATCCGTGTTTTAACAAGCACTCCCGGTGATACTGATGCACCCTTAAATTTGAGAACTTCTAAATCCCTTTTGTTCTCCTACAAAGTGAAGGATAGAACTCTTGCTCCATAAGGTTGCTGACAGATTACATGAAATCATAATCGTAAAATGCTTGGCATTGTCCAGACACTCACTAGGCAGGACTTATTCTTAGCTTAGAGGACAAGAAAGCCCAGACTATTTTACCTCTTCCTGAACTATTTCCTTGTCCGCATCCCCAGCCCTGGCTCACATTCTGCGGCCCTGAGCCTAGGGTGGAGAGAGAACAGAGATGTCCAGAGAGCCAAGGGGTGGGGGGTAGTGCGTGGTTACGCCCCCAAGCCTTCTGTTTCCTTCTCCCTTCCTGCTGGGAGTCTGCTGACCTTTAACAGCACAGGTTCACCGTTCCTCCCTCAGAGGGAGCCCCCAGCAGACTAGTCCACTCCAAAAAAGGCCCTGATGGAGGGAGAGAGAGGAAGAGGAGTGAAAGCTTAGAGAGAGGTCAGAGGAGGAGAAGTGCCGAGCAAATTAGAGCAAGTAACCTTTGCAAATGGCAGCTGGGGAAACAGAAGGTGAGAAACTGTCATTCCAAATTGCAAACTTGACAAAGAAAATGAATCGGCGCCTTCACCGACAGGTGCCTGAGCTTCCCTGTGTCATACTCCGCAGCCCGGCTTATCAGAGGCCCCATTCCTGTGTCCCTATTGAAGGTCCATTGACATCTGCAAGTCTTCTTATTAATTGGAAATGCATCAAACTGCACAGTCAGCAAAAGCCCATTGAGGATTCAGGGTCTCGGTTGGACCAGCTGACCTATTAACTGCTTCTCTGTCTGTAGCTCTCCATTTATGCACCCAGAGCTCCCCCGGGGGCGGTATGCTTCCTTTCCTGTGCATTGATCGATTGACTGATTCATTCATTTATTCATTCCTCTGTTCACTTGTTCCTTCCCTTAACAAACATTTATTCACACCTCAAAACTGCCTCTTTTCACTCTAGACTAGCAATTCTCAAACAGGGGCTTCCCTGTTTGAGAATTTTTTCCCCTTTTCCCCTGGGGAGGGGAGTTGTTTGGCTTTTGGTTATCAAAACGGGAGGGTGTACAGGCAGATAGTGGTAGAGATGATGCTGTCAAACATTCTGCAGGCACAGGACAGCCCCCAACAACAAAGAATTATTTGCCAAACATAGATGGGAGATGGTTATTTGAAGGTTATGGAGGGAGTTAATACATGGAGATGGCAGATACCAGACTGCATCAGCAAAGGCAAGAGATACTCAGAGGAGTGATGACTCTAAGAAGGAGATGGGGAAACCTGAGATTGTTCTCTCTAGAGGTCAGTGGAGGGCAAGGGCAAGGGTGCTAGAGAGGACAGGTGTGACTGCAGACTGAAGTCTGAGGGGAAGAGGGGAGGGATACCTTCCTTAGTCTGTCCAATGTCAAGTCTCTTCCTCTCACTAAGGGCCCATGACCTTGGGTTTGAAGCAGGTGCTGTGGGGAAAATGGGGGAATGGTAGCCAAGTCTTCACGCCAACAACTCCACCATGGGCACTCTCATGCTAGGAGCTAGCCCCATTTTCAGTGGCCCATGGCCTCCACAGCTGGGCTGAGGGCTCCTTGATTACAGGACTTCTGTGGCTTCTGCTTCTTCTGGCATTGTAAGGAGGCGCAAAGTCAGGTCACTCCTACCTCCCTCCCCGGTGGGCTTGGTTGTTAAGCCCACGCATGTGATCACAGAGGAGTAAGCACATGGCTATTCATTCATTCATTCATTCATTCATCAGACAGTTCTGAACACCCACTTTGGGCAAGGCTCTCTGTAGGGACAGAGCAGACTAAGCCACCCTCCTGCCTGGGAGGCATTCAGGGCTCGTGGACTCTCATCTAGACCTTTGAACTTTGTGTTCTGAGTGTTCTTCCTGGTTGGAAACCTGAAATGGGACAAAAGTTGAATGAGCCTTGAGTCTACAGTGTTGTTCTGCTGTGAGCTTCTGATGGTACCCTAGGACAAGCAGTCTGCAGGGCCTGACCCTGGGAGTGAAGCCTGCCTCTCCCCCCAACCTTTTAATATTCACAGACCAATATGAGTGTAAGCTCAAGTGCAGTGAGTGTTCTGCCTTCAAACTGACCTAAGAACAAATTAGAAGGAATGATACAGGGATGCAGACAAGCTATCGTGTGTGCATGGTTATGATATTGGCTGCTGCAGGGGGCTTTTGCCTTAGGTGTTGACTTTATAGCCTAAACTTGGACTTAGCTATGACTTCCTTAGGAAGCCACTAAAATAAAATGGCTGTCTACAGCCATTGTTGATTCTGTAAAAGAGAAGACACCTTAATCTTCACACACACACCTTCAAAAGTGGCAAGGACGGAATAATAAAGGACAGTCCTTCCGATGAAAACGAATTTATCTTTATTAAAATATACTGGCATTTTCATATTATGTCATCATACCACAGCCTAGTAATGTTGTAGCCACGATCTTCCTGGGGCACATCCTTTCCCTTTAATTACTAGGTCACGGTCTCTGCCCCTCACAGCTATGGGCCTCACCTCCTTCAGGAGTATGTCCTCAGAGCTGCTGATCCATCCTAGCTGCTGATGGAATAAGTCAAGTGTCTACCACTGTATGTAATAATCCCTCTATCCCTGATTTTCTGGGCTCTATTATCCTCACTTTGAGAATGGCCAGAAGGAAGGGAAGTGAGAAATGCAACAAGGTAGATGCTAGCTTACAAGGATCATTTCATTCTGGCCTACCCTTCCTCAGGGCCTGGGTCCTTAATCATCCTCACTTCATCCCAGAGTTTATTTTTTCTTTGCAAACCTAAAGCAGGACAAAGACACCAGGGTAGTTATTTCCTAATAATTACCACCCCCCCAGCCTCCTTCTTATCTCTGTATTAATCTCCGTATTAATGACTTAGTCCCTTGGAGGTTTCCTCTTGGAAATTTAGGAATGGCTCAAGCAAGCTGTCATCTTTCTAAATCAATTCTGATCATAGCCTCAAGATTGATTAGCACCTGCTCTTCTATTTTCCCCACCCGCAGGCATCTTTGAGAGCAACGTGCTAAAAGATGACAACGGTAGGGGCCTACGTAATTCATAAATGGTTTTGGCTCTGTGGGTTTTGATGAGGCAATATGGAAAATGATTGCATTAAGCATTGCTATTTATTTACTTGACTTTGTACAGGACAATCAATTTGTTCACGTTCTGGGCTCCTGTCAGGAAGTTAAACGGCAGAGAAGGCAGGCTGGAGGCATTACCTCATTGCTCTAAGAGATGCTGTCACTTCTCAGATCACTTTGGATTGTTTTTAATAACAGCATCTTTCATTCTTGTCCACCGAGGGAGCAGAGATTCTCTTTCTGCAGAAAACAGGACACTGAGAAAAGTGAGGTCTGACCAGGAAAAGATGAGCTCATTTTTTTCTTGGACTGTATGAAAATGCTATTTCTGTAGGTCAAACATCAGCAGTTTTGTACAGATCAACCTAATAGTTTAGCACAACCCCTTGCCAGAACAGAGCTAATCTGTCCGAGGCAGGCAGGAGTCAGTCCTGTTGGAGCCTTTGGGAAAGAAAAAAAAAAAAAAAAAAAATTCCAGACCCTTGCAGAGAGAGCCGGTCAACATTCAGCCCCAGTCACAGCAGACATCAGACTGGGGTGATGGAAAAAGGCTGTGGGTCAGAGGCTGAAACAGACTCACGGAATGGGGCTGATGAGACCGTGCACGCATCTCTGCTGTGTGTTGATTGAATATTTTTGGAGATTCTGGAAAATGTATCAGCGTGATAGATGGTCTCTGAGTTTGAATAAATTCTGGAAATCAGACTTCTAGTTTGTAGGGAAAGCCTGGTTAGAGAAAGAGAAAGACAGAAAAACTGCTTTTACTTGAGAAGAGTGAAAGAGAGAAATTGCTTAGACATAAAGAGGAATTCAAGTTTAGGCTCTGTCAGCTCTGTATAGGCAAGTCCTTTTGTCTCCAAGGACCTGTTTCTTCTTTTCTTTTCTCTCTGTTTTTCCTCATCAGTGAAAGAATCAGGTAGGTGTGATGGTTAATTTATTACATCAACTTGATTAGGCCAAAGGATCTGGGTGTTTGGTCAAACACTATTTTCAATGTTTCCGTGAAAGTATTTTTTTAGATGAAATTATCATTTAAGTCGGTAGACTTTGAGTAATGCAGATTACCCTCCATAGTGTGGGTGGACCTCCTGCAATCAGCTGAAGAGCTTAATTTTAAAAAAAGCTAAAATGAAAAAAGGCTGACTTCCCCCAAGGAAGAGGCAGTTACACCAGTAGACAGTTTCTGTACTTGAGCTACAACTCTTTCCTTGGTCCTCAGCCTGTGACCTGTCTTCCAGATTTCAGATTTTCCAGACTCTATAATTGCATGAGTCAATTCCTTAAAATCTCTCTCTTTGTCTCTGTCACTAGACACACACCCACACCCTATAGAACTTTGGTTCTGTTTCTCTGAGAACCCTAATACTGTGGATAAAATAATTGTTAAGTTATCCTCCTCATTCATTCAAGGCCTAGGCACCTGCTCTAGGTCTGACTTGGCACCAGGTACCTTGGTGTTAATCTAACCTCAGGGAGACCACATCTGTCCCATTCCTCACTGGGCCTCCAGTTCTCTGCACAGCACTTAGCACATTGTTTCGAGGAAATGATCACGTCTTTTCCGTCTTCAACTCTTACATCCTGGGTCTGTTCTAGAGGACGGGGTGGGGCTTGACTTGGGGCTGGAGCAGGATGGTCTTTCTGGAAAACCTGGAAAGCCAGGGCTGGAGAGGAAAATTCAGAGAGCTTTGGGCCGATACTGGGAGGGCTCCTGGTGGGAGTGCTATGAGCTGAGCAGGGCTCATGGCCGGAGGGCTTCATGGCCTTACACATAGTGAAGGAGAGCAGGCACCTCTGCACATGGCCAGCTGAACTTGCCACCGTTGCAGCAAGCACCCTGATCGTCTGCAGGGATCCCTGGCCTTCACACAGCACCCACTAGCATGCTTGTTAGCTCGTCGGATCTTCACAGATTTATCATAAAAGATTTACATCGTATACATATTTATCGTCCTTTTTTCCAGATGCAACACAATTTCCACAAACACTGCATATTTATTCCTTATAAACCCAAATTTATTATAGATTCAATTTTCGTTTTCTCTGCATGGGTTTATCTTTTCCTCTCTGGGTGTTTTCCTGATTGTGGAGACGCTTTCTTCCAAAGACGTCCATTTGTCCTTATGCTCCCCTTGCCTTCTAGCTCCTTGTGCCTTCCATCCTACGTAATACTTCTCTGGCTCCCAATTTTCATTTTTACTCAAGTAAATTAAGCTTTTTGAATATGTAATTAACAGATGCCTACTGTCAAAAATTTAAGAAGTGAAACACAATAAAGGAGTAGGCAAAATAGTATCCAGGGTTCTGTTAATATTTTGGTGTGTTTACTTTAATTTGCCGCCTCTCTTTCTTGTTTATTACCCTTTTGTGCCTAACAATCTAGTCTAAGCCTTTTGATATAAAAAATCATGAACCTTATTTTTAATGGCCATCCATTTGGCTGTCTACCTTTGGGTATAGTATCCTATACAAAACAATTTCCGTAATGTTGGACATTTGGTTTGAATCTGCTTTTCATAAAATGACTATGCATAACACTTCAAAGAACATATTGCACCTACATCTCGTCTGCCTTTTGGGGTACATATTTCAGAAAGACTCACTCAGAATGCTGGCTCATGTCTAGTGAGCTGTCCCATGGGCCAGCCCTGTGCTAAGCGCGGCCTGCTTGTTTGGGAGGCAGCCATATGGAGTCGATACCATGCCTCCCATTTTTTCAAGATGAGAACGCATGAGGAGTTGAGGTGGCTGGGGCTCGTCCACGATGACCATCCAGTTAGCAAGTGGCAGAGCCCACCTCTGAAGATGAATGGGCCCATGCAGTCAAGGCTGGCACAAGCCTGACCCTTGGGACTGCTATTGGGGATGGCTGCTGTCATTTCTACCATGAGGCCTCCACTGCACAGGTGTGAAAATGGGCCTCATTTCCCCCTGCCTAGAAGGAGTCCCTCTGTATCCCCATCTGTGCCCCTGTCTTGTGGCCCAGAGGATCAGGAAGCAGAAGACACACAGTGCCGCTCCCCCAGGTGCTCACCCACTTGGGGTTCTCCCTCACACCCCTGTGGCCCAGCCCATCTCTTCCATCCCCCCCCATCTTAGCCCCAGTAGCACACTGATCAGACACTAACTGCCCCAGAGAAGGAGTGGCATCCACTTCTGAGCCCGGGTCACCGATACCAAGTAACCAGAGAACCAGAGAATATGATATATCACTTAAAGCATTGGGCTGCTCCCAGCACAGCTGGATCCTTTGGCCCCTGAAGCCCCCACTGGGTGGGTGCCTACCACTGCCGGCAGGAGGGGTGGGGCTCCCTCCTGCATTGCGCCGTGCCTTGTGGGCCTGCTTGCAGCCCTGGGCCTCCTCTGCCTCCCAGGCTGAAGGAGATCTGCAGAGTCTTAACACACCCCTCATTGCTTTAGACAGAGCAGCCTGGCTGGGCTCATCCCAGAATGCATCCACCCTGGCAGGCATGCGAGCTCCCTAGAGCCCCTGGAAGGGCCTGTGGTGGGCAGAGCTGAGGCGGTGCTGTGTGTTTGACCCTGGAGGGTTGGAGCTGGCGTGGAGACCAGCCCAGGGTTGCTGACTGTGCCCCGGGGCTCTCCCAAGGATAGGCAGGCCTACAACAAGGCAGACGTGAGATGGCAACATTAAATTCAGGGCTGGGAGCAAGAAGTTGAATTCTGCCTTTCTGTTCTACTCTGCTCTCATTAGATTTCCCACAGATTTCATGCTTCCAAATGCATTGGCCACACAGAGCTGCTTGGGGTCTCTTGGAGCCCTCGCAGACAGATGGTGGGGAGGGGGTGGAGGCTGTGTGGTCGGGGGCTCGGCTCTGGCAGCGGGGCTATTTGGAAGCAGGGAGCCTGAGGAGGAGAGGAGGGAAGAGGCGACGCGAGCCCCGGGCCTGCTCAGCTGAGAGAAGATTCCCACCCAAGTGCAGACTCAGAGCAACCTGTCCCTCCTCAGCTCTGCTCAACAGCCACCCCGGTAGGCTGGGAGGAGGACATCCACATATGCAGAGGGTGACATGGAGAATGCCTTCCCAGCCTGCTCAGTGACTCCTGACGAAGTGATTACTGGGCATCATTAGACCCCACACACAGCACGGCCACATCCTTACTGCTACCTCGGATCCTGGGAGCCGGTGAGGCAGGGACCTGGGAAGGAGCCAATGCAAGCTGGGAGGCATCCTGGTTTCACACATGGGCCCCAGGGGCCACGTGCTGCCCAGGGTATCTTTGGAGAGAGTTCTTTTCACGAGAAGTCCCTGGACGAGGAAGGCATACAGGAGAGGGGATGATGAGGAAGAGATCACAGGCCAGAGGGGTCGGCGGCAGGTGAAGGGGATAGAGAGTGGTCTCTATGGGAGCTGCTCCCGAGCTCTCTGCATCCAGTGCTGAGGCCAGCGGGTTCAGTCTGCCCCCTGCTTGGGGGACGGCACCCCTAGTCTCTCCCCTCTGCTTTCTCCTATCTCTCTTTCTTCCCTCTCTGCTATTCCTTTCTCCTCTGAGAAGTTTCTGGTGCACCCTACCAGTGGGGCTATCATGTCCCCCAGACCCCACATCCCTGAATCCCCAGCCCCATACAGTTCTTAAACAACCCTCCTGGGTCTGTGGAGGGACTTGTCTCTGCCATGCCTTCCATCTGTGACGCTTGGAAGTGCCCTCCTGCCCCTCCTGCCCCTCCTTCTCTCCACGGGACTGGCTCCCCCATCCAGCTTTTCAGAAGGGTTCTGTCCTCCCGGCTCCCAAGGCTTTAGTCACTGTTTCTTCCTTGCAGGTTTCCTGAGCGTGGCGACCGCATTTTCCAATCTCAATATCCAATTCCCTGATATGCGTGAACATATGTCATATGTATGCGTGTGTCTGCACATACACGAGGGTTGTATGTGTAAGCATGCGTATGTCTGTAGGAATAAACAAAATCCTGTCCTTTGTTGACTTTCCTGAAAGCTCTGGACAATTTAGGCTGTAGGGCTGACGCCCCACCCACTAGGGCATTGTGCTCTGGCTTTGTCTTTGACATGAGCTTCATTTGAGCCGCCTTCTTTTTAGTGAGTTTATTTTTCTCTCTCAACTGGAAAATCACATTTGATCAGCTGTAGAGAGCAATCAAATACCGAAACATTGGGATTTCTCCCGGAGAGGCAGCTCCCTGAAAAGCCCGTACGGTTCTCCGGGGCGAGATGGGACTCCTGCAGAGGTACACCCAGGCTCCCAGAGCCATGGGTCAGGCAGATGGTGGATGGCACAGATGGGGCGAGAGGGGAGTGAAGCAGCCACTTCCTGGGCTGGAGGAAGCCAACCCCAGCTGAGTGCTGGCACCCTAGGCTTCCGGGGCACCCTTTGGCCCAGGGCTCTGTCTGCCTCACTGTCTCCCTCATTCCTCGGCTCTCCCGATGACTGTGGCATAGGTGAGTGAGTGCCCTGTCTCAGCACCAATGTCCAGCCCCTCTGCTGGCTGGGGCCGGGCTGTGAATAGGCCTGGTCTGCCTGGCCGGGCACTGAGCTCGGCCCTGCTTTCCTCCTTGCCCCTTCCTCTGCTGCCCATGGGCCACTGCAGGCCCTGGGCAGAGGGAGGGCCTGGCCACGGTAAGGGTTCCCTTGCTGACTTGCTTTTCCCACTGCAGCGGATCTCCTAGGCAGGGCTCTCCTGCTGTTGTAAAAACAGTCTGAGCAGCCTCTCCAGCCCTCTTCCCACATAAGCCCCCTGGGGGGCACGTGGCAGTCACAACCCTGAGGGCGCTCCCACCACCCTCCTCATCCCACCTTTGTGTGTCAGCCCTGAGTCTACAGAACAGCCTCCTTGCCACTGCCGTTCAACCATCCCCAGCATCAGAAGCTCCTTCAGCACGGCCTTCAGCACTGGGCACCTTGGCTCAGCCATGCCATCTCCCACTGACCGCCCCAGAGCTCTTGCTCCTTCAGTTGACACAAGGGTTCTGTGGAAAAGGGTCTGTGGTCGCAACAGTGTAGTGCCTGTGGGTGAGGCTCTTCCGCAGGACCCCACAAATCTTTTTTGTCTTCCAGGGTGTTCCTTGAGGCTCCCGTAGGGGCACTTAGTATTAACCCTTTCCTAAACTCTTTTGGCCACAGGAAGGCTTTCTCCTCAGAACACCCAATGACACCTCACAGAATACAGTTTGGAGAAGCAGTGTGGGAGAACCTCTTGGTTTTTAAACTCGACAACTCCCTCACACTCCTAAAAATGATCCTTGTGGATCCTACCAAACAAATCACATTAGCAAATATTTTTCATGAACCGCCTGCAGTGTCTCAGCCCGGTCCCTGTGGTGCAGCAGATTCTTCGGTGCAAATTCTGTTCTGTGATCAAACCAGGCAACTTACGTTCCGCCTCTCTATAAGGTTGGCTTCTGAGGTGGGAACAATTTTATTACAGGAGTCCGCTCTGAGTGAACACAGTCATTTACTGCTTCACAGCAACTAAGCTGACATTTAGAATTCGGTGTCACCAAGAGTGCCTGAAGTACCACGTTATCTGTGATATTATGACATGGGTCACTTTCCTCCCGTAGGGTGATCCCTGGCAGCTCACCCCATTACAGGGAGGTCTCCTGATTTGCCATTACTTGAGGAGTGAATTCCCTCCCACCTGCTTGAAACAACTCAAAAGCGGGGTGGGGGGAGCAGAGAAAGGAGGGGAACAGAGTGAGGAGGAAAGGACGAGAGTAACCAGGGAAGGCAAGGTGAGGCACAGGCATGGCCTTGCACCCCGCGGGGGTTTTGCGGAGCAAAAGCTGCCGAGCCTCCCAGCTTCACTGTCAGTGTCTGTTGGGTGATCGTGGGTTTTTTTACCTGCTTTAGGTACGACACTATTTTGCTTCCTCATGGGAGTAGATGAGGGTGGTGATAGTGTAGAGAAAGAAGCCAATACGTGTTTTATTCCGAATAGCATTCCAAGGCTTTAAGTTCCTAGGGAAGGGGTGCAGGCTCTTAAGGCCCTGAGGTGTGAGGATGCGGGCTCTGGTTCCAGCTGAGCCGCTGCTAATGTGTGACCTTGGTCAAGTGTCTTGGCCTGTTTGGGCTCCACGACGCTCACGCATAAGGTGAAACTCAGTCCTGCCCACAGTTCTCAGATGCTTGTGAGGCCTGAGCCAGGAGCACGGCGATGCGGATAGACACAAGCGCTTCTAGTACATTCACAAGTTTGTGCGATCATCAGCACTGTCTTGATCCAGAATATTTCATCCTCCCAAGAAGAAATTCATACCCATTAGGAGGCTCTCACCATTTCCTCTCCCCCACCCCAACTCCTGGAACCACTAATCTGCTTTCTGTCTCTATGGATTTACCCACTGTGGACATTTCCCATAGAATCATATAATATGTGGTCTTGTGTACCTTGTGTATAATATGTGTCTTGTGTATACACATATTGTGTATACACATATTGTGTATACATATATACATATACACATATTGTGTATACATATATATACATATATGTATATATATATACATATTATACACAATATGTGTATACGTATATATATATATGTAAATATACACATATTGTGTATAATATGTGTACCTAGCTGCTTTCACTTTGCATCATGTTCTTAAGGTCCATCCACACTACAGCATGTATCGGTACTGTATTACTTTTATAACTGAATGCTATTCCATTGAATGGATATGCCACACGTTGTTTATCTGTTCATGAAGTAGAAGTTGAGCTGTTTCTGCATTTTAGCCCTTATCAATAATGACAAACATTTATTTGTGTGTATGTTTTCACGTGGACATACATTTTCAGTTCTCTGAGGTTCGGAATTGGTGTTTCTGAGTCATATGCCAACTCCATGCTTAACTTTTTGAAGAATTGAAGAACTGTTTTCCAAAGTGGAGAACCATTTTTTATTCCCACCAGCAATGTATGAGGGTTCCATGTCCCCACATCCTCTCTAACACTTGTTACCGTCCATCTTTTCGATTATAGCTGTCCTAGGGATGTGAAGTGGTCTCACACTGTAGCTTGAAATTGCATTTCCCTAATGATGAATGTGATTGAGCATCTTTTCATGTGCTTAGTGGGGCTATTGATACATTTTCAGAGAAATTATTTCATTTTTTGCCCATTTTTAATTAGGTTATTTGTCTTTTTATTGTTGAGTTGTAAGAGCTCTTTCTAAAAAAAAAATACTTCATTTATTTACTTATTTATTTAGCTGAGAGAGAGTGTGTGTGTGTGTGTGTGTGTGCATGTAGGCAGGGGGAGGGGCAGAGGGAGGAAGAGAGAGACTCAGGCAGACTCCCTGCTGAGCATGGACACCCCCCTCCCCCGCCAATGCAAGGCTCCATCTCATGACCCTGAGATTATGATCTGAGCTGAAATCATGATCTGAGCTGAAATCATGATCTGGACAGTTAACTGCCTGAGTCACCCAAGCTCTCCTAAGAACTCTTAAAAAAAAAAAAAATATATATATATATACACACACACACACACACACACATATATATGCATACACTAGTATACTAGATACTAGTAGACACTAGATACTAGCCCCTATCAGATATATAATTTGCAACTATTTTATCTAACTCTATGGGTTGTCTTTTCACTTTGTTGCTAGCATTGTTTAAAGCTCAAAAGCTTTTAATTTTGATAAAATCCAATTTGTGTGTTATTTCTTTTTGTTGCTTGTGCTTTTGGTGTCATATCTAAGAAACTATTACCTAAATTCAAGACTGTGAAGATTTATATCTGTGTTTTCTCCTAAGTATTTAATAGTTTTAGCTCTTAAATTTAGACATTTCATGCATTTGAGTTAATTTTTATAGTGCACTCTCTTAAGACACTTACCTCAAGTAAAAACAAAACAGAACCTCTGAGTAGAGCCAAGCCAAGCCAAACCTTCCTGTGGGTCGCCAGGTGCCAGTTTTGATCAGATGTTCTCTAAGGGCTCTCTGCTTCTTCTCTGTCAGGCTGCCTGCTTTTCGTGAGTTTGTGGAGAATCACCCAGAACCTAGGGGAAGAGAATTTGGAACAGGACCTCCAGCAGCAGGACAGGCGGATGTTGTGGGGCAGGGAATCATACTAGATCTTCCAAAGAGGAAAGCCACATGGCCGTGAATATGCTTGCAAGCAGGCCTCAGAACTGGGTAAGGGCTTACCAGTTTAGACTGGTAAGTCAGACTGAAGCTGACTGTAGGTTCTGTGGGCTCAGGCTTGGTCTGCTTGCTCACACATGTCTTCCCAGAGCCCGAACGCTGACCTGGTTTCTGGAGACCCGAGTCCTGTTGTTATTTCTACTATTGTCAGCTGTGTGACCCTGGGTCACTCATGGAATCACTTTGATCCTCCAGCTCTTGCTCCGAAACAGGACATAGGTGACCTTGTATTAAAAGTTTTGGTAATTGGAGTCCCACTGACATGAGGTGCTTCCAGAAGTTCAGCTGATTGGATCATGGAAGTGCTTACTAGTGTTTCCCCAAGTGTCTTAAGCAGATGTGAGACACAGTGTTGTGTGGTCAAATGACTGAGAAATACTAAATCAAACATGGACAGGTTTCTTTGTTATGGGAATTTCAGAGCCTTTCTGAGAACACGTAGCCTGAGTCTGTTGCAGGGAGATGTGCTATGCAGCATTTCCTAAATTAGTTTAACTAGGAAAGAAATATTGTCAAATGTGAATGCTACCAATTTGAAACAGCATGAATGAAACCACAGCCATGGAATGGGACTTGTGTGTGACTTGTGTGTGTGATACTGTGTGGGTCAGAAACCACAGTGTCCAACCTGGTATAGGGAAATAAGCCTCCCAGAGGAAACCTTGCACATTGGTATGCCTACCGGCATCCGTCAGTCTGGCCTACATTGTGAACGGAGACTTTGGTCAACTTCTGGGGTTTTCTGATTTTTACTCCTGGCTAATCTGCCATTCAGGGCTGCCCACATTCATCTCTCGGGTAGCACTGAAGGGCCACTATGCCACGAACCCCAGAATCCACCTGACCTGTCCCAGATCAGTGGGGCTTTGATCTTTGATCATGTCCAAGGTAGAAAGCCAAGTGTCTCTGGGCTCACCCATCAGTATTACTGGCAGTAGAATGGGCCAGGCCACTGGGAGACTGAGCTCTAGGGTTTTGGAAAGAATCCCAGCCACAGGGAGGTAAGGCAGGGACTGGCAAGACCACTGCAAGGTGACCTTTCTCATTTTATCAGCCCAGGTTATTTGCTTATTATTGTGAGGATTTGGGGTTGGGATGGGTAGAGGTAGAGATGATGGAAGAACTTATACACAAAAATAATTTAACAGTTTATTCAATAATAATTTTGTGATATATTCTTTTTATATTTAATTTAATTCCCTGATTTTGCGATGTTAGACAAATGTTTGCATTACTTTACATTCCTAAAATACAGGTTGAGATTTGCATGATGGGTTGGAGGTGGGCATAGGGCACGGAAGACGAGGTTCTGCGCCTGAGACAGGTAGGTGAAAAAGAACATTAGACTGTAGGCTTTATTTTGCACATAGTCAAAAATGGTGCATATGGACAAGTGTTCATTATATTATAGTGTAAGTGTGGCCCGTTGGGCCAGTTGGCCTATCTGGTCTGTGCTTTCTCTTCTCTCTGCAAACCTGGAGACTTTTTGAGATCAACAAAATCACTTCCTTGCATAGGATCTTCCTCAAACAGTAAGGTGACCTGACCTCTGTCCACCTCCCTTTGCTGACCTTATCTGTCTCTGCGTTGGCACAAGGCTTGTAAACCTTCTTCACCAACAGAATACATTCCGCTGGTAGAACTGCTAAGGAGATCCAGGTTCCAAATGCCCATTCCGTTTGTGCTGGGACAAACGTGAGACTTCCGCAAGCTCTGCTCCCAGGAGACTGTACCCACATAACCACTGCACAAGGCTGACAGCCGTAAGATCTCAAGTCAGGCAGATTTAGAGAGGAGTGGGAGATTGTTTCCCACTAATCTGAAGGACAGGAAACGTTCATGAGAATAGAATGACTTTTTAAGAGAGTCTTTTGGGTGGGTCAATCCTCAAGTGTCTGCTTTTGGCTCAGGTGGTGATCCTGGAATCCTGGGATCAGCTCCACCCAGGGCTCTCTGCTAAGCAGGAAGCCTGCTTCCCCTTCTCCTACTCCCCCTGCTTGTGTTCTTTCTCTGGCTGTCTCTCTCTCTCTCTCTCTCTCTCTCTCTCTCTCATATATATATATGTCTTTAAAGACAGTAGGACTTAAATACACTGAGATGGGGGAAGGGTTCATGTGGACTCATGTGGACCCATTTCTTCCAAAAATCCACAAAGGGGAGCACTGGACCAGAATGGGCTCAGCCTTATACACTGGGCTCCGGGGGTTGACCATTTAAAGCAGTGTGACACCTCTTTCTGTTCCAACACCATTTCATTTGAGGTTCAGGGGTGGCTTCAGAAAGGAGGGGGTTGTTCCTCTTAGTGCTTTATTTTGGTAATGAGTGAAAAGCTCATGGCTCTAAATACCATCTATATGCTAATGACTGCAGAATTTACATCTCCAGCCAAGACCTGGGCTCAAGAATCATATATTCACCTGATGACTTGACATCTCCCCTAGGACAGCTAATAAGCTTTTCAAACTCAATGCATCCCACTCAGAACTCTTGTCTCCTTCACATCCATTGCACCCCACCCTTTAGCATCTCAATAAATGGCATCATCACAGATCCAGGTGTTGAATCAAAAAAGTTAGGTCATTCTTGGTTCCCCGGCCCTGCGTCCACTCCACCAAATTCTGTCGACCCTAACTTGAGAATGTGTTTCTGTCTCTACTTTGTTCCATCTCCACCCTAGGGCCATGGCCTCTCCTCTTCTTCATAAAATAAGTTCCTTACCAACCCTCCTTGACCGGACCCCACTCTGCTCTCTGATGTGTCTCCTTGCTCTCTGTCCAGGCCCACGGGGGTACAGCCACACTAACTTTCTTGCTGTTCCTATCACCTGAGTTCATTCCTGCCTAAAGCCTTTGCACTTACTACCCCCTTGGTCTAGAAAATTATTTTCCCTGATCCTTTGTGTGACTGACTTTAACCTTAAAGTCTAAAGCACCCTCCACTCCTTGTTCCGGACCCCTCACTTCCCCTATTGTCTTCAAAGCATTTATCAATGTATGAAATATGTTTGTGCATTAACTTATTGTCCATCTCCCCCTCCCCTTTTCTTCCTCGCGTGAGCCTTGTGAGAGTAATTTTATTCTTTGTCTAGCTTGTTGTTGCATCTTTTGCACCTGCCACCTCGTTGGAGCTCAAAGATATATCTTCTAACATATTTATAATGCAAAATCTCAAACACATACAGAAGTAGAGAGAAGAGTATAATGAACCCACTTCTGCTTATCACTCAGCTTAACAATTTATCAACCTGAGGCCAGTCTATTTTCATCTATCCCCCGTGTTGAAGCAAATCCCGGTTATCATATCACTTCATCTGTAACTATTTCAGTGTATATCTCGCAAAGATAAGGGGTTTTTAGGGAAAAAAAATAACTACAATACCATTATCACATAATTCACAAAAAAACCCTTAATATCAAATATCCAGTGAGTTTTCAGAATTCCCTGAATGTCTTGCTTTGTTTTTAAGTTTGTTTGAAGCAGATGCTAAAGAAGGTCTTTAAATTACAATTGATTTATGGTTCCTTTTCAGTCTCTGTTAATCTGTAGCTCTCTCTGCAACCCTCTGTTTTTTTCTTGAAAGGTATTTGTTGAAAAAAACTAGGTCCAGCAGGGTACCCCCTAGTCTAGGTTTGCTAATTTCATTCCAGAGGTGTTGCTTGATGTATGCCTCTATCCCCTGCATTTCCTGCAAATTGGAAGGAAGAGATTTGACTAGATTCAGTGTGGTCCCTTTGAAAATAATACTACTGCAGGCTCATATTCCCCCATCAAGAGGCACAGTGTATCTGGTCATCCTTTTGTGATATTAGAGGTATTGATTCTTATTGTCCAGATCCAGTATTTCATTCGAGTTTACAAAATGTTAACATTCTAATTCTGTCATTCCTTTTGCATATACTAGCTGGTATACTTTTAGAAGAAGTTTACTGTCATTACTTATTTGGTTACCCTAAGATATAGTTTCTATAGAAAAGACAGAGAAAGGTTTGATTCTTTCTTTTATCAGATTTCAACATAACAATTTGGTTCCTACATCCTCCCAAGTTGACCAGTGAGGATTTGTGTTTTAAGTATCATCAGGAGCTTGTAGATTTAAATAGACTTGATGCATTTCAATCGATAGAAATATGTTGAATTAATGAGTGAATAATTGAACAAATGCAAATTTAGAACTTTCTATAGGCTTTCAGTTTTTTCTTTCCAGACTTTATAGTCCCAGATTACATATGCAAAACCATCGCATGATTTTTTTCTTGAGTTAATTCTATTCCTTGAATTTTTACTTAGTACTCTGGGGTTTAATTGAATAAGTAAAAAGCAAGCCCTGCTTTTAGGAATATTCCTATCCATCTGCTACTGAACAAAACAGTTTTAATTAGATCTTGAATCACTTCATTATTGAAACCTACTGATGTGTTTCCCACCTGAGAAGGTGCTGGTCACTTGCCCAGAAACAGCAGCACTGACCTGAGTCTGGTTCAGGCTCTTATGCTATGGGATTGGGCCAGTTACCATCCCTCTCTGCCTCAGTTTTCCCACTTGCACATGTAGGGATGACACCAGGTCATTACCAGGGCTCTTTCTAATTCTTCTATGATGCGGGGCACCCGGGTGGCTCAGCCTGTTGAGTGCCTGACTCTGGGTTTTGACTCAGGTCATGAGATCAAGCCCCCTGTGGGCTCCATGCTCAGCATAGAATCTGCTTGAGATTCTTTCCCCCCTCACTCTCCCTTCCCCCTGCTCCTTCCCAGTCATGTGCTCTCCCTCTCTCAAATAAATAAATACATACATAAATAAATAAAATCTTCAAAAAAATAAATAATTCTTATATGATGGGATCCTCTCCCTTCTCCCCACTACATGTGACCTCTAGGTAAAGGCCACATGAACATGTCAGAAGGGGCAAGCAAGGCAGGAGTGCAGGGTGTATGTTGAGGGGAATTAGGATGGAGAGGCCAGGAGGGAGAGCCCACCAGGACATACTTCAGCCAGCAGCTCTCAAGGAACCATGACTGGAATACATTTGTCATTCTGTGTGCTGTTTTCTCTGAAAGCTTTCTAGAGTTTGGTGGGAGCAGTGGGTTGGGTGCTCACCAGGTTAAGAAATATTTCTGGGAGTGTTTGGTGGTCTCTGAAGGAAGTAACAGTGAGTTCTGTGTGTAGGAGCCTGGAGCTTTAATGCCTGAGCCATCCTGACCCCACACTTCCTAACAGGGCTGCTCCCTCACCTACAGTGCACCCCCCCCCCCGCCTGTCTCTGCAGCCCTCCCTGGAGGCAGAAGTAGCCTTGCCAGCCCCTGGCAGCATTGCCCGTCTGGGAATTCAGACATTCAGAGTGCCAGCGAGTCCTCTGGCATTTTCCTTTTAGTCTGCAAAGGGTTAGATTGCATGAGAATCGATAGCCTGCATTACGGGAGCTTTCTGATGAGCAGACCTGCTGCTGAGTTGTTGTCTGCATCCCGTCCTCTGATCACAGGGCCCCCACTTTCCCATCTCCGTCAGCATGTGACCCAAGTTCCCCAGAGGAAATCAGCTTATCTGATGTTCACATGCATCTGATGAGGTATCCAGAGGTGATGGAATGTCTCTTTTCCCTGCTTCCGAACACTAGCTGCCAATAGCTGGAGGATGAGGGGCTTTCTATTAACCAAGGATGAGACCTCAGCTTATAAGACGGTGTGGTAATGTATGTGTCATCACCTTCAGTTCTTCTCACCCCCTTTCTGGGAGGAAAGGAGGGTGCTATCCTGCCTCCATCCACTACCCTCACAGTTCTCTAGTTCTCTACCACTGTTGTCTTCCCGGGTGTGCAATGGTGGGCAGAAGGTTCTAAGAGGGTGAAGGTATATTCTGGGCCCTGCAAGGGGCTGGCATGCTAAGAGCGCCACACCTTTCTCCTCAGTACCTTGTGAGTACTGTCAGACTGTTCTCCCACTTGAGGCACCTGGGGATGAACAGATGGTCAGAGTCCCATCGGTGGTGGGAAGCCATCCCACAAGATGGTTCCAGGCATCCATTTAGAAAGAAGAGAGAGTGGTGAGACCATTGAAGATCCGTATGGAAGGCAAGCAAATGCAGACCCTTTCCTCATGAGATCTATTCCATCAAAATGGATCATAGACCTAAATGCAAAAACTAGAACTATAAAACTTGTTGGAAAAAAAAAAAATTGTGACCTTAGGGCAAAGATTTCTTAGACAGGACTCCAAAAGCACAATCAATAAGAGAGAAAATCAGGGTGCCTGGGTGGCTCAGTGGGTTAAAGCCTCTGCCTTCAGCTCAGGACATGATCCCAGGGTCCTGGGATCAAGCCCCGCATCAGCCTCTCTGCTCTTCGGGGAGCCTGCTTCCCTTCCTCTCTCTCTGCCTGCCTCTCTGTCTGCTTGTGATCTCTGTCTGTCAAATAAATAAATAAAATCTTTAAAAAAATAAGAGAGAAAATCAATAGATTGGACTTCATCAAAATTAAAACTCTTGTTCTTCAGAAGATACCATTAAGAAAATTAGGAGATGTGGCGTGGACATGAGAGAAAAAAAATATTTGTACTTCATAAATCTGATAAGGGACTTATATTCAGAATATGTAGAATCCTTAAAACTCAATTAATAAGAAGTCACACAGGAGTACCGGGGTGGCACATTCAGTTGAGTGTCTGACTCTTGGTTTAGGCTCAGGTCATGATCTCAGGGTCCTGAGATCAAGCCCCACATCAGGCTCTGAGCTGAGCAAAGTCCACTTCAGATTCCCTCTTCCTCTCCCTCTGTCCCTCCTGCTTATGTTCTTCCCTCTTTCTCTCTTTCAAGTAAATAAATAAAATCTGAAAAAAAAAAAGTCAAACAACTCAATTTTTTAAATGAACGAGAGTTGGGTGCCTGGGTGGCTCAGTGGGTTGGGCCGCTGCCTTCGGCTCGGATCATGATCTCAGGGTCCTGGGATCGAGTCCCGCATCGGGCTCTCTGCTCAGCGGGGAGCCTGCTTCCTCCTCTCTCTCTCTCTGCCTGTCTCTCTGCCTACTTGTGATCTCTCTCTGTCAAATAAATAAATAAAATCTTAAAAAAAAATAAATGAACGAGAGTTTTGAATAGGCATTTTGGCAAAGAAGATAGGCAAGTCGTTGATACGCACATAAAAAGATGCTTATCATCATCCGTCAGCAAGTAAATGCAAATCAAAAACCCACAGTGAGGTATCACTTCACACCCACTAGGATGGCTATAAATTTAAATTAAAAAAAAAGAGTGGAACCCCTGTACACCAGCGGGAACATACAATTGCACACCTACTTTGGAAACCAGTGGTGGTTTCTAAAGTAAACCTAAATTTACCATATGACCCAGTAATTCCACTCCTGAATTTCCACCCAAGAGAATGAAAACATGGGTCCACACAACTTACATGCAGACGTTCACAGCAGCATTATTCGTACGAGCCAAAAAGTAGAAATAACACAAATGTCAGTAATGGGCAGATCGATAAATAAAATGTGGTATGCCCATACAATGGAACATTATGCATCAGTGAAAAGAAGTGAAATGCTGATCTGTGCTACAGTATGGACAAACCTCAGAAATATTAGGTTAAATGAAAGATTCCAGATGCAAAGAAAATAGAGCTTGAATCCATGAGATATCCTGAAAAAGCTAATTGGTAGAAAGAGTAAATAGATGGGTAGTTGCCTGGAGTTGCGGCTGGGAGCAGATCTTGGCAACAAAGGGTCATGAGGGAACGTTGGGGGGTGATGGAAGTGTTCTAAAATTGGATGGTGGTGATGGCTGCACAACTCTACAAGGTTTTATGAAAATACCTTCGAGCTGTATACTTACAATTAATTTTGTAGTATACGCATTGTACCTCCATAAAACTATTTGAGAAGAAAAAAAGAAGGGAGAGAAGTAGACTCCAGCATGTGCTTTGTTAAAGGTACCAAGGAGGAGAGGGAGAAAGGGGGAGACTGGGCTCAGGACCCCTCGGAACATGCAACAGGCATGTCTCAGCCTCCGGCGAGGGTGCAGAGCCCGCCTGGTCCAGCCCACTGAACTGAGTCCAGAGCACCTTCCGCGTCCACCTGCGGGAGTGGCAGCCTCAGCGGCAGGCAGTTCAACCCTTAGGCCTCAGCTCCTTCCAGCCTCCTCCCATTGTAGCTCCTTCTCTCTTCCTGTCCCACGTGGCATGGGTGTCCTGTTCTCTGCACCCCCTTGGCCACCATGCCTCCCTGACTGTTGTCACAGCTCCCATCCCCAGCTCTGATGTCAGTCATTCCTCCCACCCTCTCCGTTGTCCTAGAACCTGGGGTTCTGGCCTCTGATGGGCTTACCCTGTTTTTCTGGTGTATGTCCCTGGCAATGAGCCGGCTGGGCTTGACCTTGTTGGGGAAGGGTTTCAAATAAAGGGAAGAAGATGTGGTAGAAGGAGCAGACAGGGTGGGGGGAGTGTGGGGTCAGGAGAGCTGAAGGAGCAGCATGTGGGGCACAGAGTACACAGGAAGAACTAGAGAAGTCCTTGGAGTACGTCTAGGGACCATAAGCCAGCAACTGGAAGTAGGACACTCAGGAGCAGCTAAGGCCTTTTGGGTTGAATTTGCTGGAGTTTAAGAATTGAGCTCCCCAGGAAGGTTGACCCTTGCTGTTGGCTTATCGTCCTTTACTTCTGAGTATGAACCAGGGCCTCAGAACTCAGAGGCCAATTTTGGAGCCCTTATTATGTAGTAGACCCTATAGAAAGCATGTAATAGACATCAGTTCACTTAATCCTTACAAAATCCTTTGAAGTAGGTGCTGTGTTATCACTGCATTTTATAAATGATGGAATTGAAGTCTAGAGGGGAAAGCGAGTTATCCAAGGTTTGGAAAGCCATCAGCAGCAGAGCCTGGCTTGGAGCCCAAGCAATCAGTCTGGTTCTTGCATACTTGGCCTAGTGTGGGTTTGATTGGTAAGAAGACAGACTCTTAAAGGCCCACTATGAGAAGGCTGGAGGTCTTCAAGACAAACTCATCCACTGGACCCAGCAAGGGGAAGAGGAGGGAAAGGGGTAGGAGAAGAAGCTGTTCATGCTCTGGGCACAGGAAAAGCATGGGTCCTTCCAGGGTCATGTCCTGGGAACCTGTCTGCTGGAGGGAGGGGAGCTGGATGGGCAAGGCAACTGAGCCTAGCTCCCTGGCCCCAGATGCTGCATCTGTAGTGCACACATAGATGGATGCCTGGGCCAGCAGCTCTGTCCATCCTTTTGCACACTCTTGTGTGGGCACTGCAAAGCCAGTACTTTCTTTGCCCACAGCCAGCTTGGGGGAAGGGGGTGTCTTATAAAAAAGCAGTCTATGAGGTCAGGGTGCTGATGGCCAAGAACCAAAGAGAAGGCACCACCTGTGTAAGAGGGAGGTGGACTGAAGCAGAGGGAGGTTGGAGCTGCTTTGTGCTTTGCCCAGAAAAACCTGATCATGCATTTTTCTTAGGGAGATTGGGGCTCACAGCAGCAGGGGGCTCGGCCTACAAGAATCCAGTGACAAGAGAGTCTTGAGATTCAGGAGACATTTTACCTTTTCCTAGTGTGGCTTCAGATTCAACCTGTACTTTCTGAGCACCTTCTGAATGCTTGGCTTCCTGGGCAGAATCTGTCTCATGGATCTTGCCAGACTCCGTCTCTGATCCTTTTTTTTCTTTGATTTCTGCAACTGCAGTATCCTCCAAAGAAGGACCTCGGGATAAGAGTACTTGTGAATGGTTACCTCCAGCACCGAGTGTCTAACAGCACAATGCTGAACCCAAAACAGTGTCCTGGGGAATTGTGGGCATGAGTTTAAAAACCCAACCTCCCACTAACAGGTTACCCACTGTAACGTATACTTAGATAATTGTGCGTCTCTTGGGCTTGGCAGTGATGACCCAGAGGGCTAGAATGAGTCCATCATAGAGCTCTGTGTCTGCAGAATGATGGTCACCTGCTTACAGGGTGTGTGTGCATCTAAATGGGTCCCATTCCTCCATCCAGTTTAGATCCATACTTCCGTCTACAGGCCCATGCCTCTGTTCACAGGGGCACCAGCATCTCCCATCTAGGTATGCCTTGTGAGGACACTTCTGCCTGCTCCTGCCACCACTGAGTCTCTGACCCCATTAACACAAATGCTCTGAAAGGCTCTGCCTCCAAACCCTGTGTAAGAGGAGGCCTCAATCCGCTTCCTGCCTCCTGGAGACCAGCCTTTTATTTAATATTGTGCGGGCGGAGAGCTGGGCACGGCGGCCCTGGAAGAGCGGTCCTGAGCTCCCTCGGGCCTGTTCTTCTTCCCTTTCCCTTCAGCTTGATTATTATTCCAAAGTCCTCATTATGGAAATTACAGAATAATGGTTCTGCAATTTGTGCATGTGTGGTTGTGTGCACGCTAATTGTCATCCGTGTACCCTCTCTTGGAGGGGCTGCAGAAGGTTCCAGACACGGCTCTCTTTCTGCCTCCCTCCCCTCCTGCCTTCTGTCACCCGTCACCACAGACATCTCCCTTCCCCAGGGCATAGGGATGGCATGGAGTATTGGACCAGAAATGACCACCCCAAGCCCATCTATGCATGTCCAGAGGGGCCCCGGCCTCCAAGATGTTCCTTGGCTAGAAGAGGAGATGTGAAACACACCTACTGTTTTAGCAGAAAGTGTGTCTATCTGGGGTGGCTTTGGGGGCTGGAGGAAATGAAGAGGCGCACTGCTCCCTGGACACAATCACTGTGGCCACTCTTCCTCCCTGGCTTGCCCCATCCTCCTGGGAGGGGGTGGGGGGTTACTTGCATGGTTGGGAAAGGGAGGGTGGGAGAAGAGGTGGCTGGGGGGAGGGGTATTATTACCACGAATCCGGGTCCAGGTGGGATGCTCTGAGTGGGGAGACATCTTGGCTTTAGGGGGAGGTTCCCAGAGTAGGTGGAGGGGCTCTGAGCCAGATAGAGTTAAGAAGGGGCAGAAGGTGGACAGGGCAGGGGAGATCCGAACAGGAACCACCTGCCCCCAACCCAGATTAGACAGATTTTTCTAAAAGAAATGGTTTGGGGTGAAAGCTAAATTTTCTTTTCAAGAAGGGGTCAATGACTTTAATGGAATTATCCTTGGGGACACTCAGGAGGGACAAAGGCAGAACCTTTACAGGGCCACGTTGGGACAACACAAGGAGAGTGTGGTCTGGGGGTGGGGGGTGGGGACAGCATGCATTAGAAGGACACAGAAGGGGCACCTGGGTGGCTCAGTGGGTTAAACCTCTGCCTTCGGCTCTGGTCATGATCTCAGCTTCCCTGATCGAGTCCCACATCAGGCTCTCTGCTCAGCAGGCAGCCTGCTTTCCCCTCTCTCTCTGCCTGCCTCTCTGCCTACTTGTGATCTCTCTCTCTGTCAAATAAATAAATAAAATTAAAAAAAAAAAAAAAGGAGAGGACACAGAAGCAGGTGCCAGCAGGTGGGACAACTTGGCATCACTTGCAAGGGAGATGGCTGGAGGTCATGATTGGAGGCTTCAGCCCCCACGTGCTCTAAGCTTCCATCGGGCTTCAGAGCCACACAGGCCCGGCTTGAATGTTGATTCTTTCACTTACAGCTCGCTGTAGGGCCTGGAATGAGCCACTTAACCCCACTGTACCTTGGTTTCCACATTTATTTAAAGGTATAGTGACAGCACTGCCTTTGTAGGCTGGGGGGAGAATCAAACTTGACAACGTAGCTAAGCCCTTAGCGGCGCAAGCCCTTGTCCACAGTGGCCCTTTGGCGTTATCACCGTGCATGGTTATTGGCCTGTTTTAAGAATTCAGTGATATAGTTATAGGATTTGTGGAGCTCTCGCGAAGCCCCTGGTGTGTAACCCCTGTGTATTCTGTGTCGATTGCTTTCACACCCAACCTCTTCTGGTTCAGATAGAAATCTTCCATTCCAAATCTCCATCCCATCTCCTAGGGAAGTGAGGAGAATCATGTGGGGAGAAGGGGCAGCCCAGCCTCGGGTTTCACCTTACCCTTTGTCTGCCATCCGCCAAGCTCACAAGGTCTTTGAGGAATTTCAAATTCTTGGGACCTTTGGGTATGTTCCTTACAGGTTCTTAGAATGTGTGGCATAAAAGGAGGTCTTTGGGAAGAATTAATTTTAACCTATTTTAGTAAAAAGCTGTGCGCTGGGAGGAGGAAGAGAATTGACATCAAAATATGGCAGGTGATTTCCAGTAGAATCAAATTTGCTAGAGGAATGCAAACCTCCTGAAAGAGTGGGGGAGATAGAGGTCAGACTAGGTCATCAAGTCCTCTCAAGTTGGCCACCAAATTCAGAGAATCTGTAATCGCAACACCCTGTTGACCATGGTCATAGCTGCCTCTAACACTGAGGCAGAACCAGACGAAAGAGCTGGAGGTCACTGCAAAACATCCCATGTGGCCAAACCCATGGGCTGCTCCCCACCCTTGCCCGAGAGCCACAGCCAAGCCGCTGTCTCTTTCCCCTCTCACTGGTGAGCTCTAATCCAGATCCACAGGCCAGCATTCTGGGAAATGCCATGCCCCTGTGAGCCTGAATGAAGCATAAAATGTGGTAGGGGCCGATTTCCCAGCAGATAATCCATGGAGGAGGTGGGGATCTGCCTCTTTTAAGATCCTAAAGGCCTTGCTCACTCATGAGTGCAGAGACAGGAACTGCAGCAGGACAACACCATCGTTTTTTGTGGGCAGAGAGCTCCAAGCTGTACGGCTCCTTGGGGAGGAGGTGGAAGGAGAATCAGAGGCCTGGGTACCTCTCTGTGAGGCAGATGGAGCAGTGGCAGGAATGGGAAGATCTCAGCAGGAGATCCAGGCTGGAAGGCATTAAATGCAGGCCCTCCCCAGCAGGGGTGATGGGCAGGGAAGTGAGATTCGGCATTATAGGAAATTCTGTGCTGCCCCCAGAGAACCCCTGAAACTGGGTCAGGGCCAAGGGAAGAGGCTGGGGAAGCCAGGGGCTCAGTGGGAGGACTAGAGGCTCACCAGGGACTGACACGGGAGCCATAGAGCCAATGGGGATATATGGACAATCTTATAATGAATTTGATTCAACAAGCACCCAAAGCCACCACCTGGGTTGGGCAGGATCTTGGACACATGTCCTGGAGACAGCCTGTGCCCTCAGAAACTTAGGGTTTAGTGGGAAATGATGATGACGGTAGTGGCCCCTGGTGGTGAGGAGGAAGAAGGGGAGGATAGTGAGGAGTTAAATCTTTTGACTGCTTAGTCTATAAATAATGTTACATAGAGTATCATGCTTAATCTCCAACAGTACCAGTTAGTACTCGTATTATTATGTACTAGCATTATATGCTGTTATTATGATAATAGGAGCTGTGATTATTCCTAATATACAGATGGGGAGCCTGAGGCTTGGAGAGGTTGGTGACTCGCCTGTGGTCCCAGCTGGTAGAGGGGCAGCCAGGATCTCTCTGTGGCCTCCTTGACTCCATATCCTGTTGCTATAATACAAGACAGATAGCGTTGGTGGGGAAGACAGCATACAAATGCACTGCTGGTGCCCGGGGCATTCTGGTAGGAGATATTCATGCCAACCGGGAAGCGGGGGACACAGTCCTGGCTAAGGGGAAATGTGAGGTAAGGAGTAGGGGATGGGCACATTTCAGGGGCAGAGATGGGTGAGAAAAGCATCCAGAGAGTGGGATCTGTATTAGCAACATCTTGGAAGGTCACTGACGGTCACATAGTAGGGAAAAGTTTAAAAAAAAAAGTCTGAGTCTTAAAAGTTTGTCTTGCCTATAGCCGCTTTTTTGCTCATTTAACACGAGTATGTGGGCCCTGTTAGGTACCGGCGGGAAGAGGTACGCAGGGAACGGGGAGCAGCATGGAGGGGCCGGCAGGCAGGTAGACAGCTAGCTCTGGATGTAGAGACAGCAGGATGTGGTGACTTTGGGTTGCGGGGGAGGGGAGGGAGGGTTGGGGAAGCAACAGGTCATGGGATGTTTGTATGTGGGCCGTCTACAGGACATATCCTACCCACTGAGATTGAAAACACAGAAGAGGGGATGAAGCAATTAGGGCAAGCCTTGGATCCCAACAGAAAAGGCATGAAATGGGGCTGGGAGTGAGAGGGGGTGGGGTGAGGTGAGGTTCCTCTCTGTCACAAGGAGAAGATTCTCCTGAGTTCATTGCAGGTATGGGGGAGTGGGTGGCAGATGGGAGGTGGTGAGCCTCCCGTTTCTCTAACTGGAGCTTTTAATTGTGCCTTGTAGGTGGAAGTGAGGGCTACATGGGTCAAGTTAAAAGCCTACACGTTAAAAATAATGATACTAAAGGCCAAATGAGTCCCTCACATTATTGGTGCCTCTTGCCCCATTCCCTGGCTTTCCAGGAAGCCTGAGGCAGTCCCAGAGGCCCTGGTCTCCCCAGGTCTCCAGTCCCATCCTAGGGCCCCCTCACTTCCCAGGAGCAGGTGACAGTGGCACTCACACAGGGTTGTGTTTGTGGTGGCAAAACTGTGAAATAATTCATCTAGGCAGAGAGTAAAATCTTAGCTGGATATGGTTCCTCCCTCTTCCTTTTCAGGAATAGATTTTTTCTTAGCTCAGAGATATGCCAAGAAAATGAAATAAAAGCAAAGGGGAAAGAGAGAGGGAGAGACAGAGAGAGAGAGAGTGGACAAAGTGCCTTTAATTTGAATAGCTTTTCCCCATGTGAAAAAGCGACAGTTCATTGCAAAAATATTTATCTTCATTACGGTTGGTATCATTATTGATGGAGAAGCCCCGCGGACTAATGGGAAAATCTCTCTAGGAGGTCTGAATCCAGATGAGCTCAGTCTCCACCTTGCCTTCAACATGCTGGGTGAGCACGACCTTTAATTTCTAGGTGCCCCCGCTGACCTGTGGGTACAGCCTGGAAAGAAAGGTCCTCAGGGCTGGATCAACCCCTCAGAGCCAGGGGAGGTCTTCCAGATCAGGGCGGGAGCTGCTTGCAGCACAGACCACTCCTTGCTTGTCTTTGGATCATACAGGCCCTTGCTTAATACAGGCATGTGCAGTGCAGCTGGGTGATGGGCGGACGGCGTGAGAGCAGGCGTGGGTGAAAGGGTTAGGTGGATCCATGAATCTGGTCAAACCATCATTTCTTCAGAGGCTCAGTGTGGTCCAGAGTAGAGGCTCACACCCATTAGTGGCTGAGTTGGCCTGAGGTTCAGCTTTCCCTTCCCAGGGGCCTCGCTGTCCCTGTCCCTTCTGCTGAGAGATGTTGTAAAACATAAATGAGAATGTGCTCTTGCAGTTATTTTTGCTATTCAGAATAAAAGAGCTTATAAAAATCAAAGTATCATTTATCATGATGGATGTTCGAGAGGCTCAGGTTAGCAGCCTTGGAAGCTGTAATTCATAGTAAAATCAAGCCTCGTGTGTGTTCACCAATCAACAGCAAAGGCAGGGAGTGCCCCCACGACGATCCCACTGTGGCTCAAAAAGCTACAGCGGGACTTGCTTAGGACTTCTCAGGTAGCAAGGGCTTAGAGCTGGTTTTGGAAGCCAGGAGTGTGCAATCAACTCTTGGGGTGCTTTTTGCCACCTGGTTGCCTCCTCCTGTGATGTTCTGGGGCCACAGGTGGAATATGCAGCCGTGAGCCAGAGGGTCCGGGACTCAGAGCTCTGTCTTGCGGTGCCTGAGTTGGGGGATTAATGCACAAGGTACCGAGAAGATCTCGGACTTTGAGGCATTCCTGGAGGGGAGCCAAGTGTCTTCCCAAGCTCATTACCTGGTCCCAGCACTTTATAGCCATACCTCGTAAACTGGACCCGTGTGACATTCGGCTGTTTGCTTGGAAGAGATGTCGGGGGTGATTTAGAGCTCCTGCATGAGGGTTTCCGGTCTGTGTCAGCACACGGGAAGCTTGTGGAGGATGGAGGCCGTTATGAGTTGTTTTCTCCCTTCATCCCCAGCCACCTTTCGGCCCAGGTTTATGGCTCCAAGATTGTAAAGATGCTGAAGGAGGGACACTGTGGCTGCCTTGGATGGCATCTGCTTGTCTGGACAGAGAAAAGCATCACACACGTCTGATGGGGGTGGCTCACCTGGTCCTGGGGTGTCATCCAGTGCCCCGAGCATACACGCTCATTCCAGCAGCTGCAGCAGCGAGCCATCCGGGCCGCGCCCTCCCTGCCTGTCCTCCCCAACCCCCTGCCGCCCCTCCCCCACTATGACCAGCATCCTCCACCACGTGTCCGTCTCAGTGCATTACCAACACCTCCTTCTGTCTCGAACTGCTTGCCTTCCCCCAGGGAGTGCTGTGGGTTGGAAATGATGGTCTTTAATCATTTCTTAAGTGACCAGCCCAGAAATCATCTCTTAGTGCCATACACACAAATTAAATCATAAATCCACACTGGGCCCTGCCCAGGAAGGACTGAAGTACAGCTTTGATTCGGAGCAGAGAGGAGGCCTCCATGGGGGCGGGGACGAAAGCAGCACGCACCTGGAGGAGAGGCCAGGGCCTTGGAGAGAAGGAAGATGTGCCCGTGCTGTCAGAGCTTGGGCTGCTATAACCAAGTGTCACAGAATGGGGGCTTAAACAGCAGACAAGGATTTCTCACAGTTCTCAAGGCTGGCAGGTCCAAGGTCAAGGTGCTGCAGTCTGATTCAGTGTCTGGCGAGAGCCCGAGTCCTGGTTTGTGAATAGGTGTCTTCTGAAATCCTCACGTGCCCTTTCTTTGGTGCTTGTACTTGGAGGGCGGCGGTGGTGGTGGTGGTGGGGTGGTCTCTCCTGTCTCTTTCTTTTTTTGTAAGGCATTAATCCCATCATGGGGGGAGGTCTACCCTTATGACGCAAAGGTGCCATCTCCAAATACCGTCATGTTGGGGATTAGGGCTTCAACATGAATTTGGAGAAGGGAACACAAACACTTATTAATAAGACTATTTCATAGAAGGGTCCCTTGGCAATTCTGTTGTCTTGATCTCACAGAAGAGGTCCCAGAGAATGCAGACAGGTCTGCTTTGGGCATGAGGAGGATACCCATCCGTCTCAGGGATAAGAGGTCTGGGCAGCCCCACTCCAGGCTGAGCTATCCATAGGCCCCCATCCAGAATCATCCAGGCCCAAGATATTCTCTGCTTACCTCTGAGAGACCAGAAGGAAGAGGGCAAGAAGGATTACCTGGGGGGTGCTCATCAAGAGAGACGCACTAGTGGGGATTGAGTGTGGTGTTCCTAAAACATGCCTATGATCTCTACTTATTTTGAGACTCAGTTTAACATTATGGCCCCCTCTAAGACTAACTCCAGCCTATTTGGAACCTCTGCTATCTCTCCGCATGAAAGCAAAGTCTTCCGTTTCACTAGGTGGGTAATGGGCATGCAATAAGGATTCTGTCAAACTTCTTAACATCCTTGACTCTTTCCTACCACCATGCCTTTGCACAAGCCATTTCCTTTAACTGGAATGTCTCCCTTCGTTTTACTACCTAGTAAACTCCTATTCATGCTTCAAAACCCAGATCAGCCACCCTCTCCTTCAAGGGGTCTTCCCTCTCATCCAACTATCATAGAGAAGGGACTTCCTCTTTTCTCCCAACTATGATACTTGCTTCTCTTTTCACATTATTCAAGCTAATTACAGTTAGCATTTGGTTCTTCCATCAGGCTTTGCATTCCTTGAGAACAGGGACTCCAGCATACTCTGCTCTGTATCTGGAGTGGCCAGGCCAGGGCCTGGATCAGGCAGCAATGTTACCAAAGCCGTGTGGTGAAGCAGTTGGGGCCCTGGAGTGAAAGGGGCACCGCATATCTTTTCTTTGCCCCCAAGATGTTTGGTTTATGGCAGTCACTCAGCTTCAAATTTGAGATTCTGAGTTTCTTCGTCTGCAAAATGGGAGAAATAAAATTAGTACTTTGACTATTTCAGAAGCCTACAAAGAAGATGAATCTGACAGTGGGTTGGTGGGGGAAATGTGTCAAAATGCTTTAGCTCCTTGAAAAATTCCATTAGAAAGTCAAGGTGTTGGTATTGCAATTATTATTTGATTCCCAAATGGTGAGAGCTCTTCCAGAAATGTGCTTTGCCTGATGAACCAATACATTTTCAGCCCCCACTGATGAATTTGGGAATCGAATACCTGTCATCTTGAAATAATTGACACATCTTGGTGAAGCGCTTACATTCCTCTGATGAAATTCTGGATTCTTATTGAAAGCGAGGAGGAAGACGTGTTACATGGGAGCAATATTGTTTTATGGACCTTTATCTTGGTTATTAACAAATGAGCGTTACGTGTGGAAATGGTAAAGGGGGAATTCAGTAATGAAGTTTCATAGGATTATAATGATTATTAGCCTGATGATGGTGAAATCCAGATTATATTGTATGAGGTTTCCTTGGCACTCACTGTTCCATGGCCCCTAATGCTGATGGACAGCAGGTGGGCTTCTTCTGTCCCTATTCTCCACCCTGAAGTTATCTGGGAAGTGGGCATAAAGGTTGATAGGCTTCTTGTGCATATTTGCACTGGCTGTCAGTAAACCATAATAATTATAGGGGCCCATATGTCAGGTCAATACCTTCCATACTCAGAAACTGGCACACATTCGAAGTAGGAGCAGTTAGTGTCAGTAACCACTTACCCACAGGCACACCCCACTGCTCAACTTCTCTAGGATTCTCTAGAAAAAGCAGCCAGCCCACCATTTGCACCCTTTTCATTTCTCTCTGGTCACTAGAAGCCACTGGGAAGATGAATTTGCCTTTCAGAGCTGGCCTCTGCAGAGTATGCAGTGACCACATCCATACATCACCCTTTTACATCTGGTCGGGAATGCAGGCAGGCAAAGACTCAGGGGTGTCGGAGTTAGCACATGACATAGCTGTAGTTTTTTTGAGAACCCCCCTGACACCCCTTTGGAAGTAGGAAAAGGAGGGCAAGGTGCCTTCAGTAAGCAGAGACGAAATATACTGTCCCTTCCCCAAGCTTCTCATCTAGACTTGCATGCACTTGACTGTGTTTTTGGATCTTAGCGCACATGCCCGTATACAGAGTGCCCCCCACGCCCACGAATAACCTGCCTCAGTAAATAACTACAAAGAGCATCAGCTTTGATGCCGGACAGACCTGGTTTTGAATTCTGCCTCTGCCATGGACTAGCCATGAAAATCACTAGCTGTTTAACCTCTCTGAGCCATAATGTCATTGCTGGTGAAACAGGAGACCAGGACCATTGTTACTCCATTTTATGGATGAGGAAGCCAGAACTCAAAAAGCTGACAGAACTCAGTCACTGTGGCTATGAGTAGAGCCGCCTATAACTCCGAAGCTCGTACCCCGGTCTCCACCGGTGATGTTGCCATAGTCTATATTCAACGCGATCCACACTAGCTTTTGTTGGTTCAAAGGAAATTTACTTGATTGTAAAACACTCCCACCAATGAGCTCTCAAGTCTCTGGAGTCAGCTGGGCAGACTGGGTTCAATTCCCGGCTTCACCACTGACGGAGGGACCTTGGACAAGCTGCAGACCTTATTTTGAGCCTCAGTTTCCAAATGTGCAAAATGGGAACAATTGTAGCATGTGTCTCTTAGGGCTGTTATGAGTATAAAATGAAGTCATGCTGAGCACCTGACCCATGAAAAATGGTTATTTAAATAATGGTTATTGGGACATCTGGATGGCTAAGTCGGTTGAGCGTCCGACTCTTGATTTTGGCTCAGATCTTGATCTCAGGATCAAGGAATCTAGCCCCAGGTCAGGCTCCCACACTCACTGTGGTATCTGCTTGAGATTCTCTCTGTCCCTCTCCCTCTGCCCCCCACCACTCACGTATACACATGCTCGCTCGCTCTCTCTAAATAAATAAATAAATACTGGTTATTATTACTATTGACAACACTATTGCTGTTAAAACCAACACAATTTTATTTTATTTTGTTTTATTTATTTATTCGATAGAGACAGACAGAGATAGTGAGAGAGATCATGAGTGTGGAGAAGAGGGAGAAACAGGCTTCCTGCAAAGCAGGGAGCCCAATGCAGGGCTCGATCCCAGGACCCTGAGATCATGAACTGAGCTGAAGGCAGACGCTTAACTGACTGAGCCACTTAGGCACCCCTCAACACAACTTTATAACCAGTTTCAGCAAGGTAGTAGTCAGTGTGCCAGCCCATAGACCTCACCTTAGAAAGGTGCAGAGGGTGGGGGGCGAGCTGGCCTGCATCCCACCCTACCCTGTGCTCTGTAGTACACGCCTAGTCTCTCATTTAGCATAAGGGCCTGGCCCAGAGGCGTAGGGGTGAAGGGTGGGCAAGGAAGTGCAGGCCCCTTCCGCCGCAGAGGAAGCAACCAGTGTAATGGGCTCCTGTCCAGCTTGCTGCCTGTGGGCAAGGCCTTTCCCAAGTTGCTCAGCAGGACCTGCCCCCACTTGGCCCCACTCCTCCCCTTGACATTCCCTTGGGTCCACACCTGCTGCTCCTTCCCTAGGCCCTCCCTGACGTGGCCTTCAGTGGAATGGCTCTTCCCATAAGTGCACATTGAGATCTAAGTGCTAAGTGCACCCTTAACACCTCTGATCTTTGCTGCAAGCTTCTCCCTTAATCATGTTTAACTGACAGACCTAAAGGCAATTCGTAATGCTAACGCTCACCCAGGAACTGCAAATAGGGAGGACACTGAGCGTTCTGGAAATTACCTCTCAGCACCTGGGAATAAATGGTCGCTCTGGAGAACACAGCTATCCCCTGTTCTCCTGCCTTCCCCCTGCGGCAGGAGCCTTCTCCCAGCTGCTGCAAGTGCAGCAGCCACGGGGCTGATCACAGCCTCCTCGTGTGGGCCCTGCTCAGGGGCTCAGGAGGAGGGCACCCTCCCTGTTCTAGAGCCCATGAACCCCCATTTCTCTGATCAGAGGCTACTGCAGTTTCTGTGAGGTTCTGGAGCAAGAGCCATGGGGCAGAAAAAACGACTTCTGCCAAATTTGTCTGCCTTCGGCCCTTTGGATAAATGTCAGGCAACTGTCCTGCCTTGTCACCTTCACTCCTGCTTGGAGAATCTTCAGGGATGAGTATAACCTTATTATTTCAGTATTGATTATATTACATATGGTCGTTTCACTTGCAAAGGGCTCCTTCCCCTGTCCCTGCAAATGAGGCTCTGAGATGGGGCAAAACAAGCCTACCTGGCAAGGGTGTGGCAGAGCCAACTAGACCAAACTGTGATTCCTCTGTGACCTTGGACAGCCCCCCTTTCTCTGACCTTCTGCCAGAGGCCCAGGCCACACTGTTTGCTGACAGCAAGGCTAAGGCAGGGTGGAGGAAGGCTCCTGTCTTTTATCTGTCAAACAGCCCTGGTAATACAGCTTGAGCATTTCAGACTCAAAGCATTTGCTCCATCATTACCGTAAAATAAAAATTGTTTCTTTGGCTCACTTGTCCCACTTGAATGGTGGGTAATATCGTTTCAGATTTATGTGTTTATGACTTTGTGACCTGGGGAGAAGCTGGAAATTCCACTGTGCCCATTTCTACTCCTGGGTTTCTGTAAAGGTCACAGTAAAATTATTTTATCAAGTACGCCACAGAAAGGGAAAATCTTAATCTTATATTATACATATGCAGCCCTTGACCTTCTCCTGAGATGTGGCACCTCTTAGCTACACTTACTTAAACATAATGCAGCTCTTCCTCGGATGCGCACAGAGAGCATAATTAGGTGCCCGGCATCCCAACCAGAGAGGTGGCTGTGCTGTGGGGATGACCCCACAGATAAGAAGGAGGAGGTGAGGGTGGTGGGGGCAGAGATGGGGGTGATCCCTGCAGAGAGGCAGCAGACTCGTCCTGATAAGGGGCCATGTGGGTGGGTGGAGCAGGCGCTGTGTCTTCGTTTTCTCCCCTGCTGACTGTGTGCCTTTGGCCAAGTCATTCATTGCCTTCTCTGAGCCTCAGTTTCCCCATCATCGGTACAGGATGCGCCATCTTTGGTCCATGGGAGCCCGTGCCTGGGGCATTGTATTAAGGATTCAGAGCTCTGGTCTGGGTGGAGTAGGAGTGAGAGCTGTGATTGATTAGCGATGTCTGCCATGGCCCGCTGTAAGGTAGTGATGGTAGTTCTGCTGGCTAACCTTGTTCTAAGGTATTTCTTTTCTTTTTTTTTTTTTAAGCTGTGTGTTTTTGTTTTTGTTTTTGTTTTTAAAGATTTTATTTATTTATTTGACAGAGAGAGAAAGATCAGAAGCAGGCAGAGAGAAAGGGGGGGCAGGCCCCCTGCTGAGCAGAGAGCCCGATGTGGGGCTTGATCCCAGGGCCCTGAGATCATGACCTGAGCCGAAGACAGAGGCTTAACCCACTGAGCCACCCAGGCACCCCTTGTTCTAAGGTATTTCTAAAGCCTTTTCCCCACTCTGGCTACTTGTGTTTCTGTGGACCAGCCGCAGCCCCAGGGTGAGGAAGCTTGGAAAGGGAAAAACAATAACCAGCTCTCCCAAGAGGAGAGTGTATGATTTGCTTTGTCAGGTTTTGGAGGGGAAGTGATATTTGTGTGATGCCCCCAAATATGGTTGGGTTTTGGTGTCTTTCTTTCTTTCTTTGTTCCTTTCTTCTTCCTATCTTTCATCTTTTTCTTCTTTTTTTCCCCATATTCACTCTGAAAAGCAGAGAGAACAGAGGAAAGCAGTGCTATTTTTCTGGGTGTGATGACTCACCAGACCCAGCCATCTGTGTGTGTGCAGGTGGCCAGCCCGTGCCTCTGGCCCCCAGAAAGAGTGAGGAGCCCTGGGTGGCTTCTCATCATTGTCCAGCCTGAAGAAACACAGTGAGAAGTCATCTTCGTTTATCTGAAGAACTTGGTTGGTTATAAATTATTTCTTTAGGGAATCCATCAAGGTCTGTGTCAAGGGAAGCACTTAAAAATAGGTTTTTCTCAAAGGGTAAACACTTCAGTCTCAAAATGTGGGAAGCCGCCTGACTACCAGCATATGTCCCCCTAGCCTGCTGCCCAGAGCTACCAGATTGATGGTGTTTTTAGAACTTTGGCAGCCAAGCTCTGATGCTGATGGAGACAGGGCCTGGGGAGGGGACATCTGGGGATTCCCTGCCCACCCCCCTGGTGTAAAAATGGAAACCTAGGAGTGGCATCCCTGGTGGCCCAGTGGGTCCAATCAGAAGAAACGACCTTGGGGCCCCTTGGAGTGGCTGAAGTGATCTGACCCTCACCTTCCTTTCACTGGGTCCCAGGGGCTCTGTGAAGCATCCCCCGGGGATAGAGAGGGAAATGAGTAGAACATACTACCTTAAAGAGGCCTGTCCTCGCTGCTGGCAAGGTGCTTCTGCCCTTTTCTAAAGGGCAGACCCCCCCCATTCCCTGCCCCCACCTCAGCCCCCTGCACAGGCCCTCCCACCTCTTTCACCACCTGGCTATGACACTGACTGTCCTCCTGCCCTTGGAGCCCAACACTTTGAGAACTCCATCCCCATCTGGACTTTTGCTGCCTCTGGACTAGGGGTTCCCCCAGGCTCCCTCCCACCTCTAATCCCCTTCTTATCTGTTCCCACTCCTCAATAATAGCTCTGTTCTCTCCCTGATGTAAGGAAAGTGACTCCCATCTCTAACCCAGGGCACCTAGAATGTGCCCTCAGATGCATTCTGTGAAACTAAAGGAGACTCACATATCAAAGGGAAAATCTGGGTTGGGCTAAAGCTTTAGGAGGCAACCAGGGGCTTTCAGCAGCTGCTGGCTGTCCAGGTGGCCTGTAGGGGAGGGGCTCAGGTAGTGCTGCACCCTCAGGGTCCAGGGGAAGGAAGTAGGGGCAGGCCTGGATCTCCTCCTTGTCCCAATACCAAGTCTAGGAGGCTCTTCTGGCTGAGGATTCCTGAATCTGAAGACTGATGAGTCCCCTCCTTGGTGGAGGGTCTGCTTGAGCCCTGTTTGCAGGCTTGCAGTTAGAGGACAGACAGACTTGGAGAGCAGTCACAGACTTGGGGAGCAGTCACAGCCAGTTCCTGGAGGAGCCAAACCAATCCTGGTTTTTGAGTGAGCCCTCACCCCGCCTTCCCTGCCTGGGCTCTTTCCTAATGTCACTCCCAACCACCTCAAAGTCATAGAGACAGGGCACACATGGCCAGGGCCCTAGAGGTTTAAAAGGGAGCTCGAGAAGGAAGAAAATGTCCAGTGCAAGTGAATGGAATATGGAGGGTGGCCTTTCTGGCACCAGAAGGGACTCCGTGCGTATCTGCTGAATGAATGAGTGGTCTCAGTGAGTCACCAAGTTTTCCTAATGATTCTCAAATCCCTCTGCTTCTCTCTGTTCCCACTACCCTGGTAATTATCACTCTTTCTGGGCTCCTGTGTCTACCCCTAACTGTCCACACCCCTCCTGTCCTTTCTCTACCCAGCAGCCGGTGTGATCTTTCAGAAACAAAAACCTGATTGCCTTTCTCCCCAGTTTTAAGCTTTCCAGTAGCTTCCATGGACCTAATGATAATAAGGCCCAGAGACTTGATGACACAAACTCAGGTTCCCTCTCTAGACAGGCTCTTCCTTGCCACCTGCCCCTTGACCACCTCATGTCTGTCCCCTGCCTGGCCACAGAAAGGTTGCTCTTGGATCCCCATTCTTGCCTCTGGGCCTTTGGACATGCTGCTCTGTCCATGTGGAGGGTTCTACGTCTCCCCTCACCAACCCGTCTTACCTCTGCCAATCTATAAGGCTCTTATTTCTTCCTCATGTCTTGGATGCTGCTTGTCTGAGACCCTCCCAGACAGGGTTGGGTCCTTGCTCTGGCTTCCCCACATGGATGTCCACCACTGGAATTGCTAGTTTAGAGTCTGCCTTCCTGTACTAGGATGTAGCTCTGTCAGGGAAGGACCTCGGTGTGCTCATCCAGGTAGCCTGGTGCCTAGCACAGTTCCATGGTAAGTGGTCGGCTTAAATACTTTGAATTCAGCCTGCTCCTCAGCCTGAATCACAGCTGCTATTTACTGGGGAGCTGCCACATTCCAGAAAGTTTATGTACATGACAGGGATCTCCACAGAGCTGTGAGAAGGCAGTTACCCTAGCACCCTGTTTTACAGAGGACGGGGCTGAGATTTGGGGGGTTAAGTAACTTACTTAAGATTATACAACTTGTTAGGAGTTACTTTTCCTCAGAGCCCAAGGCCATGGTTTTTACTCTACCAGGAGATCTAGAGCAGTGGATCTCAACATGGAGTTGCTTCAAGGTCTCCTGGAGGGCTCGCTGCTACTCAGATTCCTGGGCCCCGCCCTAGAGTCTCTGATTCAGTAGTTTTGGACTGAGACTCTGCATTTCTGCAAGTTCCCAGGGGCTGCTCCTGCTGTGGGTCAGGAGACCACCGTTGGAAAATCCCCGGCCTAGATCATTAGGAAACACCTGAGTTGGCCTTGTGGCAACCCACCTCTCTAACCACACTGACCTTAGGCTGAGACTTTAGGATGGAGCTCTGAGCTCCCTTCTGAGAGGCTCTGAGGCCCAAATAGCCTCCCACGTCTGAACCTGACCTTGGCTGTGCTGTGCCTGGCTGTCGTTGCTGATAAGAACCTAAGTGGCTGCCCCTCCCCCTTGGGATGCTGCTTTTCTATTAGTCATCCTTCAGTCCTGTTCGGTGATCTCCCCACTCCCATTCCACCAAGGCAAAGGCCTCCGTCCCCACCCCACCTTTTTACCAACTTCCACATTGACTGATGCATTCTAGGCTCGCAGCTGCTGCTGCCATCTGAGCAGCTTAATAGCACGGGAAGTTACAGTCTTGTCTGCGTCGTGGTGCCTGCAGCATTCATCAATTTCAGCAAGTGTCACCACGAGTGATACAAGTGTGTGACACAGCTAAGTATCCCCTCTGCACAGGCCATTACAGCTGGCACCCAGCCCAGGGAGGCAGAAACTGCAGGTCCAGTTGGCTTCATTTGTGCAGGTCGACGGAGAAGTGAAAATGCCTCCAGCCCGCCTCCTGCATGGCTCCTTTAAAGGCTTTGGGTTCCTAAAACCATCAGAAGGACCCTCCAGGGTTTCCTTAGGCAAGCCAGAGCCCTGCTCTCTCTGTCTGGGCACATTCTTTACCCATTGCCCCACCTTCCCATTTCTGCATCTGCTGTTACCTGTCCTTCAAGGCCTGTGCATGTCTACCTTCTCCAGGCAGCCTTCCCAGCTCCCCTTCACTCTCCTCAAGACCTCCACCATTGGTGTAGGGTTTTTCTCTGTAAACAGCCCACTCTGATCTGCCCTGCTCAGCTGAGTTCCCATGGCGATGTCCTGGGGTTGTTCAGGGAGATCCACTTCCGGGAGAAGCAGACTGCCCGCTAAGAGTGGACAGGAGAATCTCAGCACAGGGGGCCAGGGCCACCTCCCTTCCATGGAGCTTTGTGCCTGGAGTTCCAAAGTCAGTCACCCATGGTGCCCACCACGAATCATGGGAAGGTGTTGGAGAGTCAGTCACAGGGATGACTCCAAATACCAGGCTCCACGCAAGGCTTCAAGGCCGGTAGGAAGAGCTGTGCAGAGCTGTGCCCGTGCACTACAGGAACCGCTGTGCCTCCCCACCTGCCACCACCTCACCCGTCCCATAGGGCTCAGCAGCTGCCCACAGGGACAGGGTGGGGAGCTCTTCTGCCTTTCTCACAGAGCGGGAGCAGACTGTGGAGAGGAAGGGGAGGTTTGGGGGAGTAGAGAGCCTTGCTAAGGGCTCTGAGCCCCTCTTCCTGACCGAGAGTGAGTGCCTGGCCCAGCTCATGGTCGCCCCTCCAGGCAGACAGGCCTCCTGAGCCAGCTGCTGAGCTGCACCTGCCTTCAAGAAAAAAGGCACCGGGTTCTTAAGCAGGGGATGAATATTCATTGGCATGAACCTTTGCAAACTCATTTGGGGAAAAAAATTAGATCAGGAGAAGTAATCAGATTATTAAAAAGAAAGCAAGGACAGAAGGCAGTGGTGGAGAGAAGAATCACATTTAAAATGCAAGGAGAGATTTCCTTCCTGCAGAGTAGCTATGACCCTCTGCGCCATGCATCGGGAATAGTTAAGCTCTCCTGCATTTCTGCTGCATAAAAATGTTGTATTTTGAGGCTTCACTGGATGGGGGAGGGTCAGAGGCAACACGTGCCCTCCACATACAAAAATTATAAAATAATGTTTGGAGGTTTTCATTTTATCTTCCTCAGATATCGGGGAAAAATCATGAGAGCTAAAGAGGCTCCGGTGAGTGCTGAGTGACAGGTTAAAGGGCCCCAATAAAGATTAGATGGTCCACTATCTCCTGAGGAAATTGCATAAAAGTGGTTATTCCCTCTTGCTTCTATTAATTTCCTTTTCCTGGCTGCTTGGAAATGCTTCATAACCCGATGCTGCAGATGGGGACGAGAGGCGCTTTCCATTATCCCAATCACTGCACTGTTTATGAGACACTTAATCTGTTTCTTTATAAAGTAATAGTACCGTAGTGATGGATTTAGTGTCACTGGAAGCCTCCGCGCAGGGACAGGGGGGAGGGGCTCCTCCGGAGCATTGTAAGCACCAGGCCATTTGTTACATGGTTGAGGCTCTGAGAAGTTGGGTGGGCATTTCAAGGTGACCTTCGGGTATCAGCTATAGGTCTCCTGTACCTGTCCCCTGTCACTTGAAAGGGAAGAGAAAGGCTGTGTGTTTTGCCTGGGGAATGGCAAATAAGCACAGGTTTAGGGACCCGGAACTCGGGTCCTGTCTCTTCCTCTCTGCCAGAGTCGGGGGAGGGGAAAGATGCCTGTGTGAGGAGGTGCCACCTAAAAGCTCCATTTGTCGCTTGTCTGAACTGCGATCACTTGCAATGGAGGGAAGCAAGCCCCCTTTTCTTAAGGAAGCAAAGCGATGTGGGCTGCACTGAGGACAGATCCCAAACCCCACCACCACCACCCTCCGCTCACAGGTGTCTCGCTGACCAAGGGCTTGTGCCAATTCACAGCGCGTGCGGCTCTTCTCTTCCCACCCGCCTCCTGGAATAGTAATGAGACCCTTCCGGCTGAGATCCTGACATCCGGGCTGGGCTGGGCACTCTCTGACCTCATTTCCCTTCCTGCCTCTCCTGTTCTGCCACCTCTTCCCTTTTTGCTTTGTCTTTGCCTCTCCTGAGACTGGCCTCCTAGTTGCCACAAGAAAGTGCTGCTTATGGTCCTCATCTCGTAATGACGGGTCCTTGTCATGAGGCACATCCTGCCTGACCGGCCCCACCCTCCCCAGCCTGTGTACACACAAGTATCACACAGATCGTGCCATGCCGGAGTCAGCCTTCATTTCCATTGTCTGCCTCCCCCACCTGGAAGGGTGCTTCCCAACGCCTGCCCATCCCCCCACCACCTCCTACCCTCTGGCCTCCCAGCAAGGTGCCCAGCTGCGGGCAGGTCTTCTGAAAACATCTGTTGAATGAGGGGCTCATTCATAGCTACAGTGAGAGTGCTGACCACACTTTTTTTTTTTTAATCAAGAGATCTAAAAACCCTGAGTTTTGCTTTAATGATATTAAAACTAAAAATGGTCTCATTTACCTTGCAGTGACTTGCAAGTGTGAGGATGTGCTTTGTTACTCCATCACAGTATTCTTATTTTTGTGAAACTGTAGAGCCATTAGGCAGCTATGTTGCTGGAGGCTGTCGGACTGCCTGCCATTCTTCACTGTATCACTCCTAGCGGCGTTCCGTACTCCTGTGACTTATCCAGGCTAGGACCATTTGCTTCTGCTTCCCTTGACCTAAACACTCTTTGTTAGAATCTCCCCGGGAGCTCCATGTATCACTTCTAATTAAAGCTGCATTTTCTCAAGGGGCAGCATAATTTTCTTATTTATTTTTCTGTGTTAAATTTCTAGTAAAATAACAATGTTGTTAACTTCCATTTCTTATTAGTGGTGTCTGATACAAGATGAGTTAAAAAGGCTTTGTGGGCTAGCCTGGCACTCTAACCATTATTTAAAGCATTAATTCTATGAGAACATATAGCTCAAGTGTGCTTACAAGTGATAATCTGAAAGTTTAATAACTGAACCTAGAAATGTTGCTTCTTTATAAATTAGGGGATGCCTAGACATAGGTTTTTATTAAAATGTTAACTTACGGCATCTGATTATTAAGGAGATTCATTCATTCTACAATTACATGTAAAATATATTTTACGGATATAATTATCCTCCATTATACAAAACAGAAATAATCTGTTCAGAAATACATTCTTCACCTGGTTCCAAGATTGATTTGCCTGCTTTGGGACTCTAAGCTTATATTCTGATCCTGCATTCTGACAGTTCCAGCCAAGAAAATGTGTTTTTCAGTAGGGAGTGGGTAAGCAGATATAGGGAGAAATTAGCATTATTTATCATTTAATGCTAGGTACACTTTCATATTTGACTTTATTAAATTCTCATGACCTGTGGGAGTTGCGAGAAGTGTGTATTTCTTTTTTATAGATCCATTTTACAGGTCAGCAGGTTGAAGTTCTGAGGTATTACATACTTTCTCGTGGTCACCCAACTAGGAACCAGCAGAGCCAGGAATGGGACCCAGGACTGATCACTGCCCAGTGTTTACTCTCCTGGAATCACAATCCTTCCTGGGACCTCTCTCCCTAATCTTTAACTTTCTTGCCCTAAAGTTCAGCTTGGACCTGCTCTCCTTCATTTCTTCTCCTTGTGGACTCTGCAGCATCTAGAGACTTCAGGGCACCCAGTTCTGACCTTCCCCCATCAGAAATCTCAGAGGAAGTCACTTCCTAAATCCGCTGCTACTTGTGAATATCAGGATGATTGTTTATGCTGTTAACTTATTAAATGTAAACCAAGTAGGCTTTTAAATGCTTGAAAAGAAAGTGAAAACACCTTGTTCCTCTCGGGCTGGTACATTAAGGAAATTACAGTGTAACAGAGGACCCAGTGAATGCATGTGATTCACCACTCTCTCCTCCCCCACTCTCCAGGGAAAAGGCTTCTGCAGTGTTCGGGCAGCACCCGCCTGAGTTTTCTCTGTATTTTTAAGCTCCAGAACTGAATGGCCCAGAAACACTGGGTGATTTATAAGGGAAAGGGTCAAATGCTTCTTACGGGAGACAAGGAAGAGATGTGGGAAGAAGAAAGGGAAGAAGAGAAAGAAAGAGGGAGAGTCTTTCCTCAGTGGGCTTGGAAAGACAGATCAGTAAGCCATGTTCTAGGCTACCTTGGGTTTGCCATTCAGGGACACTGCTGACATTTTATTTGTTGAGTCTTTAGCAAAAATGTAACTTTTTATTTCTGCTGAAAAGTTCCTTGTGAATGTGCTGAGGTGGGTCAGCAAGTGGTCCATTTTTATGTAGGTTGCAAGCAGAAATTTTTAAGAACCTTCTTGGATCATCTAGACAACATTTATGCTAGTGTCTTCTATGGAACTTGAATCTCAGGGGACGCTCTACAAAATAGGGTGTCTTGGTGAGAAAACAGCATTCTATATTCCATTTTTTGGAAGTTCAGAGAAATTCTGTAATAAAAAATGAGATTAACTTTTTCAATACATATTTTCAAAATATTTGGCCACAGAACACTTTTTTAAGTGACAGGTGTTAACAACCGAAAGAACACAGACTCAGAACACTCCTGGGCTATGCCATCCCAGAGCATTCTATTCCAGAAATTACCTTACATCAGAGATGAGCTCCTGCCCCAGGGCATTTCCAGAGTAACTGATACCCTGTACTTTACTTCTAGTGAGCAAAGGGCTGAGAAAACTTTTCTAGCATAGGAAATAGTCCTTCTTTGTCTCAGTAGAAAAGCTGTGGGTATTTTTCAAATAGTTGGTACATATATCATCACTATCATTTCCCCCACTGTGTGATTCTGGGCAACTCTTTTAACCTCTCGGTATCCCGATTTCCTCATTAACAAAATAGATATAATAATAGCTACCCCATAGAGTAATACATGCAAGGCACTTAACAAGAATGTTTAACAGATGGTGGCCACTGGTATTATTAAAGAGTATTCGGTACTTTCCAGAGGGAACAATATATTTGATAAGATGAGCTTTGTGTAAGTAGAAGCCATTATAGTAGTACTTCTGTTATAGCAACAGTCACACTGTTATAATTGTATGACTACACTAGATCAAGAGCTCCTTGAAGGCAGGCTCTCTTCTCTAAATTCCCTGGGTCAGATTCTCAAAAGACTCACAATAAATGTTTATTGAATGAATTAATGAGAAAGCCAAATAAATTAACCATGCAGTCAGTTTTACTCTGTCTCCAAGGAGGATGAGTGTGAGCAGGTTTCCCAGGGACAAGAAGAGCCCAGATCTGTGAGGATGAGGAAGGGCCCCAGGGAAGTAGAACAGACAGGAACAGTCTTTTGAGGAATCTGCAGTGAGGAGCCCAGATGTCTGGAGTAGAAGGTCTCTGTAGATGAAGCATGGTGAAAGCCCAAAGGATGGCCTGGAGCCAAACATTTTGGGGCATAGCTCCTCATAGACTGACCACACAGAGGACTAAGAAAACGTGCTTCATGTCCAAGGGTACCTCTAGTGGGCTTTGGGCTGTCCAAGGCATTCCCAACCTTCTCCACTGCCATATACATGGTAGACGACACCAAGTGCATGACACATTCACTGGAGCACTGCCTGCAAAGCCTTTTTGTTTTTTTTGTTTTTTTTTTTGCCACACCCCACAAAGTATTTAAAAACGCAATTAAGGGAAAATGATGTTGTTAAGCCAGTGACCTTGAAATCACTTTAATTTCTTTTTAAAGAATCACTCATGAATTTCAGTTCTTTACCATCATTCATAACAAGTGGCTTGTTAACACAGTTTACAGTGACCCTCACGTGTGTTGCAACATGACATTTAAGAACCATGCATACCATTCATTTATAAACCAGGAACCCTTCCCATTCGAGGATATTAGGAAAGATTTTTTTTTTTTTTCAATGAGTGGTTCAGGGTAAGGCCCTGGCAGTTAACCAGGTGGAAGAAGGAAGGAATAACCATTTATAAAGCACTTATGTCCCAGACACTGAGCTACACATTAGATTCATTTTTTCAATTAAATCTCTCGACACACCTGAAAGGGAAGAATCATTATTCATATTGTTCAAGTGAGAGAGAACATTGGTACCATGGAAGGTATTCCACTAAGGATGTTTAAAGAATTGGAAGTATTAAATATGGGTTTCCTCAATCAGAAGTGCTCACTTTGTGTAAGGAGGTATATCTCAATATCTTTTTCAAGGGGGACAGAATCTTTCAATTTCCCTATCGAAGGAATTGATTTTGATTGCCACTCTTCCATTAATTCTCAGATGGTCTCTTTGTGTTCCAGCCTGCCCCGCCGGGATGTTCAAGGCCAGCCAGGAAGCTGAGGGGTGCTCCCACTGCCCCTCCAACAGCAGATCCCCTTCAGAAGCGTCTCCAATCTGTACCTGTCGGACCGGCTATTACCGTGCGGATTTTGACCCCCCAGAAGTGGCATGCACTAGTAAGTGTCTAGAAAGGACTCTGGGCTGTGAAGTTTGGTTCCCTGACAGTGCAAGTGGTAGGCAGGGGGGACTAAAACACCAGATTGCAGCACAAAGCAGAAATGCTGATTGTGGTGCTGAAGCGGACAGCTCCAAGACAGGGCATACAGAGCCCCTATGCTTAATAGCACAAAATCAAGATTATTATGTTCTTTCTTACCTCTTCCTCTCAAATGGGAGAGTGTTCACGGGGCACCTAGGTGGCTCAGTTGGTTGGGTGTCTACCTTTGGCTCAGGTCGTGATCCCAGAGTGCTGGGATCGAGCCCCGCATTGGGCAGAACCTGCTTCCTGCTCTGCCTCTGCTGCTGCTCTCCCTGCTTGTACTCTCTAGCTCACTCTGTCAAACAAATAAATAAATAAATAAAATCTTTTAAAAAAATGGGAGAGTGTTCCTCCCACTGAAGCAAGACACCTTCTGTCCACCAGATGTTAAAAATGACAGCCTCAAGAGTTCTTGAGTGCAAAATCAAGATCCACTAGGCTGTTGCAATAATTCCTAGCCACCTCCTCCAAGAAGCCCGCTTGGTCTTGACAGCTGATAATATTCTCTATCTTCACTGAACTTCCTGTATCTCAGTGTCCAGGCTCTTCTCAGAGTCTAATAATTTTGTTAATTGCCCAGGTATTTTGTAATAATTCCAGTGCCCTTCCTGTGCCCAGTAGAGTGCAGCACCTTTGCCCCTGCCAAATGATAAGACCAGAGCTCTGGCCACAGCAGTCATCTCTGAGGCAGATTTTAGAATCTGGAGCTCATGCTTCAGCTTCACCTCTCTCCCATTCTCTGTTGTGAAGGGAAGGCAGTCATTTTACCAAAGGTGAATGGGGGCAACTCCATTTCCTGGGTGGGGTTCAGGGAGGGGAGAGGGGAGAATTTTGTCTCATCTTCTCTCTCACAATCATGGAGGGATAAAAAGAACTGACTCTGACTTCACAGTGCTTTAGGGAACGTGTTCCCACTCTCTTAAGTGTTGTAGTCCTAAAACAGGGATTTTCTTTTTTTAAGTATTCTCATCATATTTAGAAGTCAGTGTTCCAGGTCAGCCTCTAGTTTTGCTACAACTTCCTTCTGCATTAGATGCTGTTGCCTGACTCCCTAGACTTCCCTTTACGTCTTTGAACCAAATTCTTTCCTCCCACCCCCAGGATAGAAGGGCACAAAGGGAATGTTTCAAAAACACTTGTAGTTTGATGGACAGAAAAAAATGACTCAGCTCTGAAAAGAAGAACTTAATTCTGGCCTTGTAGAGTATGTAACTTTTGCTGGGGAAAGAAGAGGAATGAAAGTATCTTCTAGATCAAGGTTCTGAGATCGATCAATGCTTATAGATTTGAACTGAAGAAAAGCTCATCCTCTTGTAAATGGATTTTCCCCAGACCTCCCTCTCTGGTGCTTGATATGAGCAGAAATTATTCCATTTCTGCTGACTGGAGTCCCTGTCTTTCTGTGGTGGTATCATCCCCACTGATTTCTGGGGTTCCTCTGTGGGTCTCAGTGAGCATGTGAAGCATGGTTTAATGCTCTTCCTTCGAAATTGAATCACTGCTGGCTGGATGTGCATACTGGAGACTGGTCTTCATGAGTTCCAAAGTGTACTCCCAGGGTCTCAAATCTCCCTTCCTAAAACCATTCCCATTTGCTTCTGACATGAACTCTGCCTTGCTGTCTGAGTTGTCTCTGTAGATTAACTCAGGCAAATAAAAGTCTGGGCCCCCAGCTTCCCACTTTGGCAGACACACCCAGTAAATCCATCCAGCTCCTGCCTAAGGTCACCTACATGGATGGTAGGCTGATGACCAAATGCTCAGAATGCTGATGTGAGCTGTCTTCATAGATATACAGCTCCTCTCCCATCTACCTCTCAAGTCTTGTCTTCCAGCTTCCTGACCTGAAGCACTTGAACCAAAGGACCAATTCCTGGAATAAATAGCAATGTCCCAAAGCTTTCAGTCTGCACATTGCAGACCCTCATTCTGCTTTGCCTACCTGTATCCTGAGTTCATTTCATGAAGATCACACTTTACAGGCTTTTTCCTCTCCCATCTCTGGTCCAGCTAGCTGTGGGGTAAGCACCTCTTCCTCATCCCCCATGGCCCCACTAAAATCTCTCCACCTCGTCCAGAGTGGGGATGAGCGCTAGACTTGCCTGTATGCATCCCTACACCCTTCCCATGCTTCTCTATTTCTTATGCGCCCAGATGTGGGACGCTAGGGCCAGACCAGAAATTGCCAAGTTCAAGCCACACTTGTCTGTGTGGTCAGTCCCCAGAGAAACTCATGGATGCATTTTCTAGCCCCTGGTCCTGGCCTGCAGGAGCAAGCCCTTAATGAAGGACCCAGAGGCCAGGCTGGGCTATAACACAACAGTAGGCAAAACAAGTGTAAATAAACCCATTATTTTATTGAGGCTCATTATATATTTGATTTATTGTGTGCCAGGGAAGTACTGTATGAAAAAGTCAATTTGTTGGCTTTTATAATCTCATTAGGGTTTCCTTTTAAAGCATTCTAATTGGAGGTGCCATCTGTTCTCTTAAAAAGGCATCGCACATCACCACAGTAAATAATTTTTCAGACACAGGAAGCATATCTGGAGCTCTTGAGGCCAGGCATGACCTTGCACTATAGCCTTGGGGGCACCAACAGGTTTCTCAGGTAGAGCAAGGCAGCCAGGCATGGGCCCGACCCACCCTGGGAGGCTGTGGTTGGGGAGGGGAGGGCACAGGTGATTGTTAACTTTGCAAGTGAGGCTTCCCATCCATCCATCCAGCCAGAAAGCCACTGTGGCCTAGCAGGGCACAGGGAAGACCCAGGTAAGGGGGAGCTTCGTCCTTCAGTGGGCTTGTGTAATGTCTAGGTGGGTGGTGGAGAAGTCCCAGAGCTCAGGCTTTGAAGTCTGGAAGGCTTCAGGCTTGGCCCATTGCCATCATCTTTAACGGGGATTATATCATCAGTCATACTCATTCCCTGACAATATTGAAGATTTTATAAGGAATCTCATGATTTAAAATGTGTTCTTTTACAAAGCTAAAATACCTATAGTGCAATAAAATTAGTATTTTTTAATGAATCCTGTTAGTCTCCTGGGATCAGCCCATATACATTCATAGTAGTTCTATAGTGTTCATTTATTCTCAATTAATCTAAACATCGAGAGTGCCTGATGGCTTTTGTACCCTTGAGTGGGCATTTCTTCATTTTCTTCTTATTGTCCTGGGAGAACCTAGGGCACCCTTGACCTCTGAGAGTCCCTGGCAGCAGGCCTGTGGGTCCAGTGTTGTCTTTGACGATCTTCATGGATTCAGCATGTTCCCCAGAGTAGTGTCCCAGGGACCAGTATGAGCTCTGAGTAAAGTCAGAGGAGGGAGCCTGATGGGCCCTGTGCTTCAGTTTGGTAGCGGTCCTGATCCCGCTCTGGGGACACACACCTCCCTTCTTCCTTCTCCATCGTCCTCACACCTCTGCTAGGATTAAGCAAAATAGTTTTATAGAGTCTTTGGCCCGATGCCTAGTTCATAGTAAACTCTCAATGTATGTTAGCACTTGCTTTAGTTACATCCCTGGAAAGTGTGAAGATTACAGCAGATACAGAAGCTTCCAGCATGCGAGGATGTTGGAGCTCTAAAAATAAAAAAGTGACATTCTCCCAGTCCAGGTGGACCCCTGCTCTGGGCATTCCAGCAGAACCCATAGTGTGGCCCTAGACCACACAGTCACCTTGGACTGATGGAAACAAAGAGGGGGTAGTCACTGGGACCAGATGCACTATGGAATGAGGAAGGAGGTACAGCCTGAGCATTCCAGACTCCAGCTGCTCCCCAGGGGCCAGGAAGCCAGGCAGGCGTGGTGGCCAGCAAGACTGGCTTTCAGTCCTTGGGGAGCAGGAGCTTGTTCCCCTCCTCAGGATCAGACATGCTTCTTTTCACAGGAGGGTATGACAGCATGGGGCATATGTGACAGGGTCAGTGGAGAAAGGGAACTGCCAGGAGCACGGGCGGTGAGGGGGGCAGTGGTGGAGAAGGGCATAGCCGTGTGAAGCCAAGCACCAAAATGCACAACTTCAGTTTTAAATAATTTCTAGTTTACTGGGGGACGAAATGGAAAGGAGGAATTTATGAGGCAGGTGAAAATAGATAATTATCCCTTATAAAATTGCTGTCTGTGAAAAACTATGCAGAAGGAGTGGTGTAAAAATAATTTCTTTGTTACATTTCTGACCACAAAACCCTTTTTCTGTCACCCACATGGAAGAAACTTTGATGGATCACAGAGACAAGCTAGTGCTTGTCTTGTTTCTTTATTTCTTCTTCACATGCAGTGGATCTCCCACTGCAGTTTTCATCATAGAAATGTGATGAGGAAGGGGCTTGAGAGATTATTGTCTTGTCCTCTGGAACTTTCTGCCATCCCCTCATGTGAGCCCTCTGGGGTACCCCGGGGACCCCCTGACCCCCCTGCTGACTCACACAGAGAAGCTGGGAGGCTGAGTGGTAAAGCAGGGGCTCTGGGTATGAATCCTGGCATTGTGCCCTGCCAGCACAGCCGGTGTGAGCAGGACGGAACTTCCATCAGGAGCTTGTGAGAATTACATGACAGATGTCAGTGAAGCCCAGGGGTGAAGGCTCAGGTCTGTCTGCCTCTGAGGCCATGAACTCACATGTGAGAGCTAAAATTTGGTAGCTCTTAGGAGGTTGTTGCCAATAGCCATGGCAATGGTGGTGATTTGCTTTCACTCTAGAATTGACCACCCCCAGAGAAGGACAGAAATCCATTCTTCCTTCCCCAATCTCTGCACACTCCACTTTCCCTCTCCTACCGCTCCTGCTTCATTTTTGCACATACTCCCCTCTTTCATCCCAACTGTCCTGGGCAGAAGGTTGGTCCCTGCGACAATGCAGGGGTTATTCCTTCTGGATGGACTGCGTCAGGGGTGTGGTGCTGCCCAGACCCTGATCTTCCCCAGCAGGCTGGGTGGATTGGAGGAAGACACCAGGCCCCTGAGGGTGGGAAGGGCTTTGGGATGGCAGGAAAACAAGGAAGTCCTCTGCAGCCAGGCCTCATGGCCTTTGGGGCATTGTGAAAAGTCTGTAAGGACAGAGGCTTATAAACCTTCTCCCACCAGTCTTGAGTCCTCCTGGGCCATGCTCCCCAAGATCGCCTGTGATGGTTTTTGTTTCTGTTTTTTTTTTTTTTTTTTCCTGCAGCGGTGTTTAAATACAGTCCTTGGGCAAGCAGCCTCAACATCACCTGGGAACTGGTTGGGGATATGAATTCTCAGCCCCTCCCTAGACCTGCCAAATGAGAAACTCAGCATGTGGGGGAGGGGAGGTGGTGATCTTAGTTTTAACAAGCCTTCTAGGTGATTCTGAAACATGCTGAATTTTGAGAACATTGCTTTAGAATTAGGTTGAGTTCCTCTGCCCTCTGCTTTATGGCTCCTGGGGGAGAAGGGCCATCAGGTGAATTTCTGCAGACAGGAACCACAGTGCCTGCCCCTCCCCTTAGCGCCCGTATATCAGGCTGGAGAGAGACAGAGACTGCAATACTTGCATGTGGAAGAGCGGGGGTGGGCTGGGAGATGGGTGTGAGTGTGAGTGTGCATCCGTGGTTGTGTGCTTCCGGGGAGGGTCTCACTCATTCTCAGAACACCCCCGGTGTCTGCCTCCTTTTCACTTTGGGTGGTATAGAAACTCCAGGACACAGCATTAGCTGGGGCTGTGGGCAATGATGGGAAACAGAAGAGGGAGCATGGCCTGATTAGAGCAGGCTCAGAGAGGGCTGAGAGGGAAACTGAGGCAAAAGGAAAGTGAATGGTGGGGATCATTCACTTGAGCTCAGAGGGTTGCGCAGGGAAATGATATAAAGGGCTGATGGGCTCATTACTCAGCTGGGCTTCCACCCCAGCCAGCAAGAGCTCAGCCAAGAGGAAACCTTTGGGGGTGCCAAACTGCAAACCAACAGGTCAGGGAGACACCCCTTCCCCCAGGATCACAGACAGACCTCCTGAGACAGGGGTCCAGTTTTGTCAGCTGGGGACTGCTGGTTCGTCTGCCTACGTACTTCAGGGCCGATCTTCAAAAGTGTCTACCCCTGTAAATCTTGGAACTGCCATGTATTGAGGGAGGGTTGCTTTACTTCTTGCTGACCAGGACTGCCATGTATTGAGGGAGGGTTGCTTTACTTCTTGCTGACCAGGGCTTTAGGAAGCCATACCCCATGTTTCCCATTCTGGAGGTAAAGAGCTGCTTGATTTTACTCTGATGCATGATGCATGCTGCCCACGAAGAAAATACATCATTTATGTTTTCATAGAGGAGGCAGACTGTGTTTTCCTTGAAGAAAAATTCCAACAAGGGTCATAGCTGAACAAGAGTCGGAGGGCGCCCCGCCCTGCCAGCTGCCTGGATTTGGCTGGTTCGTCCACCTGGGTGCAGCTTGAGGGACGGTGACAGCCAGCTGAAAGCTATTTATAACTGTCGCTGCCATCTCCAGAAGGGTCAGCGCTGCCTGCGTAAACACACTTCTACACTTCTATCATCTCCAGTTTCCTTTCACAGTTGTTGACCCGAGTGGGTCTAACCCTCAGGAGACATTGGCGAGCTCAAAGTTTTAAGCTGACAGCCAGGGACACGCTCCATTTCTGTTGTGGGCTTTTCATCACGAGGACATTTGGAGTCCCAAATTGTTAACATTCGGAGCCGCCTTCAAGGTCCTGCCACCCAAATCCGTCCTCAGTGTCGACCTCTCTCTCCAACAACCTGAATGTTGCGATGACAGACAGCTGGTAGATTTTGCAAGACAGCTCAGCTCCATGACCAGGCAGCTGTCATCCCTCACTGGGGAGCCTTCTGGCCCCTGGGTTGGGGCCTGCCTTCCTCCCCTCCTCAGCGTGGGTCCACCACTGAGGACCGATGTTCCCTGGGCCAGCAGATGCAGTGTTTAAGGACAACTTCCTCATCCTTCCTGAATCACCTTCTCTAGACTAAACGCCTGTTAGGTTCTTTGTTCCCCATGACACATGAGGTCCCGAACTGTACCGGCCTAGCTGGCCTTTCCTGAGTCTCTCACATTGATCAAGAACATTCTTGAGATGTGGTGTGGTAGCCAGAAAGAACCATGCGACCCTCATCCGAGAGCGTGGTTTGGTGGAAATGTGATGGGTCTTCTCCTGTGCCTGGGATATTGTTGACTGTTTACTGGGGTGCAATCCTCATGCCCTAGTTCCCACCAGACACCGGGCCACCACATATCCAATGATCCCATTTGTTCCTTCAGGAAATACTCCCCATTTGGGTCTTTTTTTTTTTTCCTGCCCTGATGAATGTGACTTCAGAAATTTTGTCTTGTGGACCTATGCATAGGGCTCTTTCAAGTCTACCTTATTTTGAATACCGATTTTTGTCATCTTTCAAATGAGAAGTGTTAGCATGATGGTTAGGAGTGTGGGCTCTAGAGTCTGTGCCTGGGTTCAAATCCTGCTTTGCTATTTGCCAGCTGCGTGATGTGGGGCAAGTGACACGGCATCTCTGTGTCTTCCTTTTCTCATTCATACAGTGGGTATGGGTGTCTGCCTTCCTGTGTTGTCAAGGCTATATTACATGTCATAATACTATTTAGGACATGGTCTGGCATACAGGAAGCACCCAGTGGAAAGAAACTATTTTATTTTATGACTATTACTAGAGTCACTTACCCTACTTTGAGCTAAAACCCAAGCAGTAGCATTCCCATTTAGCGAACATTTCCTCCTTTGGTACACGAGGATTTGTTTACCTTTTTCAGTTATTGTTGCTGAAACCTAGTCCTACTCTCTATATACCCTTGTTCTCTGCAGACTCATAAACATTTGGAAAAAGAAACAATGTCATTTGGCCTGACTTACACTTAGAGACACATGCCAGTTCTTGTCCCTCTTGGCAGGAGGCCCATAAAGCACTGCTTTTACTGTGCAGTTTCAGAAAGAGGAGGGGATTGTGGTAAAATATATTCATTTAACTTGCTCTCTTCTCTTGTTTGAAAATGTGGAAGGAAACTGACTGCATTGGGTTTCTAGGTCCCTGTGGTGGCATGGACGCTCCTTGGCGGTCTTGGGGCGATGGCTCCGATGCCAAATTTGCCAGTTCTGGCTCCAGATGGGGCTGGTCCGGGAGGCATGCTGGAATTTGATGGGAGCTGCAGCTCCTGGTTCCTAAATCTTCCCTGCAGACAATCAGAAATAAGGATCTCTGAATCCTTGGTCCTCTGCCCCCATCTTAACTCATCCCCAAGAAGGAAGGAAGATGCCTTGCTTTTGCATATTCTTGAATATTCTACACTGGTTAGTCCTATTCGGGTATAGGGCTCTCTCTCCATCTACTGGACGGGAAGCCCTGTGACACGCTGGTCTGATTGTTTGGATCCTCTCCAACACAGTAGGTGCCCCACATGGTCAAGTGGTAAGAGCCCGGCTGGTGGAAGCAGATCGACCAGGGTTGACTCTCGGTGCCACCCTTCCCTGGCAGTATGCTCTTGGGGAGATTACCGAAACTCTCTGAACCTCCATTTCTTTTCCATCAAATGAAGATATTGTGTGTTATTGTCCCCACTGTGATAATGTATGGAAAATACCTAACTCAGTGTCAAACATGTGGTAAGTGCTCAGTAAAGGACTGTCCTTGTTTTGGTTGCTGTGAATAAGGGCAAGAGGGGAGCCTGGGTCACGTTGAAATTGAATAGACCAAAATAAGAAGAGACTAGAAGTGTGGAGGGGGGCATTTTAGAGCAATACTGCTGGAGAGCCATTGTTGGTTGGCTGTATTGTGACAGCATCCCTCCCTGTCTCCACCCACATATTAATGTGATCATAAATCTTTGTATCATTTGTGCAGACCACCTTGGTCCCCAGATCCTCACGGGTGCTTTCCGGATGGCCTCCTGACTTCCTCCAGTTTCCTCCCTTCCATCTATGTAGATCAATATCAGACCCTGATCCACTTCTGACACCCAAGTCAGAGCCAAGCACAAGTTTCATAGTGGGTTCTGGATGTATCTCCTTACTAGACTTCTGGCCACTGTTGTCTTTATGGTCACCTTTCAAGGTCACCACTGTCAGCTCTGAATCCCATATCACCCCACCCCACCCCCTTGCTACTGACCACTGATCCTGTCTGAGAGTCAGGTTCGGAATCAATCCTTAACTCCATAATGGGCAACAGGGGGTGTGGTCCCTTGCTCTACCCCCATCTTTCATTCCTTGGCCCTCCAGTTGCTCTGTTAGAAACCTGCTATCAGCCAGTCCTTTCCCAAACCGGAACTGTGACCTTCTAAATTTCCCGGTTTAGTAATACGTGTGAATATGGCAAAGAAGCCTGAACCAGAGACCCACATACATCACCATAGCTTCAGTTGTGTGTGACAAAGACCAGGACACCAGTTGTCTTGGCCTGTCATCAAAGATTTAGAAGGAAGCCAATTTCAACTTAGTGTGAAGGCATACAAATATTGTCCAGAGAACAAAAGCCCCCTGAGTAATTAGAGATCACTCCCTAACTGCAAGTTACAAACAAGAGGCTTGTGATGCCTGCTCCGAGGGCTTCTGAATTCTGTGGGAAGGTGGGCCAAGTGAACAAAATGGGTCTCATAGTCAGTTTGGGTATGTCCAGGCTCTCTGAATTATGTGTGGCATAGGACTGGGATTGCAGGCATTTTGTAGTGATTTATTTTGAAACTGTGTGTCTCATCTTCTGAGAAACTTACCAGACAGTTGGCTGGAAAGTGCCCTATCAGAGCCAGACACCTGAGAACTATTATGAAATGGGATTGGCTATGGGCTTAAAGGCTGGACTCCCCAGAAACGATCACAGATGACTCTGCAGAGAAGGAGAAGGCTACAGTCTGAAGTCAGCCCGTGGAAGGACCAGGATTCCCCTGCAGCCTGTGCCAGAAGCCATGCCACTCGATCAAGGGTGCTCTGACTCTGAAGTCACATCAAGAAGAATGGCTTGTCTTTGAGGATAAGGGGCAGAGAGCCAAAGGCTAACTGGACACAAAGGTCCCTCTGTCCTCCCACCCCGTTCTTTAGAGGGAAGGTCAGGATCAGGGTGGTAGTGGAGTTCTGCCCTCTGAGACTTGCAAGAGACGCCCAAGACAGCCTTTTGAACAGTTCCTCTGGGTCACCTCTGAGCTCTGGTCACCTTGGAAATGGGGACAAAGGATGTTCAATTGTGCCGTCTGGAATGAGGCCTTCATGGCATCTGTGTAGTGAGATGAAGCTTGGTACAGGCCGGCTGTGCTGGGCCAGACGTATGCAGAAGGTGGACGATTTGACAGGGGCAAGTGGGCTGTGGGCAGTGGGATGCTGTGGTTGCCGCCAAACCCTGACAGTGCTCAGTGAGCACAGATAGAGGGGCTGCTCAGTTTCCACAAAGAGCACACTGTCTGCTGGCCAGCAAAGGGGGAACCATGTGTGAGGTGAGAATTTGCTCTCCTTGTGAGCAAAGGGCAGTGTCCATGCCCGTGCCCAGTGGAAAGATCTGTGCTGAGCTCCGATGAGGGTAGCCGTGCACCTACCCGTAGCCCTTGCTCCGGGACTAAGACCTCTTCTGAGTGGACCTCAGGTGCTATGTGCTCCAGCGCTCCACGATGACTGATAAGATCGGGAATGTAAGTGCCTAATAAGAGGGACATAATAGCCAGTGTGAACTGAGGTCTCTCCACGTGGGAGGCCGTGCTGAGTCCCTGACATGGGAGATCTCCTCAATTAGTCTCACAGAATGTAAGCTAAGTGCTACTGTTATCCCCCGTTTACAAGGGAGAGAACCGGAGCCCAAAAGGGTTTGCACGTAAGTGAGTGAGTGGCTGGGCCCAATTTTTGCCCAGGCCTCACCGCCTGGCTTCAGGGCTCTCTCCCCTCAGGGTGAGGCTGCTTCCCTCAGGAAGGAGGATCTCTGTCTCTGAGGTGGCATGGCCCCAAGCTAATGACACCCCACTTGAAACAGCACAGGATGGCATTTCCTTGGCTAAGACTCGTCACATGATCTGCATGCTGGTGTCTGTCCTCTGTGAGGGTGGGGCAGAGAGAATCGGCAGGGGCAGGCACCAGTGCCCTCTGCTGTGTTAGAAGGGCCCCCTGGGTGAGTATTTGCGCTGACTCCATCGGTTCCCTAATAGAAACAACCCTACTGCACAAATGCTCAGACACGCTGGTGTTCGTGGAAGAAATTCACCCAGAAATAGAGTGGCTGTGTTGGTGGGCGCATACACTCAACCCATCTACACCTCTCGCGAGTGTTTCCATCTTGCTTCTCCACACACAGGCCAGCTTTTACTTTTGGCCAATTTGACTGATCTCCTAGTAATTTTGACTACTATTGCCCTAATTGTAAATCAGTGTGTATTTTTCATACATTTCTTGACCAGTTTATTTTGTCTTCTGAGAATTAACTGTTTATTACCCTTGTCCCTTTTCTACTAAAAAAAATGTGATTTCTAGGTGCCCATTAATTATATGTGACATCTGTCCACCCCCACACCCCCACCCCAGGCCTCCGCTGATGTTTAACTCTATTTATGGGTATTTTTTGTTTTGTTTTGTTTTGTTTGGTCATATTGATCTTTTTAATGTTTAAACTCAGATCTGACCATCTTTTTCTTTCTGATTTGGGGGATTTGTGTATTGACTTTTTGCTTGGGTTTTGTGTTTGTCCTTCCACTCTAAGGTATAAAAACAATCTCTTATATTTTCTTTCAATTCTTTATATAGTGTTTATGTTTAGCACCTTCCTCCATCTGGCATTTATTTTTGTCTAAGATGGGATACTAGTGTTCTTATATCTTATTAAAATAACATCCCATCAGCTCCACCTGAATTGTCCACATGTTAGTGAGATGCCTTTTTTATTATTTACTAAATGCCTATATATACTTATCTTTATTTTTTTCCCATTGAAAGAATGTTCTGTTCTGGCATCATTTCTAAACTATTGTAAAGATGATAGCTTTATAAACATGTCAATAACTTATAAATCAAACCCCTACATATTATCCATTTGCCAAAAATGTCTTGCCCATTCTCAAGCATTTTTTTCTTCAAGATGAACTTTGAAATCAGCTTGGCGCCTTTCATTAACAATCTTATTAAATTGAGACTGGGATTGCACTGAATGTATGGACTGCCCTGGGAAGGTCTGTCAGTTTTATGATTTTTATGATATGCCTCTCCATCTAGGAGCATGGTAACCAGGTCTATTTTTGTGCCCTTGAGTAAAGTCTTATAGTTGTCCTCATGCGGGTATTATTACACAGGCCTTGTGAGATTTAATCTTAGGTATTTTATGGGTTTTGTGGCTATTGCAAGTAGGTACTTTCCCTTCATTATATATTTTTAAATAGGTTATGGTTATCATTAAGAGATGGCTCCTTAGTGGTGGGAGTAGTGAGTTCCCCATCACTGGAGGGATCAAACAGAGGCTGGCCAAGCACATAGGGACTGTAGAGGGCATTCACCACTAGGGACACACGGTGATCTACCAGGTTTCTCCCTGTTCTGAGAATAACTATGTCTATGAATTCTCAGAATGAAGACTTGATTTTGAATGACCTATAATTTTCTGGGAGGAATATCTACTTTCCCAGTTTCCTTTCTTGTTCCCTTAACCTTGGATTGTTGTCTATAGAACCCGGATCTTTCCTGTATACGTGGAGAGGGACAGCACAAGTTTCTTTAGGAACTGAAAGGGACAATGGCTGGAAGGTCCTTCAGTATATTCCCAAGGAAAATTGAATGAATAATCCATGCTTCTAGGGGTGCATCTCGACCAGCCTTCAGTTAGTGGGGCTGTTGTAGAGGTGCCCACCTCCCCTGGAGACTTTGAACTCCTCAGGGCAGGTATCTGTGAATTTATGAACAGCATAATCTTATATACAGGGCATAGCACATTGTGGTCTCCTTAAATGTGTCAGATTGACCAGTCACACGTCAATGAAAGATTAGGCTCAGAGAATGTAAGTGACCTGCCTAAGGTCACACTGTGGCAAAGCTGGCCCTCAGCCCTGATCTTCTCTATGTGCTACTTTCACGACTCCACAAGGCCTCTGAGCCTCATTTCAGGGCTAGGAAAGAGGTCTGGAAGTCCGTGTCTTTAGGATGACATGACCTGTAGCTTTCATTGCCTTGAAGCGTTCCCAAGGAATCTGTAGGAGGGAGTCATGTCAAAGCTTCCCTCTCTCTGGCCTCACCTCTGACCATGAATAGAAGTTTAGTCTTGTGTCCCTCCCCCCACATAGGCAGTGGTGGGGGACAATCCTACTCAAATGAGCTGTCTCTCTAGGTCCAGGGAGCTCAGCTATCTTCCCTGAGGGCTTCTGCAGCCTTGTAGCAACTAGATACTTGGGCTCCAGCTTAGACCAGCTAGAGGCCCTGTCTTGTTTCCCAGAAAGTGAAATCCACCCCCTCTCTCTCAGACAATTAGCTCCGTTGAAGCAGGAGAAACAAGGAGTACTTTCTACCAACATTGGTGTTTGGTGAAATGTATAACACTGGGTTCTCTGATGCTCCCGAAATCCCTCTCAGCAGGGTCCCTCCTTGTTTTGACTAATCATTTCTTCTTATTAGTAACTGTTATGATTAGGAGAATTGCCTGAGTACAGGCCCAGTGTTTCCAAGACCCTAATGAGCAACACGTGCAGACTTGCTCAGCGCAATGCTGGAACTGCCGTGGCTCTGTGTCTCCAGGGAAGCCCCCGAAATGCTTCGGGAACAAGAGCTTCCTGGCACCCTGAGAGACCCATCCCCCATCCCAGCACCCACCTTCATGGGCATCCCTCCTACACCTTATGCCCTCAGGTGCCCTCGCCCGGGGTAAAAGAGTTGCTAAGGATGAGCTTTGGACTGGCCGGGCCTGTCTTCAAGTCTTGGTTCCACCACTCACCAGCCACATGACTTGGGCAAGCTCCTTAATATCTCCAAGCAGCAGTTTCCTCAGGTGTAAAATGGGGGTAATAGTTTCTACCACATCAAATGTTGGGAAGATGGGATTTTATCAAAGAACATACCCAAATACCTAAGATCATACTTTGCCTACAGGGTCTGTTATTAAAACAAAACTCAGAATTCCATACAGAGCACCACCAAATGGAAACCAAATCTCTGCTCTTTCAGAGGCCCTTGCAGAAATCTGCTCTAGGAAACCAGCCGCCATTAATCACTCACTTAGGGGTACGCTGCGAGTGACTTCCACCAATCAGTGTCTTGTTCTGATGTCTATGCAGATGGCACAGGTGTCTGTCCACAGGAAGCCTATGTCCCTGGGTTCATTTGAAACTGTTTCCAAAGGTGGCATAAAATTGTCTCTGAGAATATCAGGATCCAGAGGTGTTTGGAAAAGAGAAGCAATGATTTCCCCAGGTTTCATCAACCTCCCCTCCTTACCCCAGCAGGACAGCCTACATTTTGAGGGAACAACCAGGGTGCCTGCCCCACCCCTCAGCTTTCTAGCCCTGCTGCCTCAGGCCTCCAGCATGACTCTTTGGAAGGAACACCTCAGAACTTTACACACTACTATCTTCATAGTAAGCAAATGGTGTTCAAAATGGCTGGAACTCTCACCCACAAACTATAGACAGTCCTTGGTCTGCCTTTCTGTAAGGATCCCAAGCCTCTCTTAGCTGTTACTATTGAATAGAGGAATATGCCCCTCTCCAAGGTTCTGAACCATCATGAAGCACCCCATTACAACCTTCTCCTCTAGGACAGTGCTCATTCTCTCCCAGGAATTCTACACCTCGTGCAAGAACAATGGAAGAGGAATTGGTCTCAGGAGGGAAAGAGAGAGAGAGAGCTGAACTTTGCCTGGGAAGTATCATAGTCACACATGGAGCTTAAAGAATAGAGGGGTTTTTTGTGTGTTTGTTTGGTATTGTTTTCCAACAACAAGTTACCAAAGAAAGAACCACAACTGATCATGAAACTGACTTCATGTTTATTCAATAATTCTACCATTTTTCTGCAAAATTTCTCTCGTTTGGCTTACGTTACCTTCCAACTCATCCTGCATTCAGCCCTGTGTACTATATTAAGGGCAAAGGTATAACAACCAGCCTGACCTAGTTTTCTGCACATTTTGCCTCCATACAAGACCTCATCATACATCTACAGCCCCATTTCCAGCTCTGTCTCTGTCCTTGACTCCTGTCTATCTTTCTATAAAATCTCAAAGGATTTCACCCTTTCTCCAGGAAGCCTCCCAATTATTCAGACATGGTTCCTTATGTAACTATGTCATGGTGAGCAGTAAGTAAAGAATTGTCCCAATAGTACTGCCATTTTTGATAACCAGTCTGGGACTACCTGGGCTCTCACACCATACCTTTTACACCATCCTTTTCCCAATGTCATTTTCCAATCTCCTTCTTTTTGCTTCTTAACCCTTAGCCCACATAAAGTATCCAATCAGTTTCCCAAACTATCATCTTGACTCTTCTCAGTCACAAGAACATTTCTCTACATTCTTTTGACTTACAAAATTTAAGAGTCTTGAGTATCAACTCTCCTTCTTGGTTCCTTCCCAGACCCTATCTCAACCTTTTCTCCTAAAGGAAGATTGAGTAGAGGACATAGTTTGCTGTGGGAGTAAAAGAGGGCCTTCCCTGCCCACAGGGTAAGGGAGAACAAGGAAGCCCAGATACCATGTCAAAGCCAGACTACTTCTTGGGCGGTCAGGGAGCAGATATAAAGATGCACAAAGAGGTTAAAAAGAGCAGGACCCATTCTGGAGATATAGCCCCATGTCCACGATTGGGGTTCTCCCCCTTCCTGGATGTGCTTACAGGTGTTAGGGGACCTAAAGTATATACACTGGAGCACTGAAGCAGGAGATTCTCTCTCAATATGGCAACACTTGGGCCAATCCTGTGTCTCCGGAAGGATGTTTTCTGTTTAACTCTTTGGGGTCCCAATACCAACTGTACTCATGCAGGCTGAGCCAACCTCTCAGGCACATTCTGGAAGATACAGAGCCCCAACCTCATAACCCGTAACCCATAGCCTCCAAGGTGTTCTCCTTCTATAGCTCCAACCTGTAGACAAGACGCCCAGACACCATCCCTGAGTATTTGTTCCACGTTGATCTAACCTTTTCTCAGACATCTGTAACTCTTTGTGTTTGCATTGCTTACATTGATCCTTACCTGTATGTGTCCACAGTTCCCAGTACACCATGGGTAAGGGGGTTCACCTCCCTAGAAAGCATCTGGGTTTCCCAGCATCATGGGCTGTAACTGCCATATCTTCATGGCTTTCACAGGGCCCAGCACAGTTCTGGACATGCGGTCTCTGTTCAAGGAATGAGGGCCTGCATAAGATCAGTCTTAACTGGATGAGCAGTTTGGGGCTCCAAATCACCTAATAATGACAATACTTTTAATAATAGAAGATGATATTTATGGAGGTCTTCTGTGTACCTGTCACACAGCTAAACTCTTTGGGTATAATATCTCATTACATCCTCAAAACTACCACTTTTTTCAGATGAAACTATTAAGACTTAGAAGATTGTCTTCTCAAGGTTCACCAGCAAGAGAATATTTGTGAATTTGGTTGCTGTGAACATCAAGGACATTCACTGGTTAGTTACAAGGAGCTATGAATCCCTGGGAGCCTCTAAAAAATCACATGTGTTCAAGAATTTGTCCATTTTTCTGGGAAAATCTTCATTGCTTTCATTAGATTCTTCAAGGGGTTGTGCACACAATGTGGAAAAGACCGTCTCTGGCTAGACACAGAGCAACATGATCCCAGCCTGCACATGGGGGCGCCCAGGAAAGCTTTACCACATCACCATTGTCATCTACCAGGTCCCCAGGGGAAGGGATGCAAGGCTGTAGACCCTGGCTGTGGCAATATACAGCTGCCTGCACCCTGCCTGGTTGGCACCTTGAACCAGGCTGAAGTTCACATCTAAATTCCAAGACCAGGAAACAGGCCTTATTAAGATTCCTGAAAAAGGAATTGGCTTTCAGGGCTTACCTATCTTCAGCAGATTTTCCCTTTGATTACTCAGGAGGGCTCTTATTTCCAGCTTAATGCCTACAAATACACTCACCCACTCTCTCCCACCCACCCTGTCTTTCCATTCTTCTAAAAAAAAAAAAAAAGAAATCATCTGGCCTAAATCACATTAAGAAGCAGGAGATTCTCTCTCAATATGGCAACACTTGGGCCAATCCTGTGTCTCCGGAAGGATGTTTTCTGTTTAACTCTTTGGGGTCCCAATACCAACTGTACTCATGCAGGCTGAGCCAACCTCTCAGGCACATTCTGGAAAATACAGAGCCCCAACCTCATAACCCAGGACCTACAATGCCCCTCCCACTTCAACCAGCTCAGTGGTTTTCCCATCTTTTAAAAGGACTGAGTCTCTTTAGCCCTATTCACAGGAAGCTTTCATCAGTAGTAACCGTGGCAACAGATCAGAGAAGCTTCAAAAAGCCTGTCTGTATGTAATTAAGAAAAACGAGGACATGGACGCAAGAGCAGGGAGTTTAGACAAGGAGACTGTGGCTCCCAGCCTTGCCACTGCACGCACTGAGGGCTTTTGCTGACGGAGATGACAGATTTTCTTCTCCCTCTGACTTCCCTCTCTACTCCCCCTTTTTTAGCATTTTTGTGTGGTTGTCTCATTTGGCCTCATTCCTGGGGATGTTGCTGGGAGCTCTGGTGCAGGACAAATGCTCCCTGCAGGGGTAAGGCCTCAAGCCCAGGGAGTGCAGTTTGGATGGGGAAGGATGGCCCAGCACCTCCCCCTAAGGAGGTTTATTCAAGAGCCGAACCTGCTCTGGTTAGACTCTCCAAGCACAGGAGATACATGGCTCTTAGCATTAGGCCAATGGAACAGAGACCAGGGACCATTGGTGTTTTAGGCACCCAGACACTGGACCCTAGCTTGCTCTGCCTGGAGCCGATCTTCTGAGAAAGGGAGCAGGAGCTAAGCATTGTTGGGAGGCAATCTTAACCTATTTTATCTCAGAACCCTTATTCTTACCTGAGTTATCTCACTTATCTCAAGGTTTCTGTTCAGCTTTTTCCTAACCCCTGAGAGCCCAGAACCACACTGGCATATTTGTTAAAGGAATGAATGAGTGAGGAATAGGATCACAGCCAGTGTTGGGCCACCTGCACTGTGAGTCTAGGCACTGTGCTGGGCTCAGAGATAACAAGACACACCTCTACGGTTGCAGACACACAGCAAAACATATTGGGTTCTCCCAGAGCTCTTCGAAAGGAAAAGATTCACTCTATGCCATTCTGGACTCAGTAACTGTGGGACTTATAGGTCCCCATTCACACCCCCTTCTCTGGAATGCAGCCGTGAATGAAAATGGGACCATAGTTGCTTTATATGAAGGCTATTTCTAAATAAATATGAAAATAACCTTCCTGGAAATGCACCGCTTTTCTTCCTAAGTGGGGAGCAGACATGGGACAGCACTGACTGGGGTTTTCCCAGCTGCTAGGGACTCCACTGGATTAAGGGACAGGGAAAGCCTCTCCCAGCAGCTCCTCCCTTGCTGCCTTTATCTCACTAAAGCTTCCACCACTCAGGACCACAAGCAGGGGTCCTCACTGCTACCACATCTGTATCCTCCCCCTGCCGCACAGCAGGGCCTCTCAGACTGGAGTAGAAGGCACACAGGTGATCTCCCAGGCAGTACAGGTCCCTGCGCCACCGCCCAAGGCTGCCCTCCAGTGAGAGCCTTACCATGTCCCAAGGACGCTTTAAGACAACGGTGTTAGGGGATTTGCCCCGCGCCCGGCAGAAAGCGAGCCCTCGAGGAACATACCTATCATGAGTATGAGAGATGGTGGCCTGTGGCAGAGGCTGGGCTCTCTGCGGAGCCCGGGAGCGGTGGCGCGGACCACTGGGAGCTTGAGGTCCGAATCTCATCTGTCTGAGCAAACAGACGTGTCCAAGCCAGGCACTGGCCAGTATGCACGTGAATGAATAGCGCAGCGTGGGGTGGAGCCGGCCAACCCAGTAAGACTCCGCCCACCGCCGCGCCCACCACCCTCCCAGCCGGGCTGAGGGCTGCGCGCTGATTCCAGAGAGGTGATGGATGTTTATCCCTGGGCAGATGGGTGGGGTATTCTCGAACGCTATTTGCAAGACTCCAGTAGAAATGCTTCATGAATCCTGCCCTGTCACAAGCGTGCAGGAATGTTGGGCTTTAGCTCAGGTCTAATGGGCTTTATATAGTACCGTACTGATTTTCTTTCACATTTTAATAGAATCCGATTTAATATTTGCTTTCTGCTCTAGCTGCTTGCTGCTGACTGACTCAACACAGAATCCTTCCCTGGTGCCCCCCGACCTTGTTGTTATTCCCTCATTTTGTTTGTTGGCATTTGATTCCTGTCTTCAGCATGAACCATTTTACACATGTCTTCGTTCAGCTGGCGACAGTCACGTGCGTGAATTCTGAATGCATTACTATCCAGGGCGGCTGCTCCAGCAGACCCACCATTCAGAAGGGGGGCTTCTGGGTAAGATTCGTTTTCACCGTGATATGCATCGCGGTGCATCGAGGATAGGCAGCGCTCAGCTGCGGAGGAGCTGTGATCTGTTCTGTTTTGGGGCAGATTCTCTGACTTCATCAAATGTCCAGCAATGTGGCCAGTAATTCAGAAATAGGTTGCCTTTCCACCAAGGACCAGGCTTTCCAGAATTTCATATTTAACAAGGCTTTTCCACCTTTGCCACCGGATGAAGGGGAGCCTTAGACAGAGCTGTCCACAGGGAAAGGGCTGCTCTCCTGGACTCCCAGTGAGCCTGGCTGGTTTGTAGGAGAGAGAGTCTGTTCAAATCTCCTGTTATTTAGGAACAGATCTGACCATCAACCTTTGGAGTACCATACCGGTGGAAGGCCAGACTGGAAGACGGCTTTTTTCTTAGTAGGGAAAGATAGCTGGTTTCATTAGCAGGCAGCATAGGGCTGTCATGGAGCGTCTGAGCTATGGAGTCAGGGGGACATGGGTCTGCATACTGGCTTCAGTTCTTATAGACCACGTGATCTATAGCCAGCTTTAGTTTCCCTTTCTATACAATTGAATTAATCATTGTATCTTCCCATGTAAATGTGTATAAAGCAGCCAGTAGAGTATCTGGAACAAACCCCTATGCTCTTCTTATGTTGTGGGATCAAAAATGGTGGCTTGTATGAAGCTCCCACCCAACTTTGCGTCTTGTCCTCAAGCACCAAAGCTGGGCGCTGTCAATATTCATCTGTGCAGGTGGTCCAGCAGCCTGTCCTCCAGAGAAACAGCCCAAGATGTATACACCACACAGACCCCAAGTTGTGTGGGGTTTTGTGCAGGATGCCTGTTGGATCTGTGCAGGATCTGTTTGGGCTTTTGATGGGCCACTTGTGTCCCTCAACTCTTGAATTCTACAGGAATCCAGTAAGTGTCTAATACACATACATATTATATACTATAGTATACTATAGTAAACTATACATACTATACACTCAGATTGGCTAGGGGAAGTGGCATAGTCCTGAGAACAAAAGCGCCCGAAGCCAGGTCCTTGCATCTCCTCTCCTTCGGCACACATGACTGGAAGAAGTTGTCCCAGGGGAGTTTGGGGCAGGTTGTCATCTCTGTCCACCAATTTTCTCGGGATGGATTGGAGTGTGGAAATTTGGGACTGAGGGGCAGGAGACGATGCGTGCAAGACGATGGTGTGGTGGGAACACACCAAAGACAGAGAGAGGCTGGAGGAGGAGGCTTCTGTCCAACCTCACTGGGCCTCTCTTTGTCTCCTACAGGTGTCCCGTCAGGCCCCCGCAATGTCATCTCCATCGTCAATGAGACGTCCATCATTCTGGAGTGGCACCCGCCCAGGGAGACAGGTGGGCGTGATGATGTGACCTACAACATCATCTGTAGGAAGTGCCGCGCGGACCGTCGGAGCTGCTCCCGCTGCGACGACAACGTGGAGTTTGTGCCCCGGCAGCTGGGCCTGACCGAGTGCCGAGTGTCCATCAGCAGCCTGTGGGCCCACACCCCTTACACCTTCGACATCCAGGCCGTCAACGGAGTGTCCAGCAAGAGCCCCTTCCCCCCACAGCATGTCTCCGTCAACATCACCACGAACCAAGCTGGTAAGTCTGAAGGCATCTGTGCTCCTTCTGTCTGTCTGTGTGGCTGGCTCCCCGCCCCTCTCTCTGAAGGAACAAAGCTGTGGCCACACCCATTCTGCCTTCCGGTCTCCTCACAGGAGAGAAAGGGTCAGGCCACGGACATTAATGGCCATGGAGGAAACAGGTGTAGCGTTTCATCCCTGAGGGTGAGCTGGATTCTGAGGGATATTCTCGAGCTCAGGACAAAAGCAGAGGCGTCTATCCAAGTCGGAGTAGAACCCAGTACTCTGCATTCAGCTGGGGCTCAACAAATGCCGTTGGAAAGATAGATGGACAGACAGAGGGGTGGGGGGTTGGGTAGATGAATGGGCAGAAGCCCTGCACGGTATTAAGAACCCCAGTGCTACTGTATCAGAAAACCCAATGAAAGAAACATCTCAGAAAGCATGTGATAGAGTTACTTTTCAATTAAACCATGTAATCCAAGAGTGTGTCCTCCTGTGTAGCTTGCCGAGATGAATGCTACACTGCGATAGAGACCTCACATCATTGGCAATAGATCACTGCCGAGAGCCCATACATCCCTGTGGCACGCAGAGCTCAAAACACATTTGGTTCTCTCCTCTTTATTTCTGTATCTCTTACTCTTCTGACCTTTTCTCTTTATTACTTTTTACACCTCTTGCAACAACCCATTTCTTTTTATATCCATCTAACCAGTCCATTCATGCACTCACTCCCTTCCTTATTACTCCCTCCTTATTAAGGGAGAGTTTGTTAGCCTCTGATGTGTGTGCCAAACTGTGGGTTAGACACCGTGAGGGATACAGTGAGACCTGGAGACCACGGTTCCTCCCAGAAAACTCATTAACTGCAGAATTTGCAGGATGTAGACACGCAATCCAGATCTGCAGCAGGGTGCGTTTGAGGCGTGTGTACCGTGCATGTGCGGTAAATACCAAGGGAGTTAGACAGAAATGAGCAATCTCCCCTCCTGGGGTGACGGCGCAAGAATGCAGAGGGAAAGTCTATAGGCAGTGGGGGTCGTGGGCAGTGGACTGTGATCTTATTTGGAATTATGGATTTTTCTCAATCAACAGATGCTAGAAGGACAGCTTGTTAGTGGAATAGCTGGAGCCAAGCACATCCCTTTTCTCTCTCTCTCTCCCTCCCTGTAGCTCCCCCTTCTTAACCTCTTCTTCCCTACTCTGTCCTCGTCTGCTCCTCACCTCCCCATTCTCGGGTTCCTTCTGCCTCTTTCAGTACCAGGCGGCTCTGATGGCAGATGATTCTTGGGTTTAAGCTGTCAGAACTCAGGAGAAAAAAAGGTGTTGCAGGAGAGCGTGGCTGTCCAGATGGCTGCGTTGTTGCCGTGAGCAAGTGTGTGTTCGTGAGTGCGTGTTTGTATGCATGCGTTTGGTCACGTGTTTGCATGCATGCGTGTGCAGTGAGAAAACAGGCGTGGAAGTGTGGAAGCCTCCAGCTGGTGACCAGAGCCCCAGCACCATGGAGACAAAGGTTGTGACAGTCTCTGTCTTACCCCAAGAAAAGGCGATGGTAATTTCTGGATCACGTGGAGCATGGAACACGGGCAGCTTTTGTTAGCAGTGTTCCCCTTGGAGAGTTTAAGGCGGAAAACTGGCTGAAATATTTTAGTGTCCCAGCTTCTGGGACTAATAATCCTGCCAGCCTGTCATGTCATGCTGGGCTTGGCTGTCTGCTCTCTCTCTCTAAGAATGTGCGAACAAACCTGCCACTTATAGCGGTTTGCTTTGATTCCTGCCCCTCCCTTTCCTTACCCTGCTATTCCCGAACCTGCCCATCTGCTTATCTTGCCATCTGCACCTTCCCAGGCTGCAGAGACGCCGAGGGATCGGGTCTCCTGCAAGGGGCCCGGCATCGCCAGCATTCAAGATAGCTGTCGTCATCCTCACTCACTTGCTTCTCCAGGAGTGGATTTCTCGTGCCCTTTGTTCCTCTTCTGACAGTCCCTTTTCTCTTAACTTTCCCTGATTTTGGAGTCCCCTTTTTGGGAATCTGGAATTCCGGTGTCAGAAAGTTTACAATCAATGAGAGAAGGGTGCTTCTTGGTGGCATGTGGTTCTAACGAGACAAATGACAAGGTGACACACGGGTCCTGATTGGTGGGCTGTGGGGCTCTGAGGAGTGTGGTGCTTTCACAATGCTTGGGGGCAGAGCTGTGTGGGAATGCAAACTTTTTAACCATCAGATCATTCCTTTAAAGGAGGAGATCCCCCAAAATAAACACTTGGGCCTGTACTGTCCAAGAAAAGTTGAGAAACACAAAGGGAAGTGACACTTTTGGGGGGCAGGCAGGGAGAGGAGAAGAGGGAGAGGGGGAAATCTTAAGCTGGCTCCATGCCCATCGCAGAGCCTGATGCCAGGCTCGATGCCACGATCCTGAGATCATGATCTGAGCCGAAATCAAGAGTCAGATGCTTAACTGACTGAGCCCCCCAGACACCCCTAAGTGACAAGTTTTATAAGAGGTGAAAGAGAGACTAAGTAGCAGGCATCATGAAAGCCATATCACTCTGCTACATGAAGGGCCAAGGTAGATGGACCCATGTAAGTCCATAAGTCATGCCACGTCTCTGTGACACGGAACCCTAGAAGACTTCTCTGCCCCTGGATCGAGACAGAGATGACTGTGTGTCTGTTAAGTGATCCCCGAGGTGATTTGGAGCTTGACCATGGTTGTCAGTGAGGGTCACATGAGAGAAGTGCTTGGCAAAGTTGGTTGCTAAGTGGTCTTGGACTTGATCAGAAGCCTGATGTTCATGAATAGCAGACTCGATCCTGGCAGGCTGGCTTGCTGCTCCAGCCTGGCTCTTCCTTTGGCCAGAAGCTACAGACCATGTCTGCAGCTGGGTATGCAGCTCTAACTGTCCAGCAGATCCGAGATTGTCATGCTCCTTCTTTCTCAGGGCTGCCCAGACACACCACACTGATGCTGCCTCCCACCGTTCTCGTGAGGCCCGCCCAGTGGAAGCGGGCAGCTCATTGAGCTGACTGAGGTATCCAGTAAAAAGGTTATGGTTGGCATCAGTCCACCAGAGGGAGTTACCAAGAGGCTTTTCTTGGCCCTAAGGGCTGATCTAACACGAGAGTGTGGGAGATTTTGTAATCATCTTTTGATCCATAGGGCACACGGAGACAAGCATCCCTGGGGGGACACTGAGGGATCTCTTGGGTCCTGAGAGGGGCAGAGGGCTTCTGTCTCCTGTGACTGCCCCAGTCATGTCTATAGTCTTGACTACGCAAAGATATTGTGTCACTTGGAGAGTAACAGGATCAAATCCTCACCCAGCCCATAGGCAGTGGCAGAAAACTGCCATTTTGAGCACCTCTACTGTGCCAAGTCCATGCTGAGTTCCTTATTACCATTTTAAGCACCTCCAGTGTGCCAAGCCCATGGCTAATTGAGGTGGATCAGAGGAAGAAATGGGCCAGAGTGCTTTCAGAATCTGCTCAACATCTCACCACCGGCAGTGATGTTTCTAGGTTTCAAACTCAGATTCGTGGCCATTTTATTCTCCGACTGATCAAAAATCGCATTATGGTGAGCCAGGGAAGTTATAAGCTCTCTCTAAGCTATTGCCACATAGCTGGGCTACTTCAGCTGTCAAAAAAAATGTCCATCATCTTTGGTTGGGGCTGGTCATGAATTATGCAAGCTCAGATTTACGTGAGGTCTTCGGGGATGCAGCCTTGCACTGCATACTGCTGCTTGGAGTTTAAAATAGACCAGATCAGGTGGAACACGCTCTGTTCCAGTGGCCAAGCGATCTGCACAGAGCTGTTATCACCACTGACTCCTCCAGCCACTCTCTGGCACCTGGCCCCAGATTCAGACTGATGGCCAGATCATCTGGCTGTCAGAGAGAATTAAAGTGAATGACAAACTTTACTTCTATTTCCTGCCAACTAGATTCAGAATATCAGAGTTGGGGAAGGGGACCTCAGAGGAAATCTTGGGGAAAATAAATAAGACAAATCAGACCAGAACATCTAAAAAATCAACTTGCCACAAAATAAAATAGAGTCAGTGAATTTGGGACCATCTGAGCCAGAGAGAACACAGTCAAAGGCCCAAGAGGCCAGGCAGGCAGTGGAGAGGAGCAAAGCAGGGCCAAGCGTCAGGCAGTAGAGTGGTGAGGGCCGCAGAGAACCACGGACAGGCCAGCCTCTGCTCTGCTCTGGCAAGTGGTGCCATGCTCCTCACTGCCAGAACCTATAAGCTGAAAACCTAGATTTAAAATGTTGACGACTAGGGATGCCTGGGTGGCTCGGTCAGTGAAGCCTCTGCCCTCAGCTCAGGTCATGATCTCGGGGTCCTGGGAGAGAGTCCCGTGTCAGGCTCCCTGCTCAGCGGGGAGTCTGCTTCTCCCTCTGCCTCCCGCTCCCCTTGCTTGTTCCTTCTCTCTTTCTGACAAATAAATAAATAAAATCTTTAAGGAATAAATGAATAAATAATAAAATGTTGACAACTAATTAGGAAATTTTAAAGCACTTGAGAGCCAAATACACCCAAGACTGGATTTGCCCTATGAGCTGTGGTTTGTAACCTCTGATTCAGAAGGCTAATCTGATTTACCCAAGCCTGAATGGCAAGAGTGCTGTGTTGGTCTAGCCTTATTCCACTGTGGGGCAGTCACGTTTCTCACCTCTTTTTTTCTTTTTTTCTGTTTTAAAAATTATTTATTTATTCGAGAGAGAGAAAGCAAGGGAGAGCATGAGCAGGGGGGAGGGGCAGAGGGAGAAGCCGGCTCCCTGCTGAGCAGAGAGCCCCATGCCGGACTCTATCCCAGGACCCTGGGATCATGACCTGAGCTGAAGACAGATGCTTCACTGACCGAGCCACTCAGGCGCCCCACCTTGCTCACCACTTGGGTCCAGTGCAGCAGAGGTAGAGTGAGGGACCCTGCTGTTGGACCCCCTCTCTGCTCTTCACAGGACTCGTGCAAGTTCACTGAACTGCCATGATCCCTTCTATCTCAACTGTCACATGGGAGTAATGAACCCTTCTTCCTAGAGCTGTTGTGACAAGCAAATGAGATGGGACAAAAAGTCCCTTTGTGAACCAGGCTACGGACGAAGGGATGAGCCTCATTTCTGAGCCAGACAGCAGTTTGCTGTACTCTCTACCAAAGCTGTTTCCTTCCGAGGCCCCTCCATCACTTTGTTTGGGACCGATGTCATCCCCATCAGATAAATGACAGGGATTGGTTTGTCCATTCTCCAAGGGAGGAGTGGGTACCAGAAGGGCTTAGCGGCAAAGTCCCCGGGAGTTGATGAGGGCACTGGAACCAGAGCTATGGACCTGTGCCAGGCTGACCTTGCCGCTCAGAGGAGCCCGTCCGTCTTTCCTCCTCGTGTGTCTAGAGAAGCAGCACTTGCCCTCTTACTTTTATGAACACATCAGCCTTACTTATATCTGACATGTATATTACCCCCGGTCCACGTGTGACCCACTGTGCCTACTGCATGTGGGATGTTAACATATTCACTGTGCCCACAGACACAATCCATAACTTAATTTTGTTTCAAAGATACTGCATTACTTCCATTAATGGTCATAAGCCCCTATAGTTTGTCCATTTTTAAGGTGTTATTGAAGCTCCTAGACAATTAAAGTCACTCAGAGATGCTACTTTTCCTACAAAAGAATTACCTAGACCACCAATTCTTCTGAACACATCACCTAATTTGCATCATTCCTTGGTTAAATATAGTATTTGCATGCATAAAGAATAATCTTTGAATATGAAAAGGAATTTTATGATATTGCAATATATCGAGCTCTTTGGAGGAAAGATATTATGTAAATCTCAAAATTAAATATTAAAACAATATTACAGTGCTGCCTGTAGAAATTTGGAGTGTTAAGATCCATATGCTGAAACCAGTTCATTTTTAGGGGCTGGTCTCATTGGAAATTAGCAGGCGAAATTTGCTCCGAAGTAGAGAAAAGATTGAGTCAGAACTTTAAAAAGACTGGAATGACTTTAAGAAAACTTTCATTCAAATTAATAAAAAAGAGTTTAAAAACCTTTAAGTAAATGAAATTTTCACTGTCCTTAATTCAATTTCATAGTTAATTTCATTGCTTTCTTCCCACTGTTAACTCTAAAAAGGTTGTTTTTATTGTTTCTTAAGCCCTGACACTGAAAAGGAAATTTTAAGTGGTCTCAGAAAGGTCCGGACCATATTTGCCAACCGCGGTGTGTTGTGTGTTGAGCTGAGTAGGTCAGCAGGTGACACTGTACTTAATCAAAGTCCTGGCTTCCACCCTCCTCAACCTTGGGGCTCTCCACGAGATGGTGAGCTCTAGGGGAAATCAGCCTTTCTCACTTACCCCAGCTTCAGGAGGGAGGGACCACACCATGCTAGGCACAGGGAACCTTGAGAAGTACTTGCCAGGATCCTTCAGTCCCTACATCGGAGTTAGTACAGAGATGTTTCTCTGGGGTGGTGATAGCTGGCCGACCAGGTATCTCCCTCCCCTAAAAGGAAAAACTGAAAAGAAAAAAACAGAACAAAACAAAAACTGAAAGGAAAACTGAAGGGAACAATCTTTGGACGATGCCAGCAGCCCCAATCCACTCAGAGGAGCACAGTGAGATTCAGCCGTACTCAAAGGGGTTTATTTATTTAGTTAAGCACTCTAACTTTGGGAATGTATTCATTCATCTAACACAGTCTTTGTGACTGCTTTCCACAGCCTGACTCATGGGTTCCTGCTTCTAGGGGCTCCCGTCTGTTCTCTTTCTCAACAAATATTTATTGAGGCTTTCTGTGCATCATGCGCTGCTCGAAGCACCAGGAACACAGGAGCAAACAACACAGACACAAATCTGTGCCTTGCGGAGCTCACATTCTGGTCCACAGCACTCACTGGGACTGGGGTCACAGGCCCAGACAAGTCACAAGGGAGCAGACAACTAGCGGGGAAGCAACACTAGGGGCCCGTCAGCTGGGCTCTTGGTCCCACAGCCTGCTGTGGTGCCAACCTTCACTTTCCGATGGTTAGAAGGTGGTCACATTGAGAGAGAACATCTCAGTCTATAGCGACTAGGCTGAACACTGACAGTGTTGGGTGGTCTATTTTACGACTCAGTAACTGACCAGTTTGGGCTTCTTATGGACAGATATCACCTGCAGGACCATGCAATGCTCGTGTGTGGGTATTCTCCATGTTTCCGGTCCTGGGCAATGCCTGGTGATGCTGCTGACAGCTGGGGAACAGCTGAGAATGCCCTGCCCTGCCTCCCGGCCAGGATGACTGCAAGGCCCCATGCGGCCTGGGGCTCATTTGCTCACTGTACTCCAGCTTGGGCCAGGCACTGCAAGTCCGTGCTTTGTTGAGTGCAAATGGGACAGGCTGCTGGCAGTGAGATTGTAGTATGTTTCTTACCCTGTCCCAAGTCCAAATGACATTGCAATAACCCTCCTCCTAGAGGGAACCTCACGGAGAGAATTTCTAGTTGGATCATGAGCTAGTTGCTGTTCGCCCCATGGCCTTGGCAAAGGAGGCGGGAGGGAGGAGGGGTTCTGGTGATGTGTCTGCCCCGCGCTCCTCCCGCAAATGTCAGCTCCGTGAGCCCCAACAGTAATCTTCAGGACAGCATGCCTGTACCCGTCTTATTGGCTCTTGTTCCCCAGTGTCTAGCTAGATGCCTGAAATAACAGAAGTCAATAAATGTTTATTGAGGGATTAATAAATTATCAAGCAAATGTATGAATGAGAGCCTCAGTCTTTCTTAGACTCAGCTCAGGCGTCTGCATGTGGAGCAGCTTGAGCCCTCTCCATGGTCTTCACTTCATCACACATCTCTGGGCGGGTGCTGGGTTTGGAGTTAAGCCCCAACATTCTTCCAGATGTGGCTGAGACCTGGAACTTCCTGGTGGCACTGTCCTCCCAAAACATGGCCCTCAGAGAGACCCTGTGCTATGAGCCGGGCTGCGGCTCCCCTGTGGGCAAGCCCCAGCTACTGGAGCGAATGCATAGCTGGGGGTGGTTGGGACGGCGTACTGACGCGCTGTCTGTCCACCGGCGTGCCAACTCCGTGCCTGTCATTTTCACAGCGCCAGCCATGTTAAACAGGCGGGAGCACCAGGGGTTTTTGAATGCCGCAATTAACAAAACAGTAATCAAGCTAAGTGTTTAATTTCAGAAAATTAACATCTTCTCTGAGCGGATGTGAAAGAGGGAGAAAAAAAGGCGCATTAAATGTTCTGGGTAAATAAAGGCAACACCAGACCACAAATCTATTCCAGTTCAAAGGAGACTCTTGGCCAACCCTCAGGCCTTGGGATCAGTTTCCTTCTGAGGCCCCAGCTGCAGGACATCGGCGAAAGAATGGAGCCCTAGGATCTTAACATGTGTGTGCCTTTCTTTCCCTCTTTCCTCCCCTCTCCTCTCCGCCCCTCTCTCCCATCCTCACCCCTCCCTCCTGTCCCCTCCTCTCTTCCCTTCCCTTCCCTCTTCTCTTCTCTTCTTTCCTTTCCTTTCAGAACAGAGCAAATGCTTTGTCTGTCCAGAAGAGCTCAAGGGCACAAGACCCCCTGGGAGCCTATCTGCCCCATACAAAATCCTTATTGGTCTCTGAACTGTACTAGTTACAAGGATGATACAATGAGTTCTTGCACGTGCATTAGTTTTTCATGCACATAGGCTGTACTTGTCCTGATAGACTTTATGGCTCCCAGGGGAAAAGACCAGGTCTCACTCCTCCACTAACCCCTGTACGTCAGCACAGTGTCCTCTGCTCTGGCCTTACTTAACATTCATGGTCTTGTGGTGCCTCATAAACCAGCCGGCTGTCTCTTGTTTGTAGGTGCATGTTTGCTTGTGGTGGAGGAAGCTTGGAAGGGGGTGGGTGTGCAGGGCACTGGCTGGGGACAGGACCTCCCGGTGTCTGTTGGCTTATGTGATACCCTGGGAGAGAGTGAGGGCCCAGGACAAGGACTGGAAGGACAAGGGAGACAGCTGTGCCACAGGAACAGGGTGAAGTTTGAGCACAACAAGCAGCCTTGAGGCATGGTGATGAGGTGCCACAATTTGGAAGGGAGGAAAGGCTGTCGGCGGTTGTGGGTGTTGGGCTGAACGTGGCCACAGGTCCTCAGAGAGGGGACTGGAAATGCGGCTTAGGGAACAGCTTTCCTAGGGGGCGTCTCACAGACAGCTGACATGGAGAAGAGAGAAAACAAACCAGGAGAATGAGCGGATGGTTTGCAAATACATTGGAGACATGCCAGGGGCCCCGGAAGTGTTCGGGGACAGTGGCAAGGGGAGGGGGGGATTCAGTTCTGCGCATGTGTGATTTGTGGACATTTGGAGTTCCGGAGTCCAGGTACGACTTCTGCATTTGGGTATTTTCTCCACAACGTGGGAGATGAGCTTGGTTGCGGAGGGTGCACGAAGTACTGGGGTCGGTGGTTCAAAGAGCATGGCAAGTTTGGCAGGGCCGTTGCAGAGAGTGGGGGATGGGATTGAGGAGAGAAATCCCTCATTTCCAGGAAGCGCTGAGGGCTCCTTGGAAGCTGGGGATCACGTGTTTACGAAGCCATCCACCTGCCCTGTTACGTGACCTTCTCAGCAGTGCATGGCTGACCCTGCAGGAAGTTAATCATGGATCTCTCTTGAGATGAGTTTTGCTGGCTGTGTCCTCAGAAAAGATAAAGGCGACTCGTGCCTGAGGGTTAAGGGATTATTGCCATTTAGGTTATTACAAAGATGGAACTGGGCTGGATAATGAGGGATGCCCATAAGGAAGAGGGCTGACGTGTGGGGTGGAAGTCAAGGCCGAGAGGGCTGGTTGAGCCAGCAAGAGTTGCAGGGGCTTGTCAGAGGTTGCTGGGAGGAAGGAGAAGACCTGAGTTTGTGGCTTTGAAAATGGAGCCACTTCAGGTGAAACTGAATCCAGGTGTGCCATGAGAATGGGCAGATGTGGAAGAGTGGTGGGGGTCGGGGAACAGGAAGTGGTTGGACATGGAAGTCATCCACCAAAGGGCAAGTCCTGGGATGGAGCAGACAGAAACCCAGGTCTTCAGTGAGTCAGGAATGGTGGTAAGAGTGAGTACACAGTGCTCCCAATGTGAAGAGCGGCAGCTCTGCCCAGTGACATTTTAACAGAGGGTGCCAGAGAGGGTGAGCCACAGTGTGGAGATGGTGACTGGGAATAAGGAGGGCATAGCCCACTTCCTGACCTTGAGTTGTGCTAGGCATGAAACTGTCCACTGCCACATTTCAGAGGGCTGCAGGGCACAGGTGTCCCCAGGCATCAGAGTCAAGAGAAGGGAGACCCATACAGTTGTGGGGATAGGAGGCCACCCAGGACCCCATGAGCTGGATGCTTCCTTCCTCTGGCCCAGGGCTCCACCCATTTCCACCTGTCTGGATTCCCCTAATCTCCCTGAGGCACTGCCCTCCCCCGTGCCGGGCATCCCCCGGGCTAGAAGCCTGAGTGTAGGAGGAGAGCAGAGATGGCCAGCACCATCATTTCTGTCACTGCTCTCACCTGCTAAGGGCTTAGGGAAGTCACTTCCTCTCTCACCGTCAGTGCTCTAAACCCATAAATTGGAAGAATTAGTAGAAAACTGAATAACCTCAGATGTCCTTTCAAAATTTTATATTCCAATTTCTAGATTTCTAGACAAATAGTTCTCAAATTGAAATGTACATCAGAATCCCTTGAAGGGCTTGTTAAAACACAGATTGCTGAGCCCTTCCCCCACCCCCGAGTTTCTGATCCAGTAGCCTGGAGTGGGGCTCGAGATTCTGGATGTCTCACCAGTTCCCAGGTGATGCTGATCAAGGATCCCGTTTTGAGAACTAGCAGGATCAGTTGGATGTTCCCACCACAGAACGCCTCCACATCAGAGTTAATATCACCCTCTGCTATAAACCTGCATCCCCAGAGCAGCCCCCAGCTCCTACCCTCAGCTGTCTTACCCCTGCCTTTGGCTTGGAATCAGGACCTTTGTGGATGGACCCAGGAAGGAAGCCCCAGTCAGGGATATAGGGCTGACTCAGCCACCTGGGCCTAAGACCCCCACTTTCTCTCCCACTCCTGCTTTTTTGAGCCCAGGGGGAGATTCAGCCAATATTCTACAACAGAATGAAAATGATGCCATCCCCTCAAAGCAGTCCTCTGTCCTTAGCTGACTCCAAGGTAAAGAGGAAGATTGGAAGGGCGTGTCAGGGTCATCTCAAGGCAAGCCCGGAGCAGAAGTCAAGAAGCCAATATCCACAATAGAGGAAAATAATTAGAAAAATAATTAATTCTGCTTTTGTATTCATATCCAGTCTGCAAACTAATTGCTTGTTTGTTTAATCTACTTTGGCCAGAAGTGTTACTGCACCAAAAATATTTAATGAGTCAGGCTTCCTAATGTAAAATTCAAGCATATTTGTGCAATGAAATGAGTTTTCATCATCAGAGGGAGAACCCGTTATGTGAGCAGCACCTTCCTGAAGTTATCTCCCAGAATAGAAATGTCAGAGGAAACACAATTCGTCATTTGCACAATTCATCGTTGTGCAAACTCTTTTTCTTTGTCTTCCGTACTGGTGGGCCTGAAGTCTTTAGCTGACATTTAAATTGAGATTTTTAGGGGCACCTGGGTGGCTCAGTGGGTTAAAGCCTCTGCCTTGTCTCAGGTCGTGATCCCAGGGTTCTCTGCTCAGCAGGGAGCCTGCTTCCCCCCTCTCTCTTTCTGCCTGCCTCTCTGTCTACTTGTGATCTCTCTCTGTCAAATAAATAAATAAAATCTTTAAAACAAAACAAAACCAAATACTCTTTAAAAAAAATAAATCGAGATTTTAGTTTTTTCTGAAGAATGTGTTTCATGTAAGGAAAAGGTAACCCACCACCTCCAACCCCTCACTCCCACTCTTGTCACCCATGCCTTTTAGGAGCACCCATAATTTAATCTGAGGCCTCAAGGGGGCTTTTGGAGGCTTTCCAGAATTTTTGGATCTCTTGGTGAGCTGTTCGGAGTCTGGGCTGGGGACGTAGGAAATAGGACTGGCTTCAGGGCTCTGGGACTCCTGCTTCTGATTCACCCAGAGCAGCTCTGAATTGCGCTGTTTCTCCTTTAAGGCTTCAAGGAAAATTTGGTTGGGAGAAAGGATTCCACAGCACCTAAAAAAGAAGAAAAATTAGAAGGCTACTAATGTTAGGGTAGCATTTCAGCTGAAAGCTTTCAGTGAAGTGAGGATAGCCCTAGCCTCCCAGCTTCTGGCTCTGTGCCGTGTAAAGGCACCCCTGTCCCCGGGCTCCCAGAACTGCTATATTCAGCCCCCCTCTGTATTCCTCCCTGGGAGCAGCCTCCTCAATGCTGTCCTCCGCGTGCTCTGTAGAAGGCAGTTCACACCCTTGCCTCCCCTCCCCACCCCACCCCACCTTCCTCCCCGAAGGGCCACTATCCATGTTAGGTATTGGTACATGATTTTCTGACCCTTTTACCTTCAGTGTCGTTAGAGAAGAGCCTGCAATCATTACAGTAAGGGCACACTTTTATGGAACATCTATTATGTGCTAACACGGTGGGAAGAGGCTAAAGACATGACTTATGCCCTAAAGAGTTCAGTCCAGTGATGGAGAACAGAGATGAGCAACTGGAAAGTTAGATCACAGTGCACTGTCCCAAGGTGGAAATTACAACCGATGAGAGTCACTAAAATAAGGGCTTTGAATTGGGGGGGGGGGTGTGGGACAAGGTGCCCTGGTGGGCGTGGTCAAGCGGGACTAAGGCAGGGCAGCATGTGGCCTGATCTGTGACTCTGAAGGCTACTGGGTCATGAAGAGATGTTTCAGAGATCCTCCAAAGCTGGGTTCTACTGGGACAGGGTGTGTGGAGCAGTTAAAAGAAAGCAATGGGCTCCTCTGGGGGAAATGGGGGGGCAGCCTGGACTGGTCAGGGGCTGCCATGCTGTTAAATGTTAGAAGGGACATTGGGACTTTTTCCAATGGGAAGCCATTGAATATTTTTTTAAAAGATCTATTTATTTTAGAGGGAGAATGAGCGCAAGCACCTTATGGGGTTAGGCAGAGGAGAGAGAGAATCTTAAGCAGACTCCCTGCTGAGCACAGAGCCTGACTAGGGACTTTATCTCAGAATGCTGAGATCATAACCTGAGCCAAAATCATGGGTCAGACCCTTAAATGACTGAGTCACCCAGGCACCCCCCACTGAAGGTTTTTGAGCATCAGAATAACATGCGTGAATCAAGCTTTGGAAAGAGTAATCTGGCTGCTGTATAATGTGACATGAAGAGGCCCAGGAGTGTACAAGGGAGGTGGGACAGGATGTTAGGAGTAAGGAGATACAGGTGACAAGACCATGAGAAAGGCAGGGACAGAGCAAAGAAAGCATCCATGACACCTGGGTTTGAGTCACACTATCAGATGGGTAGGCCATGGCTCATCCCCTCACAGAGTCACAAGGTCCCCCTGTCCTCAAGGACAAGGAACCTATTGTTTACATCCTAGATTACTTCCCAGAAAAACTTTAGGTCATCGTGAGATGTCACAGGAAACAATCTGTCTTCTGGAGCATCCATCATTCCAACCTCTAGGGAACCCTGCTGTGAACCTTCCCCTTCTCCAAGCTCATTCTTCTCCATCATGTCCATCTTGACTGGGTAGACATGTTCATTTATCCCCACAAAGATATTTATCAGATAAATGCCCAGGACTGTCGCTGGGTTGTGCTTTCACATTTACATCAGGAGCTATGCCCAGGCATTGCTTTGCATATGTAAAGAGGAGTGGACCCAGAAGGAGACTGTGAGGTGGTTGCTGAGATCCCATAGCCTAGCAGACTAGATTTAGGTAGAAAGAGCAAGAGGCAGTACAGGGCATATCCACAGAACATTCAAAAAAATCTGTAACACAAGGATCAATACTCCTGTTTTATAGTTGATGAAGTTGAGGCCCAGAGATGTTAAGTGAACTTAGTCCAAGATCGCACAGGAAGCAGACGGCAGAATAGGAACACATGTGTCTCTGTGGCATCTGTAGGGGCCATAGTTCTTCTCTCTTTCTGCCAATTCCTACTGCCCTGGGCTGCGCTCTAGGATCCTGACTATTCCTCACCCTGCCTAGTTTTCCTCATAGCTGGGGTCTGTGGTATACAGATTGTGGGTGGTTAGTCCAAGAATAATTTGGCTGGAAAATGCTATTCTAGAAAGAATAGAAGAAGTTAGCATTACCATGTGATCCAGCCATTTTACAATGAGATATAAACCCAAGAGAAATGCAAACCTAGGTCAGCACAGAAACTTTACATGAATGTTCCTTAGCAGCCTTATTCCCAACAGCCAAAATGTGTAAACAAGCCAAATGTCCGTCAGCTGAGGGATATTCCTCCCAGCAAAAGCATATGCCCAGGAAGGTAGAAGAGATTCCTAAGCCTCAGAGCACACTGTTTGGTGTGGGATAGCAGCATCTCTCTGAGAGGTCGCTGTGACGACCTTCCCTCTGCCACGTACCACGCAGAAGGGCCAGGAAATACTTCCCCCACCTGCCCAGCATGGATTATCGTGAGCAATGCAGATGGGCTCTTTCTATGGGCCTCCTTGGAAAATTCACTTATGAAGGTCCCCCTAAGTAGAGAGGTCATTTATCTTCCAGGAGACTTACAAGGGCTGTCACCTGAGCCAAGGGGAAGGCGACTCAGCCGTGACCCTCACCCCAGCTCCTAAGGCAGGTGAGAAGTGGCCTCAGAGCAAGACTGTTCCTGGTCTGCTTTCTACCTGCAGAAGCATCACTGTTTTCCCTTAAGATGAAATCTGCCAAAACTTGAAACCCAAGTTTCATATTTTTTTTTTTAAAGATTCTGTTTATTTGACAGACAGAGATCACAAGTAGGCAGAGAGGCAGGCAGAGAGAGAAGAAGGGAAGCAGGCTCCCCACCGAGCAGAGACCCGGATGTGGGGCTCGATCCCAGGACCCTGGGATCATGACCTGAGCCGAAGGCAGAGGCTTTAACCCACTGAGCCACCCAGGCACCCCAAGTTTCATATTTTCTATAAACTCTTCAGGCATTTTTCTCCGATAGATCCACTTAATTTTGAATGTATGTGTGTGTTGCTATTGTTTTTTAAAACTGCTTTAAGTACTTTTGATATCTTAAATAAAATAATTTAATACAGTAAACTGTTACATCATTTATTATATCCCCAAATGGATTATGGTTAAAGCTGTTTGAAAGAATTATTTTGACACAAAAATCAATTAAGACATTAGGAAGCAATTTTTAATAAGCAAAGATAATGCATTAGAAGTCAGTAATTGTCCTAGAAAAAAAGCATCAACTCATTCTCATATTTTGGGATTTGAGGTGCTTAATTGTTGGGGGGGTGGAAATGCCTGTATTAAATAAGGAAAACAAAATGAATGAGAGGAAGACTTTGGATATGACTGAGTCAGTAACTAAATGAAAGGGTCTAGGAAGGTCACAAACATAAAATACATGGTCCAGGTGAACCGGAGGAAGGACAGCAATGGTTCCACACACAAAGACTCAAGGTTTGGATTCTGGGTTGACTCTGGGATAGATACACGCCCCCCCTCCCAGACCACAAACACTACTGAAGCCTTCCTTACAAATGGAGGGCTGGCCAAGGCCATGGGCAGCGATGACCTGTGACCAGTGTGGGCCCCTGTTTGCCCTGTGTCACCTGTGAGTTCTTTCATAACTTGCAGTCGAGGCCGTCCTGTCTCGGCAATTTATCCACATCTCATTTGTCAGCTCAGGCGAGAACATTCTGCACACTTTCTCTGCTGTATGTGATATGCTATCTTGGATCTGCCTGCTTCAAAAGCAATTTGGGAGTATGATCTCCCCAAAGTCTTCCTTGGCGAAAAAGAGACAGTGACTCACTGACTCAGCCTGTCTTTGCATTTTCTCCTTCCCTGAGCCCCTTGACCAGTGGAGTTTAAGTCTCTTGCTGCTTCTGACACATCTAAAGGGCCTCTTATTACTGGCAGTAGCTTCCCTTATCAGGCACTCCTGGTGCCGGTTCTTTTTTGAACCCAGCTAATTTTGTCTGGGTGCTTGACACAACACTGTGCATTGCCTCCCCCTCTTCTTTTTGCATCCTGATTTCTTATCAGGTCCAGCCTCTGTATTGTGCTAAGAAGGAGTACAGGGCAATTTTGATCATATTTGGGGCTTTGGAGCATCTCCTCTTTAGGAACCTTCTCGAGCCTTCAGTGCCCTTTTCCCCCAAATAACCCCTAAGCTAATTCTTATTAATTCTAAAAGAAGTCCCATATTTATTTCTCTGCTAAATTTTAATAGTTTTATGAGCTCTTTATTTTCATTTTCTTCTCTCCGTAGAATGTTCAATTTAGTCAAAAGTGCTCTTGTGAGGGAGAGACTCTTTCAAGCATTCAGTAAAACCATTTCTTCATCTGAGGAGGCAAGTTTATGGAGAAAAGACAACAGGCCAAGACTTCCTGTTGAAACCAGCATATTCGGGTTCGTGGGGCTGCTGCTTTGAGTTTATCTTCCCAATCCTCTTTCGTCTGCCTAATTTTGCCAGAAGAAGGTGGTGTTTGTATGGATATCTGAACTCATTTTTTATTTTTTGTTTTGTAAGAATGTTTCATAACACGTAAAACACCAGATTTAGAGATGGCATTTGCACTTGGAGAAGGAAAATAAATCCATATTTGTCACCCCAAAAAACCAGATTGGTGATGACCCATGTCAGAGTACCAAATGTAGGCTGCCCTTGGTTTTCAGGGAGGAAGAGGAATACTCTCCCATTACCCTCCCACGTGTTAAATCCCATCGCAATGAAAACATAAGACATTTAGAGTGACCTGTGTGAGGATAAACAGCCCGCAAGGGGGTCTGGGAACATTGTCATCACCATAAATCTGAGCAGTGTGGGCAGTGGTGACCCTTACCCTCTGGTAGCTTCTTCTTGGTCCACATACCGACTGGCTGCAGAGGTCTTTGCCATCCGTGGAACGGGGACTTTCTTCTCGGATTTGGCTCTGGATTGCTTCTGGATCACCTGCCCCATGATTACCTCTTTACCACCTAACCACAGCTAGATGCCAGGGATCTTCAGGACAGGGCTGTGACTTTTTTTTTTTTTTTTTTTTAACTCATCCTTCTGTCCCCAGTGACTAGAGTGGGGGCTTGGCACAGTGGTTGGCAAATATGTTGAGTCTTGAATGGTGGTTTTCCAGGGATTAGAGGCCAAGGAAAGAACCAAGTCCATCAAATCCTCAGGCCACTAGGTTAATCTTTCCAATTTCTAATCTATGGTGCTTTAGCTCTCAAGGCAGAGGAGGATACCTATATGGCATTGATGTGGTTGGCAACACATTAAATCGTGTGTCCACGTGGGCTGTGGGCAGCATGGAGCTGGGCAGCAAGTGTGGCAGGGGTGGAGGAAGCGGGTGTCCCCAAACCGCCTGTGTTGATGCCCCACCAGGATCCCCTTGTAATCTGGCCTGACTCCAGACACTGTGGCAACTCCTCCTCTCCCTGGCTCTGCCCAGTGCCCTTGAGGTCAGGAATGCCAGCCATGAGCCATCCCCACTTAAGCATCCAGCCTGTTGCTAACTCCAAGCTCAGTTCCTGGTTTCCTATTACATAACTTCGCGGTTTCATTTCACACGTTCCCTCCTCCTGAGGACACTCCTTGCCACTTGACTTCTAGGTAATCCCACTCCCCTGCTTCCTGCCATCTCATTGGCTTTGCCTACTCCGGGTCCTCGGCTATTTCTCCTCCTCTCCTGAATCGTAGATCATATATTCTCTTCTCATTCCCGCGAGGGCCTCTGTCTATCCTGCAGCTTTCGGCATCTCTGAAATACTGATGGCTTAACACCACTGTCTCCAGTCTGGACCTCCTATCTGTGCATCTGCCTGCGCAGAAGCTTCTTTTTTTTTTTTTTAGATTTTTATTTATTTATTTGACAGAGAGAGAGATCACAAATAGGCAGAGAGGCAGGCAGAGAGAGAGGAGGAAGCAGGCTCCCTGTTGAGCAGAAAGCCTGATACAGGGCTTGATCCCAAGAACCTGAGATCATGACCTGAGCTGACGGCAGAGGCCCAACCCACTGAGCCACCCAGGCGCCCTTGCGCAGAAGCTTCTACTCTGTCTTGCCACATCTCAGTTCACGGCAGCCCCACTCTTCCAGTTACTCAGGCTAAACACCTTGGAGTCATCTGGGCTCTTCCATTTCTTCCCCACCCCACATCCAGTGAGAGGTGCTAAATCTATTCAGAATCTGACCACCCCCATTCTCACCCCCTCCACTGCTCCGAACCTGGTCCGAGTAGCCACAGGCTTGCAGCCGGATCGTTGCAATTGTGTGAAGCTAGAGCTTTCAGCCTTGGCACGGCCCCTGCATTCTATTTGCAGTGCAGCCCAGGGTGAGGCTGTTAACGCACAGGTCAGATGGTGTCACTCCTTGGCCCACCACCCTCCCGTGGCCCTCCATCTCACTCGGGGTAGGAGCCATTGTCTGCAGCCTCATCTCAGCTCTAGTCCCACTGGCTCTTGGCTGCTCATCTGGAACACTGGGCTACTCCCAGGTTAGAACTGTGACCCTGGCCTTTCCCTCTCACAGGCTGTTCTCCCAGGTGTGTGCGTGTCTGCCCCCCTCCTCCCACCCCATGCTTCCACATCGACTTCTCAGGCAAGGCCTTGCTGACCCAGTGGTTTGGAACTACAGCCTTCTCCCAGCTGGCCTCCTATACTCTGGCATTCTCTGTAACCCTCTCCCCTGCTCCACTGGTTCCCTTGTTACTATTTTAAAATCCCTTGTGATTGGTCAATTCCATCTGGCCTCTGAATCTCTCCACTAGAAAATAAACTCCATGAGGGCAGGGAATTTTTTTTTTTCATTCACTGTGGAATCTCTAGAACCCAGAACGGTGCCTGGCGCGTGGCAGATGCTCCGTGAACATTTGTTTAATGACTTCATTAATGGATCTGGATCATGATGCTAAGTTAGGAGGAAGAGAAGGTGCCTTTGATGGTTGAATCAGGATCAAAAATTCTTTCAGTTTACCAGATTCATAGGCCAAATATAGCCCCATAAAGGTAAAAACATACATGTAGATCCCTGTAGTCAGAGCCAGAAGCTTACTCTACAAACAAAAGAAGAGGAACGCACCATGAGGAAACCTAAAGCTTAGATTTGACAGTAATTTCAGAATCAAATGGCAGGGGCATTTTAAAAAAAATTTTTTTATTTAACTTTTAAATTTTTAAATAAATATATAATGTATTTTTATCCCCAGGGGTACAGGTCCGTGAATCGTCAGGTTTACACATTTCACAGCACTCACCATAGCACAAACTTTCCCCAGTGTCCATATCCCCACCACCCTCTCCCATCCCCCCTCCCCCCAGCAACCCTCAGTCTGTTTTTTGAGATTGAGTCTTTTATGGTTTGAGTAACATGTTTTTGATGCAAAAAAACAACAACAAAAAACAAAACAAAACAAAACAAAACAACTTGATGGTCCCATTAACAGATGTATAATACACAGATTATGGGAGATGGTAGGTTTGCCCTAATAATCTTTGCTGCTTAAACAGCAGTGGGAGAATTGAATTTACCTCTGGGCCACATGCCTAAAAAGACAATATGAGCCCCATTTGGACAAGAGCCACCTCGGGTAACTACATGTCATGGGAGAAATGTTCACAGTATCTGGCCATTCTTTTCAGCAGGAAAAACTCAGGGGAGACCTAACTAGTTTCTTTAGCTATTTGACAAGCCATTCCGTGGAAGAAGGAGCATTCACTATTACTTTAGTCAGTGGAACTGAGACTGTTGAGAAGAAGACGAATTTAAGATAAGGATAGGAAGACACGCAAATTGGTGAGAGCTACCCAAGTATGAAGCCACAGCTCCCAGAGGCAGTGAGCAACCCGTCCCTGGAGACACAGCAGGGCCCAGCAGAGAATCCTTAATAGGGGGATTCAGGACTGCATAAAATCAGGTCCTCCATGAAGCAGACATCAAGATGGGATTAGAGGTGCCAGAGATTGGGGAAATGGGAGGGGAGGCCAGAGGAAGCCAGGAGAGCCATCAGATCACAATGAAGGGGAGAGGGCAGGAAAGAGGACTGGATGGGAAGACTTTGACCACCACGCTGTATAAAGAAGAATCGGTGAGTCCGATGGGGAGTCTTTGGGGGAAAGCTGCCCAACAGAAGGGTTAGGAATTGGTCTTTGGAAGCATCCTCACTGCTCTCAGTCAATGGCTGGAAGCAGCCTATGGAGGGTGGGGCTCTAAGTGGCTTCCGAGGGCAGCAGCCGGGGCCATGAGTCGGCTATACTCCCAAGGGTGGGAGCTCTTGCAAGTGTGTTTTGGGGGCCCTTAATGGGAACTGTGCAGGGTCCTGGGTGGACTCCATTATTCTAAGCCCTCCTAACACCACGTATCACCCTGTGCTCTCCTGGGGCTTCCAGGACTGTGAGCATCTTCGTGACAAGAACTCAGCATCCCTACCCCTGGCCTGGGGGCCAGCATGTCCTCGGTACTCCCTGAGAGCCCAGCAAGCCGAGAGCAGAGAGCAAAGTGACCCCCACGCCCAGACCCGTAGCCATGCTCTAGACGGGAATCCCTTCATTTAAAGTGAGGCTAGTAAGTGTCGCTCCGCCACAGTCCCCCGAGAAACCCGTGTGGAGTGGGGTTTGCGTGAGGATACGACCTTCCTATCGCTGCAGAAGTGCCAGGACTAAACGGAACAGCCCCTGAGCAGAGCGCAGTTGGAAGCCTCATCCATTACCTGCCTCTTCCCCTAGAAAGACAACCCTCATTTGTTATTTCCAGACTGTTTTCATTTTACTTACAGCGTGTGAAAAGTGTCGAATTGGGAAATAAATAATATTTTTTTCCGAACAGAGGTTTTGGAATCACTTCACAGATTTTGGAATTATTATCCTGTTTCCAAATGTTTGGTTTGTGTATCATTTCTTCATTTATATTTGTGAGCTCTCTGTTGCAAATGCCCTCATTTGGAAAACTCTGACAGAAGTCTGAATGAATTTGGCTGTTTGTCTGTGTTCATGTCTCATTGAGACATGCCTCCTCCCTGTATTTTGAAGTGCAGCAAAATCTTGCATGCAGTTTGGGAAAGAGGTATTTGCTAGAACATTCCTTTCCATTGCAGTAGTTCTGCAGTGACCAGTTCTTCTCTCATTAACATCCCTGTCTCCAGGTTCTCCTCTCTACAATAGCTCTTCCCGTTAACAGGAAATTAAGATTCCTTCTCCACCTTCTGTTCAGAAACTCCCTTGTCCCTCTTGTCCCACTGTCGGAAGCCTAGAATTGCCCTGGTTTTCAGCCCCCTCCCTAAATGGCTCCAGCTTCCCCAGGCCACACTGTTTTCATGGGATTCCTCTAGCCATCTCCTTTGGGTCAAGCCTTTCTCCTCCCTGCACAAAAAATACTGTGCCCGTTCCAGCCCCGCCCCCATGTATGCTCCCAGTCCTAAAGTATCACCTTTTCTCTCCTTTGTTATCCGTACTCTGTTAGGCAAAACCCACAGGGAGCTCAGCTGGTGAGAAAGAAAGGGGAGGTTTGAACCCAGAGATACTTCTTTCCTCATTTATCTCTGAAAGACCACACTTGTCATCTAACTGAGGGTCTGTTCACCTGCCCTGTCTTCTCCTCTCTCCACAGCCCCTTCCACTGTTCCCATCATGCACCAAGTCAGTGCCACCATGAGGAGCATCACCTTGTCATGGCCACAGCCAGAGCAGCCCAACGGCATCATCCTGGACTATGAGATCCGGTACTATGAGAAGGTGAGGTCTGCTGCCATTCAGTGGAGGGTGGTCCGCGTAGGGCACAGGTGGGCAGGCTAGAGGAAGTCCTGAGGGAAGGAGGATTCTGCTGATGGAGGCCAGAAGCTCCTTGGGAGGGTTTGTTGGGTCTTCCTTGGCAAAACTCCCCAAAGTCTAGACACTGTCCGTGCCATTCTCTCAGGAGAGAATCTTCTGCTGTCTAAATGGCTGCAGTCTACCCTACTATCTAAATGGCTCAGTGGGCTGGTAGGGCCAGAACTAACTCCATTTTCCCAGGCGTGTGTTTGCTGTACTGACACAGATGCCACAACACTGCCACGTGTCCCCGAAACTTCCCAAGATTTTGTAATTTTGCAGACCAGTGTTTTCCAAAGTGTTGGACCGTGTTCTTCCGATATAAGTTTGTTTATTTATAAATGCTTGTAACGCCGTGCTAGTATATTTATAGAGATTAAAACATGTAAACGGAAATGTAAAAGGATGAGCTAGAAATTATTAGAAATAGAAATTTCTGTGTTATCTACTGACTGTTCTTTAGCAGCTGTTCCTGGGACCCACAGCAGGGTACACACTGCCAAGAGGAGGGAAATGGTGCCCTGTGGAGCAGGCCCCCTTGGTCTCTGTGGGGGAGGCACCATGTTAAACTGTACCATTTGCAAAATCCCAGGAAAACACTGACCCAACACACTGTTTCTGAAAACACCAGATTTATTTCCTTGTTCTGCAAGCATTTATCGAGTGCCTGCTATTTGGCATGTACCATTTGTGATATATTGATGATCTAAACAAAGATTCCTGCCCTCCTGGGGCTTACGTTCTGATGGAAGGAGACAGAAAATGAACACAATAAATAAGGATACCATAGGGTATGTTAGAAAATGAGCCATGCAAAGGAAAATAGAAAAAGCAGAGAACCGCAAATGTGATCAAGAGGGTCAGGATTGGGGGAGGAGCAGGTTGTAGAATTAAATAGAATGGTAAAGGGAGGCCTTTTAGAGCAGGTAGGTTTCAGGTAAAGACTTGAAAGAGGTGAGGTTATTGTGAAATGGGGGAGAGAGGGGCAGATGCCTATGCAAAGGCCCTGAGGCAAGGTCATGACTAGTGACTCTAGGAGTAGGAAGAAGACCAGCATGACTGGAGTGGTACAAGCGATGGGAAAGTAGCAGACAGGTGAGAGAGATAACCAAAGGAGGTGACCATTTGGGACCTTAGAACTTCAGCTCTCCCGCTGAGATGGACTCTGTAGCAGGGTTAGGGGCTGAGGACAGACAAAATCTGACTTCTATTTTAAGAGGATCATTCAGCCATCCCATTAAAAACCAACCTGCTAGATTACAATCAGCCAGAACAAGGATGATGGGGTGGAACGAGGATCCACTGGGATGGGAAGAGAGGACCAGGGAAACAGTAAATTTCAGATACAGAAACCAAAGACAGAGCAGCTGGATTTCTAGCAGGTTGGAGTTCAGACTTGGGAAGGTTTGTGCCCGGCCTGATAGAAAGATGTCCTTGATCATTTACCTAAAAGGGGACTTGCTGTGGTAGAGCATGATTGAGGTAAAGGAAGGGACAGAAACTTAACTCGATGTCTAAAACACCTCTGAGAGGGGAGCAGGAAGCTAGAGGTCCATGTTTTCAGTCCAGGAGAGAGGACCAGCTTGGGAAAATCCATCTGGAATTTATGTGTCAGCACATAAACGGTATGAAAGCCCCAAGGCTGGCAGAATCACCCAGGGGACAGTGGAAATCGGAAGACAATCAGGGATGGAGACCGGCAGCCCTCTGGCATGGAGGTTGTGTTGAACAATGGAACATGACTGCCTTGGGAAACAGGACCCTAGTTTCCGGTGCCCTCTGTAGCTAACCAGCCATGCAGCCATGCTTCAATTACTAAGACACACTAGGTCACAGTTTTCACATCCATAAAATGGGAGCAGTTTACGTCCCCAAAAGTGGAGGGCCAGATGGATCTCTAATCTAGTCTGTAAGGAGATACGCCCTTTGGCCCTTTCAGCAGAACCTATGAACAAGGTGAGAATTAGGGAGCATTCTGTTCCATTTAGAGAACATCAGGGTTTCTAGACAGTAGATTCAGATAATTCAGTGAATCGGGGGTAATCTAAACCATCTGGATTTGTAAGCAGCTTTGAACTTTGGGCCCTCGTTTGCTAGGTATCTTCTATCATTTACTAAAGTACATGTTGGGTTTCCACAAGATTTTGGACCAATCTGTTTGGACCAATTAATTGTCCACACAGTCTCATTTCATCATCAAAGTCGACCTAAGAGTTCAGTAGGGAATCTCGTGTGACCAATATATGATGCAATGTCAGAATCACCAACAAGATGCCAAGGGCCGACTTCCCACACACACTTGAACTGGAGCCTTAGAAGATCATCTCAGAAAAATCACAGGAATTTCTCCCTAGTCTGCCCCTATCTGGTACCAGAAGCTTTGTAAACATTACCTACTTTTCTCCTCACTACCCAGTGTGGTAAATATTTGTATCATTGTTACGGGGAAAGGAACCACTGCACAAAGAAGTTCAAAGCAAAACAAAACTTGCTGTCAAACACACAGGTAGGAAGTGAGCCTAGAGCCAGGTGTGGCAAGTGGCGGGGCTGGAGAGGGGCTGAATACATGGGAGCCACCTGCCCTCCACCTTGTCCACGGGCCAAGGGCATCCACCTCAGGATGGAGGTGGGCTTTGTGACAGGTGCCTGCTTGGGTCCTGGGGCTCCTCACTCCCCAGCCCACACCCCAGCTCCTCAGCTACTTTTCCCTTTACATGCACACTTCCTCTTTTGAAACACTGTAATTAACTTCAACTTCTGATGCTATGAAGGAAGCTTAGTCTCCCATTTCAGACCACGTCCCTACTTCTCAGTAATTTATACTAATCATTAACAGACACACGGGCACAGCAGCTCCATGCCTGAGGCACCTTCCACACCTCAGTGAAGCGTATTATAGTCCTCACTCCAGAGGATGCAATGCTTTCCTTGGGAATGCGGAAGATTCTTTGGCCAAGCATTGGTTACTGTTCAGTATGTTTCTATGGAACTCTGTCTAGACTTCACTTACAAAGTGCTGGACTGTAAGATCTGTTCCATTGCCTAGACCATTTCTAATGCAAAGAAAGAAAAAGACACTGTCCTACGAGGGTATTTTGAAATAACCACAGTGATCACAATTCACCATACATTGAGTACCTATTATGTGCCAGATATACACAGATCCATGAACTCTGAGACCTAAAAGAAATAAAAGAAAGATGCTTGCAAGCCAGGTATAACCAATTTATAGATGATGGCACTAAGTCCCAGGAAGGTCCAATGACTTGCCCACCACCACAAAGAACCAGAACTACGGACGTTCTTATTATATTCCGGTGGCGCAAACTTCTGAGCTCAGTGTTGAACTGGATAATAATTCTGCTGATGCCGAGGATCTCAAAATGAACGTGGCCTCTGAAATATGAGAGCGCATCTTCATTTTAAATGCAGATACTTCTAAGCAGAATGATCTGCCTCCATGCCCCACGAGGCCAGTGAATTCTGTCTTAGAAGATGCAAACACAGGAGAACTCAGTCTGGTAGACATCCTGGGTTCAATCCAAAGAAACAAAACCACTATGCCTCCATTCTGTGCAGCTTCTACTAAGCCAAGAGTCAGCAGAGTTTTTGCGTAAAGGACCAGAGAAGAAATATTTAAGTTGGTGGCCACACGGTCTCTGTCCCGACTACTCAACTTGCCTTCATAGAAGAAAAACAGCCGTACACAATAGATCAGAAGACAGACACGGCTGGGTTCCAATAAAACTTTATTTACAAAAACCAGGAGCTGGCCATGGACCATAGTGTTCCAAGCCCTGAAAACCCTCCCTGGGTCTCCTACCTCACGCCACCCTCTCGATCCGTGCTTGGCACACCTCTCCATTTCAACTCTATGAATAGAATCAATGAGGCTTTGGCCTCCTCCAACAGCTCATTAATAGAGAGCTCAGATGCCGTCGAGCTGATGACACTCCCAGAGCCTCTCCATGTTCATCTCCTTCCCATTTTAATATGCTCCCATTCATCATTCTCTCTTGTTTACTGTCTTGTAGCACTTTTCACTCCTGGTGTCAGGGCTTGTAGGCAAACCATGGGAGGGGCAGCCACACCTGCTCTCAGCTGTCTCCGTGATTAAGCGTTCAGACGTTTACTTGCTCTTCATAATAACTGTCTGGGCTGGAATGGGTTGGGTGAGGCCTTGGGACTTTCTGCCCTTCATATTTTTGGATCATTTTCTCCTAGAAGCCCTTTCAGATCTTGGCAATATCTTGTGCTCGATCGATGGGTCCCAATAACCGGTGTGAAGTATGGTGTTTATTCATTCATTTAGCACAGAATCCTTGAGCACTCTGGCAGTTTGGCGTCAGCCCTGTCCTACGTGTCGGGGACGGGCGCCATGGTCTGTGCCCTCAACAGCTAGTCTCCTCCTCGTACATGCTTACAAAATCAATCATGACACCATATTAAAAAATAAAAATAAAAAGGCAAGCAACTGTGCTCTTCACTCTCACTCATTTGTCTAAGGTTGATTAATGGTGTTGGAGGGAACAAGGACGACTCATTTTAATCACTGAACTTCTTGAAGAATGTGTGGGCTATAAAGTGATTCTGGGGTAATGTTTTTGTCCTCACAATCCTAAGACAAATACACCAAGAAGCAGTTTTCAGGAAAAGAGTGGACTGGTCAGTGTTTTGATTCTTTCAAGCGGCGTCTAATTCCACAGATTCCAGCAAAACCAGAGAATCCAGACAGCTGCCTGCTACCTGGATTTTGTAACAATGGCATTTTATCCTAATTTGCAAGGTGGTAAGGTGCTTTTTGTAACTTCGGGTCACAGATCTCCAGTGTGTTGAGATAGTAATGACCAGAGCTCTGGATGCTATTCCTTCTGTAGAGGACGGCCTTCTTTCTGCCAGATCGCTGTCAGCCTCCTTATCAGCCTGATGGGTGACCCTCTGCTGTTCCCCCAAAGTTCCCCAAGCCGCCTTCTGCCAAGTCACTCCGTCACTACTACTGTCGGCATCTGCTCATTTGCCCCAAGGAAAGGGGCCATGCCTCGGTCTCCGCAGCCTGTGTGTAGTTCCCCGCACATGGTAGTGTGTCATGAATGCAGCTACCTGGCCCGAAGATTGAGTGAATACACATGAGGTCACCCTCGTCTTTATATTTTTAAAACAATGGCATTTAAAAAAAATCATCACACTATATTCTTTTGTCCTGGGTCAATTTCCCAAACGTCTGTGGCTTGTCTGAGCATATAGCTTACGCACCTCTTACCATCAGCTTTCCCTGCATTTGTCGCCATGCCTCTCCAACCGTTGTGCCGAGAACTCATCAGGGAGCCCCAGATGTGCACACAGGGCTTGGGAGCTTTCCTCTCCGTGACCCAAGCTCTTCAGTTTCACCAATGCTCCCCATTCTGCTCCAAGATTGATGGTGCAAACAGGGGCAGGCCCAGATTCGAAACCTTTGTTCCTGCACACTTGGAGATAACCCGCAATCTCTAGGATGTGCACATGGAAATGACCAGAGGCCAGGCTGGTATCTACGAGGGAGCTGAGAGTAGGATATAACGATAAAGAGAAGCAATGAAAACAGCCCATGGGAAGCCTTCCTGGAAGAGGAGGCCTTAGAAGTGTGGGCACTGGGAACCGGCAGCATGCCACGGAGCATTGGAGAGAGGCATTTCAGACAGGGAAAATAGCCTAAGCAAAGGCCGTGGGTCTGGGGGTGTGGTTCCTGGAGGGACAGCAAAGTAGCAATTTGGGGGATGTGAGATTAGAATTGCTTCCTCATGACAGGCCTGTCAACGTAGATTTAGGAATTTTGTTTTTATTAGGTCATAGTTTTAGGGAAGGTCAGAGATCTTTTTTTAGAAAAGAAGTTGGGATTTGGTGGGGCGAGAGTAGCAGAAGAAATGGGAGGCTACAAACGTGTAGGCAGAAATGAAAGATTCCATAAGATCCGCAGCAAAGAGGAAGCACCCTAGAAGGGGACCCCGATAGGTAGAGGAGTCGGAAGGGTGAGAAGCAGAAGCAAAGTCTCTGCGGGTAGCAGGGACTATCCAGAATGGCCTCGGGCTCTGTTGCAGAGTGGACGCCAAGTCACTCAGCTAAGGACTAGGACTTGTGGGGGCTTAAAGGGTGGTCTAGAACAGCCACGGGGAGGAGTGACCAACCGGGAGATTTTGAGTGAGGAGAGAAAAGACGAGGCCTCAGTAGGAGCAAGAAAAAGGGCAGATGTTGTCCAGTTTGCTTCTACTGACCTGAGACACCACAGGGTTTTGCAAAGCTGCATGTGTTCTGTTATTCTGTCCATGAACCCTGGCAGGGAAAGGAGCAGAGAATGACAGTGAGTCCCCCAGCCAGGCCTGGAGAGCCCAGCCGTTTGCTCAGAGATTTCCTTTGGAGAGCAACGCCCCCCCCCGACATGAAACACAGCTGATTCTTCATGCCCTTGGTCCAGGCCAGACTGTCCCCCATTCAGAGGGAGGGCCTGTGGCTGCTGGCAGCATCCCACTCATGGGGCCTGGGAGCTCCAGGGCAGAGCAGCGGGGGATGGGGCTCTCAGGAGCCGGCTACAAACTGTTCTTGCTCATTATTTCAGGAGCACAATGAGTTTAACTCCTCAATGGCCAGGAGTCAGACCAATACGGCAAGGATTGACGGCCTACGGCCCGGCATGGTATACGTGGTCCAAGTGCGAGCCCGCACAGTGGCCGGCTACGGCAAGTTCAGCGGCAAGATGTGCTTCCAGACGCTGACGGATGGTAAGAGGCGGGCCAGTGAACTAGTACAGGGCCAGCACTTGGGGGCAGGGGGAGTCAGGGGGAGCACTGAGAGGCTGCCTTGCAGCCCCAGTACCAACCTGTCACTGCATTCTGGTACCGCTCCCTTGCCTCTGGAGGGGCCGTGCACACTTTCGTGATTCACAAGGCAGGGCATCTGCCTGAAGTCTGGCTTGTTTCTCTGCTGGCATCTCAGGAGTTGGCCTTCGAAGGGTCTTTGCTCCATGAGCAGAAGGTCATAGGCCCCCACACGAATCTTGGGGGCCATGTGCTCAGGGCCTGGTGCCTCCTCTATTTTATCCTCACTCCCACTTCATCTCCTCTTCTGGGGCACTGGGAGCCAAGCCTAATTGCTATTTTTAGTATATGTGCTGCCGAAGCGAGCACCCGAGCCTAATTGCTAAGGTGCCCAGGAAGGGGCAAGAATGGGGACCCAGCAGTCCCTTGTACCCAGCAGCTCAGCTTATCTGAAGCAGCTTCAGATGGGACTCCAGTAGGTTCTGTGTCACCAGAGATAACAGACACTGTCTTCCCAACCATCCCCAAGGCCAGAAAGTCTGTCCCCCAAAATACTTCCACCTTTGGGCTTTGTTAGTTCCCTATTATAACTATCTGTCCCAGTCTTCTGAGATCACCCTTTTGAACGGTCATGGAAATCTGATTTCCCTGAAGCCTGAGCTCTGAGCATGGGCTGGCTACCTTCTTGGGCTCACTCACTCCCTTCACCAGCCATTTACCATGGTGCGTGCTTTTATTTATCTACTTACTATCTATCTATTTTATTTATTCGTTTATGAGCTGTTGCCTGATAGTTTTCCAAATATCAGTCTATCCTCACCCTCTTCAACTGAAAGCCTTTCATTTTTTATGTATTACTTACACTGTGTACAAAATAGTCTGCCCTTCCAGAACATTTTACTTTAGGCCAGCAATTCTCAGACTAGGCATGTGATAGGACTTAAGGTGTTTTTTTTTTTTAATTTACTCCCATTATAATTTTTAATAATTTAAAAATCCAACAGAAATATTTTTTTATTTTTTATTTTTTTTTCAATTTAACAGACAGAGATCACAAGTAGGCTGGGAGGCAGGCAGAGAGAGAGAGAGGGGGAAGCAGGCTCCCCGCTCAGCAGAGAGCCCGATGTGGGGCTAGATCCCAGGACCCTGGGACCATGACCTGAGCCGAAGGCAGAGGCTTAACCCACTGAGCCACCCAGGCGCCCCCAACAGAAATATTTTAAAGATCAGATTATTTCACATGAGAACCATAGTGTGCTTATTCTTGGGAAAAATTACAAAGAAGCCAATATCTGGTGGGCCTTGTAGCATGAGGGCTCTGCACCCCAGCTGGGCGGGGGCTGCCCCTGTGGCGGGCCTGCGCCTTCCCAGTGATTTGTACCCGGCTGCTTTCACATGAGCTTTCACGTGAGCTGGCTCCTATAGGTTTGGTCTTTGCAACCCGTTTTGAGGGTGTTTTTTATTTTTTAGGGGACTCTTCACTCATAATTTGAGGATGGTGAGATGGGGTGGAAAGGCCAGTCAGTTTGCTCAGATTAGTGACGCTGCCGGTGTGAAAAGAGCGCAGGCCGTCGTCTCCTGTTCCCGAAGGACTCTGTCCTCTCTTTGCACCTCACTTACCATCTCTATTTATGGGTACTTTGGCATCAGGAAGTACACAGGGTTAAAAACCCAAAACTCAGAATGCTCTGAGCCCTTGGCAGTTCTGCTAGACAAATCAAGAAGTAACAAATTTCTCCCAAGAAGACTATTCCTTTTACATTTGGCAGTTAAGTTTTATAAACCCAAGAGGGGCTAGATGTAAGAGAGTTTTGGTAAGTGGCCAAATTCAGGAGTATTTATCTTAATGACTGAGGTTCACACATCGGTAGTAATTAAGTTCACGGAGGCTTCAGGCCCTGTCTTCAGCACGAAGGTGAGTCTGAAGGGTGATCAATGGTAGGGTCGTTGGAGCAGGGAGGACCCATGGGATTCTGCCCAGGGTCAAAGACCACACTTTGGGGGGCAGGGGACCACCACATGCCGGCGAAGACATCATGGCCCTGGGCTGCTGTTAGCAACAGTGTGCCTACTTTTGGCTTAGCTGTCTTTTTTTTTTTTTTAAACCCACTCATAAAGTATGGTATTTGCATGTTTATCAAACAGTCCAGGAGATTCTTAGGCTCCCTGGTGTTTGAGAGTCATTCTTCAATTCCTTGAGCGGAAGAAGACCCTTCTACAGATAAGGATGTCGGTTCTTGAAGCTTCTCATTCTTTAGAAATCAGTTTTAAAGACTGAAGGTCACATTGCTTTATGAAGTTTTTAAGTTATAAAGATGTTTATTATGGACTCTTCACTGTGATTCCTTGAATTTCCTTTTTTTTTTTTTTTTGGTGCCAAATTATTTTTTGTTAAACATATATGTTCCAGAACGCTCTCAGCTGAGGAAAATTGACTCTACCCTCAGTCTTTAAAATTGTTGTCTATGGAGTGGTTGGCCTCAAGAACCACATCCTTGTCTTTGGAAGGCTTTCTCCACCCACGGTGTTGAAGAGTGGTTCTTAAACTCTGAGAAGCGCCTGGAGTATTTGGTACATATGGAGATGTCCTGTTCTCTACTCAGAGGTTCTGATTCAGCAGATCTGAGGAGAGGCCCAGAAATAATCATATTTAATCATCGGGCTCAGGTGATTCTGATGCAGGGCACAGGGAGCTTTGCTTCAAGAGAACTGCTGCCATTAGGGTTGCCGGGTAAAATATAGGATGGCCAAATAAATTAGAATTTCAGACAAAGAGTCAACAATATTTAGGTCCGAGTATCTCCCGCACAATGTTTGGGGCATACTTAGACTACAACATTATTCATCGTGTATCTGAAATTCAAATTTAAATGGTGGGTCTGTGTTTTTGTTTAGTGTATCTGGCAACCCTCATTGTAATAGAACATATAATATTGATCTCTATGTGCCTCCGTCCGGAGCACCAGGTGAAAGAATGACCACAATTATTATTGTACCAGCCTGTACAGATTAGGTCAAAAAGTATTAGTATTGGGGGCACCTGTGATAATGTAGATATGAAATATGCCTCACATAATTTGATCATTTTAATTTTTGTTTGTTTGTTTGTTTGTTTGTTAGCAGAAAAGTGTCTGTGGTCAGAGGGACTAAAGATTTTGTGCAAGAGCATAGGGCTTTCATGCAGGAAAGCCAGGCATTGGGCGAGCTCTGTCGACCTCTATGACTCAGGGACTTCCCTTCCCCCTGCGTCATACAGCATGGTTCTGACCTTGGCAGAGGCCTTGATTCTGTTCTTGAATGGGAACTGTGGAGTGCTGGGTCATTTCTGGCCGTTCCTTTGCACCTGGTGCAGGGCTGCCTGGCCGCAGATATTCTGGAAATAATCTGCTCCATGAGTCTGTGCGCTCTGCTGTGTTTCAACACCTTTTTGTTTTAGAGATACTCCCGCAGGGGTTTTTCAGTCTTCCTCTTAGTGTGACTGACCAGTCTTGGAGAGACCTTCTAGATGAAGGGATGTGGACTGGTGTCACCTCTGCTGTGGGGACAGATGTCATCAGCATTTAGTTCTCAGCTTCTCTCTGTCGCTGCTGTTTCATTTTTTTGGTGGCTGTCATTTGGTTTTAGTTGTTATTACCTGTTTGTGATTGGAGATCACTCTTTGCTTCCATTGGGCTTCTGGCTCTGAAGCAGAGAAGCTGTACTCTACATGTACATGCAGCTGTCTATTTATCAAGTCTTTGGTGTCCTGTGCTGAGTCCCAGTGGTATGGGAAGGGCATGTGGGAAGGACTTAAATGCCTCTTTCTCCCCTAGATGACTACAAGTCCGAGCTGAGGGAGCAGCTGCCCTTGATTGCTGGCTCAGCGGCCGCCGGGGTGGTGTTCGTAGTGTCACTGGTGGCCATCTCCATCGTCTGCAGCAGGTAGGCCTTCCGCTTCCATGCTCGCCAGCTCGCCTCAGATCCAGGAGGCCCCTTGCCACATGCAGGCCCCTCCTGGGCCACACAGACCGGACGGGGCCTAACGGTCTGCAGACATGCTGTCCATCTCATGGTCATCCCTCCGTCTTACTCCGTGGGCAGCCTAGAATCTGCCAGATTATGTGTTTGCTCTGTGCCGAAGAGCTGGGCGAGGCTGTGAGTCAACAGCATCTGTCTTCCAAGGTCCTTTCACTCCCCCTGCGTGTCAGAGTGACAGTTCCCAAATTACATTTGACCCACCTGAGCATCGCACCCCGCACGGCAGCCCATCCTCTGGCTAGAGAGCGGAGGCCCCCGGCAGAGGGCACAAGGCAGGCGGGCAAGAGGGGAGCCATGGAGGAAAATGGGAACTCTGAGCTCTGCGGAAGGGCGGGCCCTGATGCCTTGTGAATTTTTCATACAGTTGCTCCTGCCTTCAGGGCTTAGCCCAGATTCAGCTGCTGCGGAAAGCGGTGGAGCTGGCTTCCCCGGAGCTGTTCCCGCGAGCTGATGGCTGTCCTCAGCATGTCTGCCCCCGACTGATGGGGGACCCACGGCCCCGCCTGGCCTCTGAAAGACCTTGACTGGAAAGCTGATCCGAGTGCTCACGGTGGTGGTCAGGCCAGGAAACAGGATGGGAGCTAAATGTTCAAGTGAGAGAGCTCCCGCTCCCAATCCCGGGAGACGCCTGAGTGAGCCTCCCACAGGGGCAGGGGAGCTGGGCGGACACCGGAGCAGGGCAGCGAGCCTGGGCACCAGCTGAAAGAGCTCCTCTTGCTTGCCTCCGCAGGAAACGGGCTTACAGCAAAGAGGCTGTGTACAGCGATAAGCTCCAGCATTATAGCACCGGCCGAGGTGAGTAGAAAGAACATACCCACCGCAGGGTACAGGAGGTGAGCGCTTGGACTGCTCCCTATAGCCAGACTTGCTGGTCCCAACCGCAGAACCCCTTCCTGCCCCCAGAGCCCCAGCAGACGCCTCTCTCTGCAGGTTCCCCGGAGCCACAAACTGCCCGCCCCTTCTGCTGTCTGCCCATGGCGGGCACTCATTGGGTGCCCATTGGGTAGATTATCTTCCACCTTGATAAGCCCATATAGGACACAGAATGCAGGGAGAAGATTGGGTTTAGCAAGTCAATGAATCCTGAAATCAGACTCAGTGGGAAAGGATGGAGGGTTCTCCATTAACATCTTCTGCCTTATCTTATCCAATTGAGCAGCTGGGGAATGTGTTAGCCAAATTCACAGATAAGCCAGAGAACATGAATGCAGGGAATTAAAAAGATAGCAGAGCCCAAGAGGCCAGCGTGTTGGGGTATCTCCCAAGTGTTTTCTTTTAAGCAGTACCTTTAAAAGTTTTTCTCACTCATTATCCTACCCATCTCTCTCTCTTTTTAAAACTATGTGTAATATTTTTCTAACTAAAATTCCTTGTCACCAATGTACAGTATAAAGTCCTATGTCAAAATGATTCTTTTATCTGTGTCATTACAATATTGCAGGATCTGAACAAGGTCCCCGTAGGTCAGCTGGGCCACCTCCCCACTTCCAGAAAACTTAGCTCCCCAGGCCATGTTCTCATTCTAAATAACTCCCTTTGAATTCCCCGATGATGGGGATCATTGATGCCCCCAGAAATCCATGCCAGCCCTTTGCACTGTGCTCTGTCACAGGCTCCTTCTGGAAGCTGCGTTTCACCTAAACTCCTCCCTGCTCAGTGAAATGCCCCCCCCCCCGTCCTTTCTTCCTGTTCGCTCAGCAGTGAGCATGGAAGACAGACCTCGTGGACACACACACACACACACACACACACACGCGCACCCTCAGCCTGCCTTTCGTGGGCAGCTCCTGGAGCAAATACGGGCTCAAGGGTAAAATTTCTCCCAGACCACACTCTTCCCTTCTCCAAGGGTTCAACAAGGCAGGAAGGTGAGGCTGGGACCATCACCCAGCAGCCCCACCTCAGAGGAGCCAGTGCCAGCTGGGGCGGTACAAAGGCTATTCTGGAAAATCGGCTTTGCTCTCTGGGAGGCTTTCAATCCAAGACCAAGAAACGGCCATGGGTCTGTAGAGGACGGAGCCCCGGGGGCTGGCTGCTGTTCCCAGGCACTTGTTACTGGGAGGGAGGTGGGGGCTCCCTGGAGGCTCTGGGGCGTTGAAACTCTCCCACAGGGGACCAAGCAGCAGCACAAACAGTGCGGGACTAGGAGAAGGGGCCCCCGTCTAAGATTACCAGAAAAGTTCCTGCAACACTCAGAATCCCATCTACCTTCCTTCTTTCCCTGTCCTGGCCACTCTGTCCTTCATTTTAACCAGTTGTAACTGGTTTCCCAGAGCTGTGTTCTCAATCTTTTCCTACATCCTGACTCTGAGCCTCACTGCAAAATCTACAGTTGCGTTTACCTATTTTAACATGTGCATTTGCCCTTCCAGCCAAGGCCTTAGCTTCCTCAGCTGAATAACACAGACTTGGACCATCTCTGATTCTCAAGGGAGGGTTCCACACCCCTCCCCCTACTGAGCATCAGAATTACCTGAGGGCCTTTCTCTATCTGCCTGCTTCCCCACCTCTGCCTCGGGATTCTGACATCACTCCCAACCACCCCCTGCTCTGGGCTAACTTCTGGCCATACTAAGAGCCACTGTGAAGTCCAGTTCCAATTTGGCATCCTCTGAGCTCTTTTGATGTCACATTTAGAGATGGCTGTGTCCACCTGATTGCGGAGGATGCCACATCGGGTTCAAGAGGAGGAATGCCATTTTGGAGCCTAGAGATGACCTAGGGTGAGAATGGGGTACCCTAAGAAGGAGCTCCCCTTTGTAATAGACAAGCAAGCTAAGCCTTGTCACTCTTTGGGCAGGGTATATAGAGAGTCCCCAGGCATGGAGTCCAAGTGCAGCTTGGTGCCCATTGGGCCACTTCAACCTGAAATCTGGCCATTCTCCTGCTCTGGAGGGGTGGGCTAGGCCTGCCATATGTACAGAGGTATGCTTCCACAACAGCCGGAGCCCCTCTGGGGGGACTCTGTGACCTCTGAGGCCAACAGAAGGAGGCCTCCCTAGTCGTTAGGATGCACAGAGAAACCAGTCCTCTGTCTGCAGTAATGGTGCCTGCTGCGGCCAGCAAGCGGGGCTGAGCCCATGGCACCCCCTGTGATGAGCTGCGTGGTTGCTGACCCTGGCAGAGCCAGAGTTTGCTCCCGTGGCTGCCTTAGAAGGCTGTCTTCTTTTCCATTCCGCTCACCTTTTGGAAGCATCCTTGCCCCTGTTCATGACTGTTCTTTTTATCTTGTCCCCTAACCCTGGCTCCTCCTTGCCACCTGCTTCCCTAAACTCACAGTTGCGTGCCTTGAACTGCATTCGTGCTTTTTCTGCTGTGCACATCCCTCGCTATGATCCAGGCTCTTACTGTTGGAGAATCACAGCTGAAAGGCTGTTGAGCTGGAGTCAAGCTCAACACACTTGGAACAGAGGAGAAAACTCCCAACTCAGACGGAGGACATGTCTGGCCCAGGATGGGGAAGGAGTAGGAATATTTAGCCACAGAAAAGCCTATTTTGTGCCTCAAGGTGGGATCTTTGTTCTGGAAGCTCCCTTCGACTCATCCCACCCTGACAACACCTTGGGAGGCAGGCACTAATGCAGGAAGGTTAAGTGACTTACCCTGGTCACACAGCTCCTAGGCGGCAGAGGTTGATGGCACACTAAGTCTGGCTATGGAGCCCATGCTCTCTCCATGTGGCAGAAGCTCAGTCTGCCCGGCAATCAGCAGCAGGTGAGAACCGAGTGGGGACTAACCCTAGTCCTAGGAGGACTAACTACCTGGCTGGTAGTTTGTTGGTTCCCCCTCCTCTGGTCCCACTGTAGGAGGCGGAAAGGTCAATTATGTCTAATCCACATGTGAGCCTGTGGATTACAGACTCTACCTGGACCGCCCACATGCATGCCCCTCGTGGTGAGGTGTGGCTAGCAGCTGCAGTTCTGAGGACCTCCTGCCCAGGGAATGACAGGAAACCTACAACAGCTTCCCGACTGCATTCATCAGAGTCCCGCCCCTCTTTCCCTTAGGCAGGGCACAGGGTGCCTTAGAGGCCAGTGGTCCCTGCCCTCCCAGGCCCTCCTTTCAAGCTGATGCAAAGGCTGAAGGAGAAATAACAGGAACCTTTGAAGATGGAATACCTTTTCTAGCCCATCCAGACATGGTAGAGCTGTTCACTTTGAGAGCAGTGTGCTGTCTCGGACACCGGTTCATGGCCCTCCTCTGAGCCTGCAGCACGTGAATAAGCGTGTCAACGGGAGGCTGGATTGGGGTGAGAGAGAGATTAGAGGGAAGGCAAGTTGGGAAGAGAATCTATTGGATGCAGTGTTGGATGCTTGGCTGAAGAGCGTGGAAGCCTGTGGTTCATGTTCAAGGTTGGGTGGGACCGTGCTTTTCCAGTGTCCAAGGAGAGGCAGACGGATGGTTGTGTATTCTCATGATTTCGGGGAACCAGATATCAGAAGGTGCTTGCCGGCAGCCTAAAAACTGCCTGAACAGGATGACCAGTGAATAGTAGGCCAGGGAATCTGTCTTAGAAAATTTCCAGTGGATTCTGCATTTGGGAAATACTACTGGTATTTATGGAGGTTGTACAACTACACACTCAATAGCAGCTGGTGCCTCCCTGATTTCTGAGTTGGCTGAACTGGGGAGGAGCAGGGGGAGAGAAAGGAAAGAGTTTGGGAAGGAAAGAGTTTGGAAAGCCCTTGCCTTTCAGGAAGGAACTCTAACACAACCATCTCCGGGTTGCAGGCAATTGTAGCTAATAATCACGGAGCTGTTGTCAAGCCTCGAGAAAAGCAAAACCAAACAGGGTATGTGACCAGGGACTAGTGAAAGCTCTAATTTCCACCTCGGGCAAGAGGACAGAGTACTGAGATGACAGAACAGGAGTGTGAGCTTGATCCCTGCAAAATGCTTGTAGAGACCAAAGCATGTGGGTCCTGGGCATTTACAACCTGAATTTGGTGATCCTGAGGAAACACAGATGATCAGTAAGAAAAAAGAATGGGGACCTCGTCTCATTTACTAGAGTTATACATTTAGTGATTTCAAGAGGAATTGCAGATGTAGTGAGTTTTTATTTTGGCAAGAATATATGATGATCTCCTACGGGAAAGCAGTGCAAAATGAGTACGGAGCTTGTGTTCAGACCCAAAGAAAGTGGGTTAGTGATTCTGTCAGCCAGGTAGGAAGTCACTAGCTTTATTCTAGTCCTTGTCCAATTCAAACTCTTGTTCATTTTATTGTTTTTTAAATTCATGAGTCAGGTGCAAGCAAGCCGAGGGATGCTTATCAAGCTTGTAGGTAACAGTTGGAGAGCATAACTAACACTGTATAAAACAATCAGAATTCAGAACTATCCAACATTTTTGAATGCTAATTTGAAATCTGCAAGATGATATGTTAGAGGGATAAATCTAGAATCTAATGTTTAGGTTAAAACAAAAATAAAGCAACACAGAAATGAGGAGACCTGACTTGCTATTCGTTTGTGTGAAAATGTGTAGGTATTTAATTTACCACATGTTTAATATGAGTGATATAGAGCCAAGTGAAGAGCCAAGCACTGTTATTGATGTAAAATAATAGTAAAAATAATATCCAGTTTTGAGTACTTACTGTGTTAAACACTTTACTTCTGTAACTCATTTAAGCCTCATAACTGTCCCATGAAGTAGATTTTGCATGTGAAAAAACAACCTCAGAGAGGACAGGTATCCTGTCCAGAATCTTGGAATTCATTGCAAAACAAGGTTTTAAACTCAGGTCTGTCTGACTCTGTGGTCCCCCAGGTCAGAGGAGGCGATACACAGACATACTATCCTCTGTGCTAGTAAGAGTACATCTACAGTGATCTCCATTACGAGAAGAGTATTTTTGTCCAAGCATCCTGCCCGTGGAAGGTGGCAAGTTCTGATCTCTTACCTTAGAGACTTGGAAACACCCATTCGGTGCTGGAGAAACATGGGCAGGGATCAAGCATGATACCTTTATGGCAAAGGAAAGGAGAAAATGTTGTCATCCTTCATGAAGTTATATAGAACCATCGAGGGAAAGATCAGAGTAGGCAGAGGTTTGATTCAGTAGGGAGCACCCCCACCACAACTGGAGCTATCCAACTCAGAGACAGGCTGCTTTGTGGGGAGGTAAGCTCTCTGTTCCTGGAAGCATTCAAGGACAGGCTAGATTGCCTACTGCTGCTCTAGGTGGGAGACTGGCCTAGATTAGACCCAGAAACACATCTTCGCCAAGATTCCACGCCCATCCTTCCTGACTCTGGGTGGTAGATGTATTTCAAAACTGTAGAGGAACAGCAGCCAGCCCGCTGGAAATCACCTTGGGCACCGGGGTAAAGGTCAGGGGGAGCCTGTTGGAGGAGGAGGCAGACTACTTTGGATAAAGAGTCTACTCTTTTGGCTACCTCTTCTGGGGGTAACAGGAATGTTGGTAACTGGTTGTGAGTAAATGAGGGCCTACGAGGAGTAGAGGAAAGGCCCCCAGGGGCAAAAAGTGGCAGGATTTTCAGTGGGTGCTTATTAAATGTCAAGGAAATTTATGAGCAATGCCTTGGTTGTTGCCTTTGGGTTCCCAAGACTTCGATGGCTTAGAACCAGCGGGCCTTGCCTGGAAAGACCTGTCTATGCTGGTCATTGATGCCAAGAAGCAGGGAGAGGTTACACTCTGTTTCCTGAAGTACTTTGTGCAATAGCAAGTAGCCTGTGGCCCGCTTTCCTTCTGCTGGAGACTCGTCTGAGGCAATTACTGTGGTTTTAAGAACAAACTAAAATGGGTGAAACTTCCAAATACAAGGAGGGAGGAAGATCCTCCTCAGATCCCTGCTTTTCCACTGAGGCCCTTTGCCTCCCTTGGGGCTCCCCTCTTGGATTCTTCCCCAAATCCTGGCTGGGCACCCAAGAACTCTGCTCCTTCCTGGAAACAAAAACAACAACAAAAAAAAACAAAACAAACAAAAAACCCCAACTACCTATTGCACTCTTCTTGGCCCTCAGAAGCAGGCAGAACAGACTGTGTCTAGTTCCCACCAAGCTTTCCTGGTAGGTTTATTCCAAGAAACTGCCCATCACATCAACAGCTTCAGCCACCACCCGTGTTCCTCCTCAATCCGTAACTCCAGATTTAGACTTCTGGCTCTGTTTCCTTTCTGAGCGTTATGACAGACTTCCGGGCACTCACGTATTTCATCTGCATGTTCAAAGAGCAAAAGCACGCGTGCAGACTTCCCTGACAATGGGGTTTCTGGCCCAAAGTCCCTTACGTGGTGAACAGTGCCACTTTATTCCACACGTCTTGGCATTGATTTGGCTGCTTCTTGTCCCTCTTTAATCCCCCATCTTTAAATGCTTAGCAAGTGCTACCAATCCTCCCTTTGAAATTTCTCTTGCCTCTTCATTTGTCCTTACTGCAGCACTCTGGTGGAAAACCCTGTATCTTGTGCTTTAACGACTACAACAACCCCACAGCTGTTTTGTCTGCCTCCAGCCCCTTCCCCCAGCATCCAGGTGAACGCAGCAGCCTGCCGGTCAAAGGCATTCCCCAATGCCTTGTGCTCAGTGCATCCCTTCCTTGCAGATGGAAGAGTTGTCAGCTCTGTGTGTCCGATGGCATTTATCTTAATGCCTTTGGTTTCGCGGTCAAGGCCCTCCCGTGCTGGTCCGTAAGTGCTTTGCCTGCTCGGTCCCCCCTTCTGCCACACTGAAGCTGGCCACGTTCTCCTCATTCATGCCATGGTGGGCTTCTCTCTGGCTTTGCCCGAGATGCTCCAGGCTTCTTCCTCCGCAGTGCATGACCGTGGGACATGTCCTTCTAGAATAGTGACCTGGAACACTGGCATCCACGGCCCTCTGTCTTCTCTGGTTTCTGCTGCATTTATAGCTCATGGCCTGGTGTGGGCTCCTGATTCTAGACTCTCCGGCACTACTCCCCAGTACTGCTGGACTTCATCGTCAGAAGAACCTCATGAGCTCTGCTTTTTCTATAGCTCCCATAATCCCTAGAACAGCATCCTGTCGACGTTGAGGCTAATGAGGGGGTAATCAATGTACCGCGGCCGAGCATTGGATGAAGTCCCTCCCAGGGACCAGATTTTATGTGTTGATCCCTAAACTGCTTCCCTCTTGTGCTTAGATATCTGGACTATGTTTAGGTGAGTCGCAAAGGTGACAAAGTCTGCCTTGGATCCAGAATGGGATCTGAGGAAGCACCCTTTGCTCTTTCCCATGGCTCCATCAAACCTGCTGGGACACAAGTTATCAGTGACTGAGGATAAGCCAAGTCACTACCTCTCTGGAGCCATACTGTAGGGTTCTAGGAATCCTCAGCCTACAGAGGGGCATCAGGTTGTTCCTGGCACTCTTGAAGCCTCCCAGGCTGTCTGCTCTCCATGGAACCCCCAAGATATCTGTGGCACTGATTTTGTCCTTTCTGAGTGCACAAGAGGGCTGAAGAGGAGCACTCCATCTTCTTCTTCAGCTCTCAGTACTCCTATGTCACCCACTATGGCCACTCCTATGGCCCTTTCCCAGCCTGCTTCTGCTCAGCCCTGAGACCCTGACACTTGCAAGTGGGTCTAACTGACATTTTAGATACACCCCACATATCTGCCAGCATCCCCAGCATTTGTCCCCGCTGCTTCATTTTTGAATGCCCCCTTATGGAGTGATGTAGGGTCACTAACAACGGCCAGGAGTTTCTTCTCCTTCCAGGAGTGCTCTGTACCACACAAGAAGGCTCTGGATAGTGGCTAAATCATTTGTCCCCAGACTTCTATGCCTAAAGCAGGGGTTGATGGGTAAGATTTGGCCAATTTCCTCAGACTATGATCTTTTAAAGCTGGAGGCAGTCCAGGCTGCACCCCTAGCCATAGCATAGGTGGGTTTTGAGGTCAAAGAACAAACATACCTACAAATCACCTTTTTAAATAGAAATTAGTGAATTAGAAGAGCATAAAAATGAAGAATTTTTCTGTCTCTCAAGGCACTAGCAATCAGAAGTTTAGATCCATACACACTGTCTTTGTGCCAAAGGTATGTAACCTATGTTAGACATAAGGAAAAAAAGTCGATAACTGTAAAATAGTATAAATATACAATATTAACAACAATAATAATGTGAAACACCGTCCGGAGCATTATAAAATGCCTTATCTTATGAGCTGTATTGCATCTGATATTGTTATTACTACCACTGATAATATTTCCCCAACACTCATAATCTGAGAACAATTTCTGAGGCTGGTCTCCAAATGTTTGGCTGTGCCTGACTCCGCAGCTGACTTGAATTCCTTGTTCACTGTCTGGTGATTCATTGCACTAAATACCATTTTCCTGATAATTAAAAACTGCTCACTGGCAAGTGGGAGCAGGAACAGGCTGATGCAGGATTTATGCAGAAACACAAAATGAGCCAAAAGACAAATGACCTGTTCTGCCTAGCTAAAGGCTTTTTTTTCTTTTTTTTGTGCTTTTTTTTTTTTTTTTTTTTTTCTCATCATCTTCAGGGACTTGAGAAAGCCTAGCGGTAATGCAGGAGAGAGGTCTGGAGAGCTGTGTTATTCCAGGATGAGGTAGATGCCAGGAAGCCGTGATGGGCACTTGCTTGGTCACATCACTATCCCGATTTCGAGAGCTGGATCTCTGTCCCCAGCCGGAGTCAGGCCAGGACCCTCCGCTAGGGCAGCCCTCTCAGATCTTCATCAGGGGAAAAGTGCCCACGTCTCAGCCATTTGGTAGACCTCTGATTTCAGCTTACCTTCCTCAGTGTGACAATGGTGTCTTCAGTTTCCGGGAAAACAAGTCCTGATTTTTACCGTCGCCCAGATGTGGAATTTCACAGGCACTTTGCATCTCTCCTCCTAGGCTCCTCCGTGTGGCCCCCTCAGCTGCTTGGGAAGGGCTTTACTGACAGTCAGGAGCCCCAACCTAAATCAGCTGTGACATTGCTCCCCCACCCCCATTTCTGTAAGCCAGCAAAGTAGCAAACCTCTCCGTGTTAGTAAACTGCACCCATCATTGAAGTGTGGACTTGCTAACATCTTGGTGCACTTGGTGGCCTGTTCCTGGCCTGGAAGAATGCCAACCCCATCAGATGAGCTGTTGTCCTCTGGGAACAGGTCCTTCCCAGAATGGATGGGGGCTAATATCCGTAAAGCTCATTAACTCAGAATCCTTTCTCCTTCATCCTTATATGTGTCTGTGCTTGCAAACCATTCATTACCGCACATTCTAGATTGTTTAATTAGACTTTGCGGAAGAGTTCCTGTAGGACAGCTTAGCATACATCGTTTAAAAGCCCTTGATCTAAAATAACAAGGTAGTTATTTTTAAGGTAACTAATAAACTCTAAGTGTCTGACATCCTCCACTGACCACCTCACCTTGCTTCCTCTTCCTACCTCCCCAAACACTTCCTAGAACCGTTTACTGATAATCACCATGAGTACGTCTATGTGCAAGCCCTCCCTGTGTACATCAGGCGCTTGGCTGGGTATGTCACTGGCAATATGTTCTGTAATATCAGAGTCACCGTGGGAGGGAGGTGCCAGCTTTGCCACCAGCGGAAGAGAGACCTGTTCTGAGAGAAGGGTGGGGCTTTGCTGCATTATGCCAGGCTAATAAGAGGCTTTGGGATCCTGTCCTCGCCTAACAGCCCCAGCATCTGGCTCTCACCCTCCTCTCATCTCTGCACAGCACAGAACTTGGGCAAAGTCACAGGTTGTGACACTGACCTGCTGTCTGCTTGGCATTTTGAGTGGGTCTGTGGTTGCCTTACCTCCTGCCCTCACCCCTTCAGCTCATGCTGGCCACCTTCCACCTGCTGCATCTGTTTCTTCCCCAAAAAGCTCTCTCCCTGCTTACCTGCATGGCGGCTGATCGGCCATCCCCGAAGGCTGATGGGAACCTAGGTGGTAACAGCACAGCTCCCTCCGTCCAGGGTGGGCCAGCCCTGGAGCATGTAGTCACCCACACCAGCTCCTCTAACTTCTCTGGGGGCTTCAGCCTGCTTTGGGAGGAAGTGGCTTGAAAACACACTTTTTCTAGGCTGACTGCCTTGCCTGATCTTACTTCCCCACCACCTGCCCCGACTGCTGTTGGAGCATCTTTCACATAAGCCACTGGACTCTCAGAAACTTGTCCCAGGGGTTGCTTCTGGTGGAACCCCAAGTTTGGCTGCCTGGTGCTTATCTGCTTTCATTAGACACTTCAGTCTGGTTTCAATGGTTCGTGCTCTTCAGTTGTTCTTCATTCCAAATGAGAATGAGATGAACCCCATCCCTACTTTCCTCCTAGTCCACTGTTAGCAAAGGAGAACACCTGCCTCTCTCTCTCTCACTCTTTCCCCTCCCACCACATTCCCCACAGATTAGAACATTCCACATAAAGGTGGGGATCTCTCTGACTGCTTTATCCAAATCTCAGTTGACAGATGCCATAGTCAATGTTGTCATTCCCAGGTTCCCAAGGAGCGTTCTACCATGGTCTTGACCAACTTGAAGCAAGCAGCCTAGCATGCTAGGAGTGATTTTATTTAATGACTTGGAATGAACCATCTTTCAGAAAGAGTCGTTCTTCTGGGCAGAGCACCTGGCTCTCTCTGACTTAAAAAAAAAAAAAAATCCCCCTTCACTTCTTTGCTGTATCTTTCTTCTCCCTCTGGACTGTGCTCTAGCACTTCGAATCCTTACCTGAAGGATGACCAAAGCAACACAAACTTGGGGGAGCTATAGAGTCCTCAGAGTTTTTTGGATGAAAAATGTCAGAACTAGCCTCTGCATATAGGGCTGGGAGTCAGCTAGATGAGGTGCAGTGGGGATGGGCAGATGGTGCTCAGGGAACCTGGGGGACTGCCTCAGACTTGGGTCCCGACCAGGGGCGCTCGGCACCTGTGCCTTTCTGCCTACTCTGCTGACCTGACTCTTCCACCTACCAGACAGCTGCAGAGGGCAGGCAAACCTCCTCCCCTTCACAAGGATGCCAGGCTAGACCATGTAGTTCCGCTTTCAAAGTCCTCTCCTGCCCACCACACCACCACCAAGTGAACAGTGTCTAGTTTTTGCCTAATGACACATCAGACATGTTGAGAATTACATTGTGAGTGAATCCATTTGTTTCTTGGCTTCCGTTTCTTTTTTTGTCCCCCTCTTCTCCGCTTTCTGAATGTGTTTTTTCTGCAGTGACAATTCTCTTGTCCCCATGCACACCTATTTATCTTGCCACTGTAAACATCAGTGACAAAGTCTATATTCCTTTTTGTATTTCTCATTCACCATTTTATTCATTTTTCATACTTCAGGGGGTCTGAGGGCATGGGCGTTCATTACCATTTTTCTTTCATTCCACCTCATTTTTTTTCCTCTGTAGACTTTGCTCTTTTCTCTATCAGCATTTTCTAAGCTTTTCTCTTCATGTTTTCTCTTCTGGTGTTCTGTCTTGACACTTCTAACTTGAGGTTTTTCTAATAGCAATTTCTCCTTCTCTCTCTTTGTTTTAATCCCTCCTTCTCCCTCTTGCAGCCTCGGCCACAGCCGTCAGTTATAACCTTAGCGGTGGCCTCCACTCAGAGAAGTTGTCAAGTTGATAAATATTGATATCTACCCTACCATTTTACCACCACTTTTCTGCTAATGCGTTTGGTTGGCATCAATCAGTTTCTTTGCCTTCTGTGAGTGCTCAGTGTGGGAACTGGTCCCGATCTGTCACTTATAAGTAATCTGCTCCACATTTCATCAAGAGCTCAAAAAGAGAAGAAAATATGGAGGAGAAGTAGAGGACAGAGAACCAAGCTAGTGTGGCCCATAGGGAAGGGAGATGGGAAGGCCTGGCCAGGCACAGAGAGGCAGTCTGTCTAGGGGGGAACCTGCCCGGCCATACCCTTGCTGCTGGGGACAGCAGCCAGGACTTACCACCATATCCTCTTTGGGATGTTAACCCTGCTTATCTCCTCTAATAAGGCTCCCCAGGGATGAAGATCTACATTGACCCCTTCACTTACGAGGACCCCAACGAAGCTGTCCGGGAGTTTGCCAAGGAGATTGATGTATCTTTTGTGAAAATCGAAGAGGTCATCGGAGCAGGTATGGCTCTCCCCTCCCCTCATTTCTGTTCTCTTGGTATCCAAGCATCTTCTTCCCAATGTCCTAGGTGTTCTCTTTCAGCATAAAAAGTCATCCCACTGAGAAGGAGCTTTTAACATCTTTCTCCTAGAAGATGAGTCTGACTCATCTGCAACGTGTGTCTAGGGATCTTTGGGGGGGGTCTTGATCACGGTGGCCAAGCTTGACTGGTGTTGCGGAGAAGTCAGCTGCAGTTTCAAAAAACTCAGACATAGCTCTGGAAATGGACTACTGAATGTGGATAGACAGAGAGAGAGATCTAGGGTACACAGTGGAAAAGACTGAAAGAAACAGTAATTTTTAGAAGCTGGACATAGTGTCTCACTCACTGATAGTATCTCCAGGGCTCTGGATCAAGATTCCTTCCCAAATGCATTTGGAGAGAGATCATGATAAAATGAAGAGGGACCGCGGTTTCTAGGAGAAAAACCTCCCCCTAAGTGTATTTTCTACAAAAGATCTATGATAAGGACGGTAACCCAAGACAGATTTCACTTCCAAGAAACACGTGTGCATGCAACCATCTTACTATGTTGGAAGAGAAACTCAGCCCAGCAGAGGACTAGCTGCCCGAGCAGGAGATCCTACCTAAAAACTGACCTAGATTTTTCATCTTTCCTTAATGGATCAGTAGTTGAGTCAATTTGGCAATGGACTCACATTAAAAAGTGAACAAGTAAAATAACCCCAAATATCATCACTTTATGAGTAACCTCTTTATGTCTTCTCTGCTGCCTGTTTTGAATCTTCTTAAAACGGTGTCTGCTTTGTGTCCTCTTTCCTACTTTTATTTTCTTCTACAACATTGTTTGTCTTTTCTTCTTCTCCAGTTCTTGTTAGCCGTTATTCAAGCTCTCTTCATGCATAATGCTGTCGTTGTCTTTTTAGTTCCTACGTTTAGAAGTGCTTTATTCATACGAATATTTGGAGAGCCATGGTGTTGCCTCTTCCTGTAACATTTTAACTTGATAAAATACACTCAGTCGAAGTCTTACAGACAGCCACTTCATGTATTATCTTTAGGAGGAAAGTCACTATCCTTCCATTCACTGCTTCTCTTAATGCACTGAGGGGTCACAAAGCCATCTGTGAAATTGGAAGTCACATTTGAAAGCTTGCCCCATTAGGCCACCATTTTCATGCTCTGGCTTCTCTCTTAAAGAGCTCCGCCCTCATGGCATCTCTGGGGGGCTGCTGGAACTGTCCCTGTTGGGACACACCTCTCCCCTCCCACCAGCCCCTCTGAGTCCCAGCCCGCTGGCCGTAATCTGATCCACATGAGTCTATCCGTGTTTCGCATTGACTTTCATTAAATATGTTACCGAACCACGACTTCCACTTCTGTGCAGATAATTTTCTCTTCCTCCTTAGATGCTGACATATTTAAGGATCATGCCTTGGAAGGCTGGATACCAGATAAATTGGATTACTCCTAGGGGCTCAGATTTCTGCAGTGAACTTGAAAGAGTGTCGGGGAGGCGTGCTTTCAGTCCTGTGCCCTGTTTCCTCACGTTATTAATTGTTGTTATGTCATGTGGTAATGGTGCTAGTGATTTTAATGTTGTTTTTTATGTCATGTGCTTCGAGCGATATGTTCTGGACTGCATGTCACCCCAGAGAGCACACATCGGCCCCCTTCCTCCTGTGTCAGGGGAAGAGTAAAAAGGCTTTTCACTTTATGACCCTGCCAGGGAGTGACGATTGGGGGTGAGCTCACCCACTGCTGGCCGCCTATAAAGGGATAATCGACGGCCCAGCTCCATCCTTTACTTTCCCTTTTCGTGTAGCCTGGGCCGCCACTGCTGGTACATCTTCCTCAGAGATGGTCAGCCCTCTCCGAGGCTCACGGGGGAGTGAGGAGGGATGCATACGTCCAGCATTTCAGGAGACACCCAGCAGTACGAGGTAAAGACCTGTGCCTGGTCGCTGCCAACCGCCCTCTACCAGACGCTCACCTCCTCACGATCCAGAAATTCCAGGGCTAATCCCCGTGGATATTAATTCACTATGTGTAACTCGATGCAGTTTTACCAGAAGACGCTTCTAGCTGGAATCAGTCCCCACTCTCCAGTTCTTTTTCTCCTCTCTCCCCACTCTTGCTTCTGCACACCCCGCCTCACCGAGACTGACTTTACTTTGTGCTAAAAGAGCTGGTGTGAAGGTCAAGTTAAAAAGAAAAGCATTTTGTAAGGTAATGTTTAGACAGTGTTGTTGGCATTGCAGCTCTCAACCTCCCGACTGACTGGGAGCAGGGTGCAAAAAGGGGGCTGCAGATCCTAACAACACAGGAAAAGAAGGCTTGGAAGTCATTCGTCCTTTCTCTGCTTGGGTACCCCCCCCCAACAAACTCTTATTGAATACTTCTTGCATGTTGGACGTGGGGCTCCCGAGATAGACAAACAGAAACCCTCTCCCCTCCCCAGAGCTCTGACAATCTTAGTGGGATATCGGCCAGTCATATGTTCACTGTGGGGCCAAGCCAGAGCAGCATTCAGTCCCTTGCTCTGGGAATGAGCAGGGGCATCAGGAAGGCTTCACAAGGAGATGACCTTTGACCTAAGCTTTCAAAGATGAAAACTGGTAGAAAGAACAAGATTTTTGTGAAACTCATTAGAGAATGAGACAATGACAGAAGAGGAAAATTGCATGACTTAAGGAGAGAAATGAACATGACCTTCCAGCTGCAGGCTGCCAGAGACAGCTGGCACCAGTTCCCAAGAGCTAATAGTGTATGTCTCTTTCTAGCCTCGTGTTCAGTGACACCTGTGGATGGGACCACATCAGCCCCAGTAGGGGTGTTTACATGGTGGGAATTGGCAAATGCTACAAATGGGAGATCTTCATTTCTTTGCTTTCTGGAGAGCTCCCCAGTGAACACTTACTAGCACACTCCAGCTTCGCAGACCATGCAAGGTTATTTCAAAGGATGCAGAGGACCCCGCCCATACCTGTTGAGTGTGGGGCCCGAGAAATGGGTTGCGATTGTGGCTGAAGGGGTTCTGTTTAGAGTTCAAGAAGATCCTCGTTCATTAAACACTGACCCTGTGCCTGAACTGTGGTGGATTCTGGGAAATGCACAATGCCTGTCAACCCCTGCCCTGTGGGGCGATAGTCTAACTCATACACCATGCTGGTCCACGAGAGAACAGTGGGCCACTGACAGCTGAAAAGAGGGCCCCAGGGAACACATGGGCCTGGAGATGGGAAGAGAGGCTTGAGGGCAGGAGATAGTCCAGGGAAGAGAGACGTTAAGGGCCCTTGAGGATGTGAAGGCTTTGGATGGGCTGACTCTCCACATGACACATCCTGAGAACAAGGAAGAGAGAAGGCTGACAGGTAGGTGTTTCCTGACAGTAAGCATCAAGTACTGAGTCTGGGGAGTCAGGCTGAGATTCGGCATTCCAGAGGCGTGGGTATGGATTTTATCCCCTGGAGGATGGTGAGTTTTAGGTAGGCATCTAAACAGGCTGGGTGACAGGAATGAGGCTCTAGGGACACAAACTGGATAGAGGCTGTGTCTGGATTGGACCAGAAGGAGATGATGGGGAAGAGTGGGTGAGGCCTCGGAGGCATGAAGACAAGTTATGGGACTTTGCTTGGAAGTGTGGAGAGGATGGTTGGGTGGTAGGGTAGCTCAAGTAGCCTTCAACTGAAATGGATCCAAACATGGTGAATGGAACCGATTGGGGGGGGGGGGCAACATGAAGGTTGTGGCCAGAAATGTGGGGCGCAGGATTAAACCCGTTGGAGGGAGGGAACCCTGCCAGGCCCCAGGGGTAGGCGTTGGTGGTCATGCATGTGAGTAAAGGCAGTAGAGTCAAGTCTAGGTATTGAAGCTGAAGAGTTGTGGCAACTGTGGGTTTTCTCAACATCTGACCCTGTTTCTCAACATCGCCCTCCAAGTTCCATGAAGGGGACGCATTCTCAGAGTTTTTGTTTGTCCCACACCAGGCCTGGTGTGGCACTCAGGAGCTCCATCAACTGTTTGTTGCATATGGTTGAAGGAAAGTAGATCCTTGGTGGGGTGAGTAGAGCAGGGAGGAAAATTGGGGGCGACTAGGCAGAGCTTAGGAGAATGGAGAAAACCTAGAAGAAGGTGAAGAGTCCTGATTCACTTGGCGCTCCAGAAGTGGCTCAGTGAGATGAAGTCTGGCCTTCATCCCCCACAGCAGATAATGGATATCACTGGTCTCTTCAACGAGGGCCACAGGCCTTCTGGCATCTGGCAAATATCAGCTCTTCATGACCATGAATCTGACTCATTGGAGCCCTCCCATAGATCAACTCCAATGCATTGGTTAATTCTGATCAGTTCAATCCACAGATTCACCCAGAGCATCAAACAGGCTGCTATCTATAATTGGGCCCTCCAGCATGAATGGCAGTCTGGGTTGTGCAGTATGCAACCTATGTAGCTGTACACAGCAGCCCCGATCATGACTGTCAAGTGCATGGAAATGTAGGTAGAAGTGACACTAGAGGGAGGCTTCCAAAGGAAGATATGGCAATTGTATTTTATTAACAAATCTCCTCTCCTGACTCCAGTAGCTGCCAATTCAGCATTTTTACAGAAAACTTTTTTGAGAGAGAGGCAGGCTTATGGGGAGAGGGTTGGATGTTGGGGATCTGTGATGTGCACTGATTGGGAATGGACCAACAAGGCTCCCTGGTTCTCTCCTTTGAAGAAGAAGATGGGTTCTTGGGGGTGTTTTGGTAGAAAATCCACCTTCCAGTCTGATTTTCCTAGGCTTAATCAAAGTGAGGGTGGCCTCAATGCTAGATAAGAGTCACAACAGGAAAGGCTTCAAGAAGAGAATATCAAGTAGATGTCCTGAGTACTTACAATTAAAATAACTGGAATGTATTGAACACTCACTGTGGACATACTTTTCAAACATTGCCTTACTTCACTCCCTTAATGTGAGATAGGGTGTGTGTGTGTGTGTGTGTGTGTGTGTGTGTTTAAACTGATGAGGAAATTGACATTCAGAGGATAGCTTGCCAAAGATTGTGTCGACAACTGAGTGAATAATAGAGCAAGAATTGAAACCTAGACACAGTCAACCAAATCTGGTGAATGTAACCCCCTACATAGCTGCCACTTTGGGCACTGTTCTGGGAAAGAGCAGTGAAGTATACAGGGATGTTACTTCTGCCTGGGGGTTTGGGATATGTGAGCTTCCTTACTGGTAGTGACAATTCGTCCTAGAATTCAGTATGCCCGTGGGGTAGGTGCCCCTCATTTGCTGGAGAGAACACATTCTTCCGTCCTCCAGTCATCTTCTTCCAGTATAATCAGCTACCTACCTAAGGATAGCAATGAGAACCAAGATAGGCAGCATTTTCAGTCATATGTGCTTGCTTACGTTATGAAATAATGTCATCTATAGGTGGGCAGTTGTCGCCTGACCATTGCCAGCCCTAAGAAGAGAGATAATCAGTTCACTGTCACCCTGTAGGTATTAAGTATCATGCACACCATGGCCATCAAGCACATTCCATCTTGTCCGCCCAGTAATGGGGCCTGGGGAGCCCCACCAAAAGGAGGAATAGCGCTGTGATCAATAAGGAATGTCTGTCCCAGGTGCGGGGCTCGGAGGTGGCAGATCGCCTGCCATGGTTTTACTCTCCTTGGTTTAGCCATAACCTACTTACCTTGCCCAGGCTAGTGTGATAAAACTAGCTGGAAATCCTACTTTAAAACCTAGTTTAAATTTATTCTTTAGAAGTTCCTTTTCTGGTGGAAGCTTGAATTAGTAACTAGAAGCTCTGCTTTCCTTTCTTCCCCCAAGGCAGTTTGTGACTTCAAAATGCTGCTGCTAAAAAAAAAAAAAAAAAAAAAAAAAAGAAAAAGAAAAAAAAGTGCAAATGTGTGTAGATTTGCACTGCACATAGCCAACAGCCACCGGTCGAAGTACCTGCTAGCAGGTTATATGTTTCATTTTCAAAAATTGAAAATTCTTCTCTTTTGATTTTATATATAATAGTTGAGGCACTTAGTGCTGCTGAACCACTTCTTTCTTCCTCGTTTTGTCAAGGGAAGGAGGAAAGAGGAACTGGCAAGGAGCTGAAAACTTGTAGGGGATAATTTCAGGAGCCGTCCGGAGGACAGAAGTAGGAACTGGCTAACTTACCCTCAGAGGACAGCCTGGAGGGCCGTGGTTCTCAAACTGGAGCCCAATGTCAGAATCCTCTTCGAGACCTATTAAAACTCATGTCACAGGACCCCACCTATTGAGCTTCTGAACCAGAAGATCCAGGTTGAGTCGGAGAATCTGCATTTTCTAGCAAGGTCCCTGGCAATGCTGCTGCTATTGGGTGGAAACCACACCCGGAGAACCACTGCTGAGATCCCCTGGCCCCCAGACTGGCCTGAAGCCAGAGGGAGGACCTAACCAAAGGGAGGTCTGGTGGTAGGAGAGGCTCCAAGGTCAGCTGCAAAGATGCATGCCAACTGAAGTCCAGCCAGACCAAAATTAGGCTGGCTGCAATCAGTCAGTGAAGGATCAGCGTAGAAATGATCAACCCTAACCACTACCCAGTCATCTCCTATAAGTATCTACTTTAAATATAATGTTAATGCGTGATTTGTGGAGAATATTTTTAGGTATTATGAACTTTTATTGAAGCACATGGCTGTGCTTTGGAGCTCATGGAAAAGGAAGCTCTTAGAGCTCAGATCCTGGAAAATCAAAGCATCCTGGACAGCAAGCTCTGGCCTTAATGACAGGCAAAGGGAAAAAATAAAATATAAAAAAATAAAAAATAAATAAAAGACTGTATGAACAATAACAGCAACAACAAAGACAGGCAAGGTGTCAGGAAGCAAAAATAATTTCTTGAGAATGGTGTATGAACCCGATGTCAAAGTGCAAGGGGACAGAGCCTCTTAGGTTGTAAGCCACAGAAGGCCTTGGTTTTCTGTTACTAATGATGGCAGTATGCCCACCGACCCCCACTCCCTAGGAGCCTTGGCAGTGTTAGAGGACCAGAGTCCCCATACTTTAGCTCCCGAGGCAGAGCTAGGGACACCTTCCAAACCCTGATACCTGGCAGCCGGACTTCCCCACCACCCCCAGCATAAAGCCCTGCTTTGTCATTGGTCCCACTAGTTTGCAGAAACCTGCTCCTCCTTCCAGAGTCCACCCCCTACGTACCAGCCCCCACACCCCCACACATGTGGGTGTCTTAAATCGCCACCCACATGTGCTGTCCACAATGTGTAGTCTACAAAACACCTTCTCCAACACTCAACACGCCCTTAGGAAGCCCCGGTGGTCCTTCCTTTCTTTTTATTGTGTCGGGCTGAGAAAGCTGAGCTTGGGGAGTTGATGTGCCCCGAGCCGGGTGGCCAGGCTGGCGCCCACACGAGCTGCTCCCTCCAATCCCTCCCTGCCCTAGTCCCTCTTCCAGTATTGGGGCCACGTAATGACAGGATGGAGCACAGCCTCCTAGTGAGGACGGTGGGCTAAGTAGCTTTCTTTGCAGTGGGTCCTTCGAAAACCTCTGGGCTTGGAGAATATGAAGTGATTTCTTTGCCAGACAGGAAAGGAGCTATCTCTACAGAATCAGTATGAAGCCTCTGTTTCCCATGCTGGCAGTAACACTGCTCCCACCGTAGTGACTGACGACTGAGCCTGGCTCTCCCTACTCAAGGAGACCACATGCTTTGAACATCTGTATTTTTTTTTTTTTAGAGCATTTTTAGGTTTGCAGCAAAATCAAGAGGAAGGTACAGAGATCGCCCACATACCCCTTGCTCTGCACACGCACGGCGTCCTCCACTCTGCAGGCCTCATCGGAGTGGTACCTTGGGGGATAAACCTACCGTGATGCATCATTATTATCCCAAGTCCATGCTTTACAGAAGTGTACACTCTCGGGGTCGCATACTGTATGGACTGGGACAATGGTCTAATGACACGTGGCACTGTGACAGTTGCAGGCAGAGAGGATTCACTGCCCTGAAAATCCTCTCTGGAGAGTCCATTTTTACTTTATCATTTTAAAAACCTATATGATGCAACGCCAGCAGAGCATACAACTTCAAGCTCAGGAGTAGGAACGCCGCACTTGGAAACCAGCCAACCACAGGGTTAAACAGTGAAATAGCAGTTGTCACTTCAGAAAGGAGCGTGAGCCACACCAGTCTAGGCAGATAGGACTTGCCAAAGCCACACTTTCGCCGGTCTCTTGCCTCTTGTTCTTTCTTTCTACTCAGGTATATAAAGCCTTCATAATTTTTGAACAAGCCCTGCAGTTTCATTTTGCACCTGGTTCTGACCCACAAATTATGTAACTGATCCTGTGCGTAGCTTTGAAGTATGTCTAGGCTCAGGGAGCACCCAGACAAGTGAATCAGAATTCCTAGAGGTGGGATCCAGGTCTCTTAACTTTGCTCAGAGTATACCTGCTCTCCAGGGTTCTGTGGTGGGTGGCCAACTTCAGGAACCACTGATTTAGAAGAGAAGTTGTAAACCAGGGCATTCCTGTGTGTGTCGCAGGGGACATCAGAATCACCTGGGGCATTGTCCCCAACTCCACACATTGATGCAGACGTTGACGAAGATCCTGATTCCTAAAAATTCTGACCTCATCTGACTCCCAGACAGGAAGTCTCCATGAATGTGAGATCTGTCTATGAGCTAGGTCCACTGCGTTTGCGGTTCCCCACATAAGCGTTGCTGTGACAGTGACAGCACAGCTGGGGCATGGTGGTCCCTGGATGGTGACTCTAGGCAACTGCTGAGCATGCCTGCTGAGGGGCACTGGTGGGAAAAGGGCTGAGCATCGACAGCAATCCTGGCTCTGATCACAGCTGAAGGGTCCGGGGTATGTTTTCTTTGTGGCCCAGTTTCCTTACCAGTAAAGTGAGCATAATGACACCCAACTTACGAGGGTGCCCTGAGGATTAAATGAGATAAGATATGCAAAGAGCCTAGCACATTGCCTGGTACATGGTAAGTCAATAGATATCATTGTCCGGTCTCCTCCAAGAAGAAATATTACCGTATCTTTTCCTTCAACCACTGTCTTCTTACTAAAAGAAAATGTAACTTGTTATTATAGCAACAAGGAGGAAATACTAACCGATAGTCTTCAGTTGGTACATTTATCAAATGTGCAGTCTGTATCTGTATTCATTCAGCTCGTGGTTACTGAATACTCGCTAGGTCAAGGTGTCAGAAGGATGGATTTTATAGATGCACACTCATATTATAGATCACGCGTATACACATACATATGCATACATGTAGACATGTGCATGCAAATATATACACATGTGTATACACACATACTATACACAAGCACATACACACACATGTCTGACAGGTCTCCTGCTGTGAAGTACCTTTAAAGAAATTTTTACTCAGTTGAACAACAAAAAATAATGCTCATTGTAACCATTCAAATAACATAAACGGAATTAGATTAAGTTGATTGGCTTTGTTTCCCCACTCTTATTCCCAACCTTGTAGGGCAACCGTTTTTACAAAGAATCTGAAGTTAAAAATAAATTTTATGTGGATTTTTCCCGTTGTGTTCCTTTTTTTTTTTTTTTAAGATTTTAATTAGTTATTTGAGAAAGAGCAAGAGAGCACAGAGGCAGAGGGAGGAGCAGGCTCCCCGCTTTGGACTTCATCCCAGGACCCTGGGATCATGACCTGAGCCGAAGGCAGAGGCTTAATGACTGAGCCACCCAGGCGTGCCCTCCCCGTTGTTTTTCTTCTACACACACACATACACACACACACACACACACACACACTGCATTTGGGTACATACTGCGTTCACATTCTATAGCTTTTTTCCCTTTTTTTCTTCATTGAGCAAGACAGTGTGGACATCTTTTGAAGTCAGTGCGTGTGACTCATCTACTAGTTTTCCGTAGCTCCTGGTATTCCATAGGACAGATGTGTCATTTTCCAGCCATTCCCTGGCTGTGGGGCTAAAATATTTTGCTGTAGAAAGAGATGCTGAAGTGAATAGTCTTTTAAATACTGGTACTTCTACTTTTTTGGTTAGAGGAGTCTCCAGCAGGTCATAACCCTAGAGCAGACAAAGCAGAAGCAAACAGGGAACAGTAAATATGCTCTCCCCACTTTGATAGACACACCTCCCCATGCCAGGGACCACAGTGGGCACTACAAGCTAGGAACATGAACAAGACTCCATCTGACTTCAAGCAGTTTGGCAAAGCAGCATTTGATTCCTGTCGAAACCAGTGTCACACATGGTCTGTGTCCTCAGGTCCACATTGAACTCATCCTCATGGTGCTTGTGTCAACCTCTGCTCCGGCCCTAGCTTCCGATCGATCTCACAGACTCTGGAGCAGTTTCACGCAAGAAACCCTTTCCTGCAGCTCCCTTCCAGTGACTTCCACAGCAGAAAACAAAGGGAACTCCCAACCAAATCACAGAGGGGATGTTACCTTGCTTTTCTAATTCGGCCTGTCGTTGATCTGCCCCCGGTTTGCGCCATCATTTTCCTCCAGAAGCTGAAGGTGAAAGAGAAGAAGGTCCCCCCAGCAGAAAGCTGTCGTGCCCCATCTCCCGCCAGGCCTTTGCCACACATGTCAGTGCTGGGGAGATCACAGAACGGCTCTTGAAAGCCCATTTAAGAAGATTCAACAGATTTTGTAAAGCAGCTATGAAACACCAGCCACCGGAATTGTTTTTACTCTGGGTCATGGTCCCGCACAAATGTTGAAATGGTGTGGCACGCGTGGAGGTGTGCCACTCACGTTCGCTCAGAGAAACCACGGCCTGTCCAGCTGCCGGGGGTGTAGAGAGCCATTGGCTTCCAGCTTCCCTGGCTTCAGGACCTGCCTCAGGTTTCCCTGCAGAGGCCAGCTCTTCCTGGCAGCCTCGGGCAGTGACTGAGCTTGGTGGGAGGCCAGAGCCTGGGCCTTCCTGACATGGGTGCTCTGTACTCTGGAGTAGCCCAGGGGTGGAGGAAACGGACAGTCCCACAGCAGCCAGGGTGGCATGGCAATCTGGAGATCTCCTTATCCATGCCCGCTTCCTCCTTTCTTTTCATAAGGTCAGGTTTGCCTCATGGTTTGGGAGTCTGACCAGTCCTGTTCCCTCCTCTTCGATCCTGCACGGTGTCTGCTAACTTCCCTTCCTGACTTCTCAGGGTCTGCTTTCTGGGCGACCCAGTAGACGCAGAAGCTTTCAGGGCAGTGTAGGAACATAAATGCTATCCATCTCATTCAGAGCACTAAAGAACTTGAGCATATCCCCTGGCCCCTGGATGTTCTTGCGCCAGGCTCTGCTAAAAATGAATTATGGTCTGCCAAAGTGAAACTGACCATTTCATTTCAATTATTCAGCTGGGACACAAATGAAAAACCAAACGCGAGGAAAAAACAAACTCACATAGACTCTGAAATTTCATTTTAGTTACCCGAACTATTTTGAAGAACTGAGGCAAGGAACTTATATTAGTGTAACCTCTGTGTTTGCCGTGAACTGATCAGGGCCAGGATACCGTAGTTAAAATGGGAGAACACGGTTTCCATCCCTATCGCTTCCATCACAATTCCACTCTGAGCGCCACTGTGCCCACCACTGTTGTGCCCTTGTGGTTTCGCAGACTGAGAAGGAGATGGGTAATGATTGCATTCTTGTTGCAGGGGAGTTTGGAGAGGTATACAAGGGGCGTCTGAAACTCCCGGGCAAGAGGGAAATCTACGTGGCCATCAAGACACTGAAGGCTGGGTACTCAGAGAAGCAGCGTCGGGACTTTCTGAGTGAGGCCAGCATCATGGGTCAGTTTGACCATCCCAACATCATCCGCCTAGAAGGCGTGGTCACCAAGAGTCGGCCGGTCATGATCATCACCGAGTTCATGGAGAACGGTGCTTTGGATTCTTTCCTCAGGGTAAGAGCAGCTCGGGGGCATGGACGGCATGTTGGATGCAGGGAGGGGGTGTCTGCATGAGGACAGCCTGCTGCTTAGGAATCGCCCAATGAAATGTGGGTGGGCGTTGGAAATAGTAGCGGGGTTGACGGATTTGTTCCTAAAAGCATAGAACAAGAGGAGCCTGTGGAACCCTCAGTAGGAGGATAGCGTGGAGTAGGGCCTTGATAAATGCTTGTTGGATGAGTATGAGTGAATAGAGGCGGGTGAAGGATGGCCATGGGCACCTGCATGAATCACAGAGATTGAGGAGACTCTCAGCACCTGTGATGCAACTGTGTGACTCCGGCAGACACCAGTGGCCATCACTGCCTTTCCCCAGCACTGTCCTATCAGCCTGTTCCCTTCATTTGCAGCTCAGAGATAAAACAGGCTGCCCTTTCCGATGGCTGGGCCACCCACCCTCAAAGGTGGCGTTCCTGGGTGGGAGAGGAAGAGACTGTCGCAAGCTTTCACAGGTCTTCTCTGGGCTTGACTCCAAATCAGCCTGCAGCAGAGGTGTGGGGGTCCTCAAGGCTTATGGCTGGGAGATGTGTAAATGGTCATTGTCAGTCATGCTCACATGGAACCATGCTGGAACCGCTTGCCTTTCTGTGGGACAGCAGAGTGACTCAGCGGGGGTGGCAAGGACAGCCACAATGCCGGTGTCTGGGGAGTGGCAGCTGGTGGAACAGAGGTCAGCCAGCAAGTCCTGCCTTGGACCAAAGCCTCAGCTGGGGACTAGGGGGAGACTGTGAGCAGAGGGTGCATGGGCAGCATCTCAATAGAGCAGGGTCTACTGAGCAAGGACTTGTGAGGATAATACCAAGCGGCAGGCTATGTTTGTCACCAAAGCTACTGAACAGTGGCTGTGGCTGTAGATCAAAGGATCATTCAGACACTTGGTCTTGAAATATTCATGGGGTGACTCTGCGGTCACGCCCTCTCCTGGGTTCTGGGCCTATAGAATGAAAGGGACATTGCTCTGATGCTAACTAACAAGTCACCCAAGATTTCAGTGGCTCACCACAATTTATTTTGTTCATGAATCTGCAATCTGGGCTCGTTGAGGACACTTCTGTTCCATGGGGTATCAGCTGGGGCAGTTCAAGATCCGGGACCTGGAATCATCCAAAGTCTCGCTCACTCATCTGTCTGGCAGCTGATGCTGGCTGTCTGCTGGCGTCTCTCCAGGTGGGCGGCTTGCGCTTCCTCACAGTGAGCTGCGTCCCAAGAACGAATGTTCCATGAGAAGAAGGCAGAAGCTGGACCACTTTTGTAACTTAGCTTCAAATCCCATGGTACCCTTCCACCACTGTGACAGGATGCCCAGATTCGGGGTGGGCGGAAACGGGCCCCACATTTTGATGAGGACAATAACATGATGTCATCTTACACATAAGAGATGGGAGGTCCTGTTGTCCCCATCTTAGAGACTACAGCATGCCCCAGCGGTCCTTTCTCTGAGGACCCTAGTGCCCCAGGCGTCCAGCAGTCATCTGCCCGGATTCTTTATGTTTCTGTGTGTGGTGTGAAGAGGTATCATGAGCCAAGAAGAATGTAAATCTTCCTGCAGGAGGCAGGAAAAGCATTAAAGAGGACGGAGAATTAACTGATACCGAAGACTGAAGGGGAGAGGAAGCAAGCAGGTACAATGGAACAACTGAGCAGTATGTTCAAAGGCCAGAGCCAGCACGGCCTAGCTCTGTAGTGACTCAGGGCCGAGGGTCTGCAGCATGGAGGAGCTTGTCTGGAAGCTGCATTCGCCCAGACTGAAGCTACTTGAGCAGGGCAAGCACGCACTTTTGCCTCCTCTGGGTGCTTAGGCAGTAGTGGCTTATTTCTGGTGGGGGACATGGGATGACAACAGGTGGCGCCGATGTACATTGCCTAGTATGGCCTCCTTGAGGGTACGGCTTAACGCCCTTTATTCTGAACACCCCCCTTTCCCTCTGAGTACCTAACCCAGGAAGCACGTGGTAAATGCTGGTTGAGTGAAAAACATGAAAAGCCATTTCTGGCACCAGAGCGTTTGGGAATGGCAGGAAAAATGGAATCTTCCTGAGTGTACGTGGTCTCTCGTTCTTATAGCCAGACCCCTCATGTCAGAGTGGGGTATAGACCATGCTTTCCTGGGGGCATTAATTCGTAATCAGAGATCTCATGAAGACAGCCAAATAAAAGTGAATAGCAGACAATGTTAGGAGAAAAAGTATTTTCTAGAACCAGCCTCCAGACCTTTTTAGGAGCCATTTATTTCCTACGAGTCACCTGACTGTACTTCACCGAGTCACAACATGACTTGAGGACTGTGATCAGACTCTCTCCCTGGAATGTACAGGGGAATGGGGAGATTCGTTCCTAGAAGGCTGCAGAAAATCAAAACCCCGCACAGACGCTCTGCACAGGACTCCTTCCGGGTGGGGCCCAGGACATGCGGGCATGTGGGACACCAGGATTCTTCATGATGATGAAGCCCAGGTGGTGGAGAAGAGCCAGGGGCAAGTGAGGAATGCGGGAAATGGAGGGTAAGGGATGACGAGGAAGGAACGGCCAGAGCAGGCAGCGCCAGGAGGAGAGGGGAAATGAAGCGTTTCTGACTCCTCGCACGGCATGGAGGCAGGTAATCTATAAATCTAATTTCAGCCTTACTACCAAACCCTGGAGCATAGCAACATTAATTGATGTATCTGCTGCTTGGTAAAATTGAAAAGTAGGTCATCAGTGCAGTTCTGCAGGGCCCATCTTCTGGGAAGCAGTATAATTTTAGGATCACCATTCAGAGAAGAAAGGAAAAGAGTTTGTGCAACTGACTGCCCCCCGCCCCCCGGCCAACCAAACTGGTCGTGGTGCTTTACACTGGACATGGCAGCTTTGGAGAGTGGCTGCAGCTCTGGCTCCAGGTCAGTGTCTGAGAGGCTGTAAGTATGGGGGATCCAGTGAGCACATTGGACACGGCTTCTCACCACCCACGCACTGCCCCTCTCTCATTGCAAGACATAGAATCCTTACTTTCTGGAAGGATTAGAAGCATTATTATTTTTTAACTGCATGTTCAGTAGGTTCTTTATTGTCCATTTTTTAAAGTATCTGCACCATGGATTATGTAACATGCAAGTCCACAATTAAACATTTCCTTCTTGGCCCCCAAACTTAGAGGATTCAATGTGGTGGCTCCTGTATAGGAGCACCCCCTGTGGCCCTCATCAGTGTCCTTCCCATGCCATAGTCTTGCTTGGCATTGTGGTCACTGCTTGTTCATCCACAGATGGTCATAACTGGGAGACTTTTAGAAGCTTCTGAGCAATGTCAAATGTGGACATTTCTTATCATGGAGGCTCATTCATAGGCTGGAACTAGATGACCATAAGCCAGAGGTCAGGAGGAGAATATCAGATTGGATGCCCCAAGACCTCAGTTCTGCTTAGGGATCCATTGTGAGTCACCTGGTGGCCTTGAGCAAATCTGTTAACTCAATTTCCCAGACTATAAACTAAATGCTTTGAGCTGGCTGATCTTGAGAGGTAGGTCTCTTACAGTTGAAGAAGAAAAAAAAAAAAAAAATCTATGACTCATTCTCTTCAAACAAATCAAATAAGGGTTTCATTTCCTGAAGTGGATTTGTCAATGAAAGTTGAAATACCTAAATCCTTCCAGCCTAATAAAAGGACCAGCAAGTGGCTTCAGTGAATTTGCTGGAAAGCAATTTCAGCAGAAAGCACTTCACGAAGGAAAGAAAGTTTAAATGACTTCACCCAGGCCTGTATTTTTTTTTTCTCTCTATATGGTGTTTTTACCATGTGATCAGCGTGGAGGCTGATCCTCTTCCAAAGTCATCAAGAAAACATGGTCTTATATCTCTTTGGACGCTGGTGTTCCTAACTTTCAAAATTCTTCTTGGGGAGTTACACCCATGAACTGAACATAAAAGAGTTGAACACGGCAGGCGATCTTCATGTGTTTATATCTTTAAGTTTTGCCGAAATCATGAACTCAACAGGCACCATCCTGTCTTATCGTGATATGTGATTCCTCTGCAGTTTCTGAAGAAAATGTGTAGCTCTTGCAAAGTCAGCATATTCCATGGAAAAGACCCCAGATGGGAGTTAAAAGATTCCAATCAGAGTAGCATATTTGAGGCATACATGCCTCTACTTTCTATTTCTGTGACCATGGCAGACATCAATAATCAATCATGTCACTTTTTGCTACAAAGCTTATATGCAGCTTTCTTCTCCACACATTTGAGGAAGTCGTTACCATCAGAGATGGAAAGCCAGTGGAGAAGTAATTTACTATTCTGGACTTGTTTTAAGTCAAAGCTACATAGAGTGATTTAAGTCTGATCAGTTATACTTTCTGGACTTCCTTTATCTCCTCTGAAAAGCAATAGACCATCCCCTGCCTCGCACAAAGGAGGATCAAAATGTACTCCATTAAGTATGACTTGCCTTTCAAATGTCAAGAAATGGAAGAAATCGTGTTTGTTCATTAACTGACCCAAATATCCAGCCTGCATCATGAGGCCCCAGTCGTCCACTATTACAGTTGGGGTGTGGACTATCGGGGGGAGGTCTACTACAGATGCCAACCCATTGAGCTCAGAATGCACTGCAGGCGAGGTTCTCCTATGGTGATGTCCTAGTATGTCTCCAAAACACACCAGGGAGCTGTGGGAACCTGGAGTATTGGCCCCAGGTGTCCTCCATTCCTCTCACCAGCTGTCTGAGCACCTGGGCCAGCTGGTTTGTGAGACATTCTGGCCTGACTGATAATACCAGCAATCCTTGCTGCTGTCTTAGGATTTACAGGCACTGAGCCAAGCCCTTTCACATGTATTGTCCCACTTAACTTCACCAAAATCCTATGAAGAATGGACACCGTGTACTTGTTTTACAGGTGTAGGAATGACAGCTCTGGAAGTTAAGTGACTTGCCCAAGGGCATCCAGCCAACGAGCGGCAGAGCCTGGACCATAGGCTGGGTCTGTCTGTCTCCAAAGCCTGGACTTTTCACCACTTCTCTGCCTTTGTCAACCCCAGAAACTCTAAGGGTGACTGATCTAAATATTAAAACAAATCAGATAGTAAAGCTGTTCCGTGTCGCTTAAATGATTTAAAGTAGAAACAGACATATTGCCGCACATCCTTTCAACATTTCTTTTCCCAGCGTTGTTTACAATCACCACCAGTCCCCTCCCCAAAATCTATCTACAAGCTGGCTTCTTTTGGGAGACATTCATTTTTAACCACATTGTTGTCTACACTTACAGAGAGGAAGTAACAAACTGAATTGGAAAAATATGACCCTTGTGACTCTCAGCTGAGATACATTTTCTAATATAAGGAAGTTGCATGACAACTTTCTGGGGAGCGGGTCCCCAGAGATCTACTTAGAGAAAATGAATGGTGCTAGCAAGAGCCTGGCTAAGTTCTCGAGGAGGTGTTGATTGAAGTTCATTAGTGAGAAGGAGGATTCGCACCGCTCACGGCCCATCCAGCTCTCGCAGATGGGCACCATGTGCCGAACACCAGGCAGACTTTCCAAAAAAGCAGATCTGCACTTCCTTTTGGAGTTGGTTAGAAGAAAATATTGCAGAGAGAGCTTTCCAGGCAGGCTGGGAGGGGGTTAAGGTTTGAGTTAAAAGCAGCCTAGAACCTGGGATGTGTTGATCCTGGTGTGCTGGAGGCTTCTCCTCTTGTGGGTGTTTTGGGAAGAAGTGGAGGGGGGGGTCAGGTGGCTCGCTCCAGCAGATCCAGTGGCGGGACCCTGGGACACAAACCCAGGCTTACAATTTTGCAGGAGGAAGTCTTCAACATTTGTACTATGGTGGCTAGACTTTTTGATGGCTGGGGTTTTCTCTAATAACCAGGGTATCTTTGCAATCTTCCCTTTTCCCTTATTGATTGTTGCATAGAAAATGCTTTCGTAGACGCGCATGCATATTTAAGTGATGTAGTGTGTGCGACTGCCTTGTGTACCAACTCACAGGAAGCAGGTGCTCCCTAAATGGGAGCTGTGCCCACCATCTCTGCTTTCTGTGTTTCACTTGAGAGCACTGGGGAGTGGCTGCCTTGCCCTGTGTCCAGCCATACCTAGAGCAGACCCAGGGCGTTCCATCTGCTCCCACCCCTCCCCCAGTCAAAGCATCTCAGTGCCTGGGCCATGCTTTGCTTACAGAATACAACTTAGAGCCCTTCGGAAGAACAGCTGGGCCTGGACAAGAAGAGAAAATGTGTTGTTGACAGCATGGGGACCAGTGATATTACCAGTGGGTGCAGAAACCAAGACTCAGGGACTTTGGGGAGGCAGGAGGAAGGATGATTCATTCACTGAGGTGTGTCATCGAACCATGAAGGAGACTGTGAGCCCACCAATGATGGGAGAGAGAGCAGCACTGCCAGTTGGCCTGAGGAGAAGCCCTAGCTCCCATTCACTAAGAGGGTCCACATGCCAGACACTGTGTCTGTGCTTCTCTTGCCACTGACCCCTTTGCGGTGGGTGTGGTTATCCCAATGTCAAGGTTGACAGCTCTGGTAGGACCCAAGGAAGAGGCCTTAAGCATTTAATTCTGGAAACGGTGAGATGGAGCAGTCATAAATTGAGCATGTATTTATTGAACTTTTTCTATTTACATTAAAGTTCTTAGCCCTGGGAGCACTCTGGTGCCCACAATAGAGAGGGTCTTGTCTTCAAAGAGCTTAGAGTCAAGCGACAGACACAGGCAGGTGTGCACACAAACACACCCCAAAACTTGTGACGTATGCTAAGAAGAAAAATAAGAGCATGCCCTGGGGTGCCTGGGTGTCTCAGTCAGATAAACATCCAACTCTTGATTTCAGCTCAGGTCATGAGCTCCAGCTCTGTGTCGGGCTCTGTGCTCAGCAGGGAGTCTGCTTGAGATTTTTTCTCTCTCCCTTTCTCCCTCTGCCACTCCTCCCTCAAATAGATAAATCTTAAAAAAAATAAAAAATAAGAAAATGCACTACAGACAGTGAAATAGAAAGTGCTAGTTATATTTGGAGCAAGGGAATAGTTAAGGAGACATTGTCTCTGAAAAAGGGACACTTAAAGGGAGACATGAAGGCAGGTAAGTGTTGATTGTGGGGAAGAGCAGCAGGGATGGCATGTGTAGGGGACCTAAGGCCGGAAGAGCTTGGCTTAGAAAAAGACTGAGAGGTCACTAGTCACTGTGGCTGGCAGGTGAGACAGTGGCTGATCCCTCGGGGCCCCATGAGCCCTGCGAGGGAATTTGGAGCTTTTCCTTAATGCAATGGGAAGCTATTAGAGAGCTCGAAGCCAGGGAGTGGCATGGTCTGATTTATGTCTTGCAAAGATGGCTCTAGCCACTGTGTAGAGAATGGATTGGGAGGGGGGCAGGTGCGGGGAGGCTGTTACAGGTGATGGATGACGGTGACTTGGTTAGAAGGGAGGCAGTGGAGATGGAGAGGCATGGATGGCTTTGAGATGTAATTTGGAGATGGAATCGACAGGGCTTGGCAAGGAGGAGAAAGCAGAGAGTTCAAGGAGAGGAATGCGGGTGGGAGTGGGAGGGAGTGGGGGAGGGAGAAGGGCACAGTGAGCAGCATGGCTGGTCTCAGGCAGAGGCTAACAAACAGCAGGCCTATGGTACTTCAGCTTCTGCTTAACCACTGGCCCATCTTGATGCCAGTGCCCTTTGCGTCTTGTTACAGCAAAATGATGGACAGTTCACGGTGATTCAACTGGTGGGGATGCTCAGGGGTATTGCCGCGGGCATGAAATACCTGGCCGAGATGAACTATGTGCATCGGGACCTGGCTGCTAGGAACATCCTGGTCAACAGTAACCTGGTGTGCAAGGTATCCGACTTTGGCCTTTCCCGCTACCTCCAGGATGACACCTCAGACCCCACCTACACCAGCTCCTTGGTGAGTCCTTCCTGGTATTCTCTGGTAAAAACGTGGCATGAATAAAAAGTGGCTGCCCATGGCTGGGCTAGTGACCTGTGGCAGGGCACACTGGGAGGGGCTGGGACCTGAACTTTTCTCTCCACTGAGGGAGGTGGGTGCCAGATGGAGAAAACAGCTGCAGCTGGTTGTGAGGCAAGCATCTGGGCATAGGCTGTAAGGAGGGGTCAGAGTGTTCCTTGGCCAATGGGAAAAGAACATTCTGGAACAGGTGATGTGGGGGAATCCAGGCATTGGATGGTGGCATCAGAGACATCCATCAGCAGAAGTGGTTGCTGGTGGGGTTGGGTTCTGTGTTACCAGGCAGATCTTTGGTGCCCTCCTCTTCTCCAACCCTACTGCTTCCAGACAGTTTGAAGAAAGACATCTACATGATGGTTCCTTTCACATTTGTGCTTCCTGCCCAGCTTCCCCCTCCACAGCCCAAGCAGCTCTAGTCACTTACGGCCAGCACCTAGTTCACACAGTTCCAGTCAGAAACTGTAACAGGTCCAAAGCCAAGCTCCTGGTTTATTCCATTTCCCTCCCCAGTCTCTGCATCTCTGTGGTTGCACCAACTCATCTCTTGACTGAAATTTGGGAAACAGCCTCAATTGCTCTCTGCCTTGCCATCCACATCCAATCCCGCCACAACTCCCATAGGCTTAAATAAAATCTGCTCCTTTTTTTCCTTTGCTACAGTCCCCACCCTATTCCAAAGCACTGGTCTCTTTCACCTGGTCCCTTTCACCTGGTGCCTTCTAGTAGCTTCCTAACTGGTCTCCCTGGTTCCCTCTCTTCTCTTTATGTCAACTCCCAATATATTATAAAAATAAAAACAGTACAGAGAAGTAAAGGGGGGAAAAGTAACCAAGAAATCACAATTGCCCTGAAGCAGGGTCAGTAAACTTTTCCTTCAAGGCCAGATAGTAAGAATTTTAGGGTTTGTTGGCCAAGAGGCAACACAGAGGGTATTACATAGATAAATATATAACCATTTAAAATGTAACCCTTTAAAAAGATATAAATACCATTCTTAGCTCATGGGCTGCAAAAATTCAGGTGACCAGACCAGAGTTTACCAACCCATGTCCCAAAGCATCAATTTTAATAACTAGGTGCATCTCTTCTCACACTTCTCTCATTGTTCAAAATGTGAAAAATTTTATTTTGTGAAAATGGGATCATACTAAGCTCATTATTCTGTCCTGTGTGTCTGATGGGCATTCTTCCTGCCCAGCTGCTTTTCTAAAAGTCTGTGAACATTTACACTCTGCCAGGAATGTATGGTGCCCATCCTTACCAGCAGCAAAGGTGATCAATCTTTAAAAACTTCCCAAAGATGAAAAATTATACTTCATCGTGTGTAAGTTTGCATTTTCTTTTTTAAATTATTTACTTACTTTTAAAATTTCTTTTCAGTGTTCCAAAATTCATTGTTTATGCACCACACCCAGGGTTCCATGCAATACGGGCCCTCCTTAATACCAACCACCAGGATCAGGTTTGCATTTTCAACTGGTGCTAGGGATACTACTTTACTATCTTTTCACACAGTTGCTAGGATACATGTTTCCTCTTCTGTTAATTACCTGTACACGTTTTTACATATTTTTCTATTGGGTTGTTTGTCATTTTCTTAGAAATTTATAGGAAGTCTTTTTACTTTTAATTTTTTATTTTTTATAAACATATATTTTTATACCCAGGGTACAGGTCTGTGAATCACCAGGTTGTCTTTTTATATTAGGGATGTTAACCCTTTGTCTCCACATATGATACAATTAGTTCCCCTCCCCCCATCTGTTGTTCTTTTGCTATTGTTGATGATATCCTTTGGTTTCCAAAAGTAGTTAATATTCATATAGTCAATAAAATGCATCTTTTCTATGTCTTCTTGGGTTTTCTGGTTTATTTAAAAATTTCTCTCTACTGCAGGGTTATAAAGCGCTTCTTAAAGTTTTCTGTATTCTCTTACTGGAGGTTTTGCTCTATTATTTAAATATTAAATACACCTGAAATTTTTTTTTTCTCAAGGTCTTATTTTGAAGAGTTTCAAGCATACAGAGAGTTTGATAGAATTTACAGAGGGTAGCCATTGACCCACCACCTGGGTTTTAGAATTAGTATCTTGCTGGGTCTGATTTATTATATAACTATCAATCTGATCTGTCCCTCTGTCCATTCTTCATTCCATCCTGTCTTGTTGACGCATTTCCAGATTTCATGCTACTGTTGGCCATCATTATGTCTGTCTTTTTTGGAAAAATGTCTATTCAGGTCCTTTAGCCATTTTTTAAAATCAGGTTGTTTGTTGTTGTTATTGAGTTACATTAGTTCTTTATATATTTTGGATATTAACCCCTTATTGGATATATGATTTGCAAATATCTTCTCCCATTCTATAGCCTGTTTTTTCATTTTGTTGATAGTGTCTTTTGCTGTGCAAAAGTTTGATGTGGTCCCATTTGTTTATTTGTGTTTTTGTGTCCCCTGCTTTTGACACCAGGTGCAATACATAACATTGGTAAGATTAATGTTAAGGAGTTTACCATCAGTTTTCTTCTAGGAGTTCTATAGTTCAAGGTATTACATTGAACTCTTTAATCCATTTGGAGTGGATTTTTTTATATATGGTATAAGATACTGGTTCAATTTCATTCTTTTGCATATAGCTGTCCAGTTTTCCCAACACCCTTTATTGAAGAGACTGTCCTTTCCTCATTGTATAATCTTTGCTCCTTTGTTATAAATTACTTACCAGGTAGGCGTGGGTATTTTTCGGGGCTCCCTATTCTGTTTCTGTTTTTATGTTTTTTAATGCAAGTACAGTACAGTTTGATTGCTTTAGGTTTGCAGTGTAGTTGGTAATCAAAGACTATTTTCTTCCTCAAGATTGTTTTAGCTCTCTGAGGCTTTGTGTGTGTCTGTGTGGTTCTATATAAATTTTAGAATAATTTGGTCTAGCTCTGTAAAAAATGCCATTGGAATTTTTATAGGGATTGCACTGAATCTGTAGACTGCTTTGGGTAGTATGGGCATTTTAACAATATTAAATCTTCTGACCTATGAGCATGGAATAGTTTTCCACGTATTTGTCACATCTTCGGTTTCTTCATCAATCTCTTATAATTTTCATTGTACAGGTCCTTCACTTCTTTGGTTAAATTTATTCCTAAGTATTTTACTCTTTTTGATGTGATTGTAAATGGGATTGTTTTCATAATTTTTCTTTCTGACAGTTTGTTATTAGTGTATAAAAATACAACATATTTTTGTACATTAATTTTGAATCTTACAACTTTACTGAATTCATTTATTAGTTTTAACAGCTTTTTGGTGGAACATTTAGGGTTTTCTATATAAAGTATCATGTCATCGGCAAATACAGTTTTACTTCTTCCTTTCCAATTTGGATGCCTCTTATTCCTTTTTTTTTTTTTTTTTTTTTTTTTTTTGCCTAATTCCACCAGCTAGGACTTCCAAAACTATGTTGAATAAAAATGAGAAGAGTGGGCATCCTTGTCTAATTTTCTTCTACAAAAAGTTTTCAGCTTTTCACTACTGGATATGATATTAGCCATGGGCTTGTTCACATATGGCCTTTATTATGGTGAAGTACATTCCCTCTATACCCAATTTGTTGAGAGTTTTCATCATAAATGGTTATAGTTGTTGACTTTTGTCAAATGCTTTCTCTGTATCTACTGAGATGATGAAATGATTTTATCCTTCATTTTGTTAATGCTGTGTATGATGTTGATTGACCTGTAGATGTTGAACCATCCTTGCATCTCTGGAATAAATCTTACTTGATCATAGTATATGATTCTTTCAATGTATTATTGAATTTAGTTTGCTAATATCTTGTTGAAGATTTTTGCATTCATCAGGGAAGGGGCACCTGGGTGACTAAACTGGTTAAGCATCTGCCTTCAACTCAGGTCATGATCCCAGTGTCCTAGGATCAAGCCCCACATCAGGCTTTCTGCTCAATGGGACCTCTCTCTCTCTCTGCCTGACACTCTATCTGCTTGTTCTGTCTATCTCTCTGTGTGTCAAATAAATAAATAAAATATTTAATTAAAAATAATTGGGAATATTGGTTTGTAATGTTTTCTTTCTTTTTCTTTTCTTTCTTTCTTTCTTTTTTTTTTTTAGTGGTGTCTTTGTCTGGGTTTTGTACAAGTGTAATGCCACTGTCATAAATTGAGCTTAGAAGTGTTCCTTGAAATTTATTGAGAGTTTGAGAAGGATGGGTATTACATCTTCTTTGAATGATTGGTAGAATTCACCAGTGAAACCATCTAGTCCAGCATTTATCTTTGTTGGGAAGTTTTGATTACTGATACAATCTCCTTACTAGTAATCAGTCTATTCAGATTTTTCTGTTTCTTCATGATTCAGTCTCAGAAGATGGTAAAGTCTATTTATTATTTTTTCTAGGTTTGTCCAATTTTTGCTAATTATTCATAGCACTTTCTTACGACTTTTTGTTTTCTGAGTTATGAGTTATAACTTCTTCTCTTTCATTTCTGATTTAACTTATTTGAGATCTCTCCCTTTTTTTCTTGGTAAGTCTAGCGAAAGATTTGTCAGTTATGCTTTTCAAAGAATCCGGTTTTAGTTTCATTGATATTTTCTGTTGTATTTTCAACCTCTATTTCATTTCTTTATGCTCTGATCTTTATTATTTCCTTCCTTCTACTAGCAATGGGTTTCATTGGCTCTTTCCTATTTCCTTTAGGTGTAATGTTAAATTGTTTTTTGAGATTTCTCTTATTTCTGAATTTAGGCCTGTATTGCTGCGAAATTCCCTCTTAGAACCACTTGTGCTGCATCCCAGAGATTTTTGGTAAGAAATGAAGAAATCTTAAGTGTACGTCTATAGAGTTTTAACGAATGCATATGACAGTATGACCCAAACTCCTGTCAAGATACAGAACATGGCCATGCCACTAGGAAGTTCCCTTGTAAGCCTTCCCATTCCATTTCAACCCTACCCATGCCCACAGGCAACCACTATTCTGATTCTTTTCTCAACCATAGGTTTGTGTTGCCAGTTCTAGAACTTCACATAATTAGAATCAGAGAGCATAAGCTCTTGTCTGGCTGCAGTCTGTGAGATTCATACATATTGTTGTGTCCAGCAGTAGTTTGTTCCTATTTATTGTAGTGATTCATTGTGTATGTATCTATTCTTTTGTTGACAGGCACGTGGGCTATTCTCAAACTTGTTTTTGAAAATGTATTAAGATATATATTTTTACCCTGTTTCATACAGGTAAATAGATAATTATGTCAATACCATGTGTGAAATATATTGTCCATATTTTATTGAATCACTTACCATCCTTGTCATATGTTAAGTTGCATATATGAACTATGTTTTTTTTTTTTAATTTAAATTCAATTCGCCAACATGTAGGACATCATTAGTTTCAGATGTAGAGTTCAGTGATTCATCAGTTGCATGAGCACTGGGTGAACTATGTTTTGATTCTCAATTCTGTTCCATCAATCTATTTCTTTATTCTATGCCGAACCATATTGTTCTGATTGTGATAACTTTGGTGCAAGTTTTACTATCTGTATTATTTTGATTATAATAACTTTAGCAAAAGTTTTACTGTTCAGATAAAGTAAGTTATCCTTCATTATTCCTTAAAAAAATCTTTGTTGGCTGTTCTCAAATACTTTTCTTTCATATATAATTTAAAATCACTTTTTCCAATTCTAAAACATGCGCACACACACACATACACTGACATTTGGAGTTTGAATGGACCTTTATTCTACTTTTGAAAAGATTGACATTTTAATAACTGTGAATCATCTAAATAATGATGTGAACCAAACATCTGTACATGCCTTATATTTAAAAAAGTGTTTTAGGTAAAGGTTTCCCCACCTGATTTTCTTGTATACATTAGTTAGATCATTTGTTGTGGTTTTCATTTTTCTTCTAAATGATGAAGCTTACCAACTCTAAGACGTAAGAGCTCTCAGGATTCTTCTCAGCCATTATGTTCACCTGCCTCACTATATTTATCATATTATTTCTCCAGGCTTTGCTTTTTATCCAAAATAGAAACAAATAACATGTTTGCTATTCAAACAATTTGTGTTTCTAGAAATACAAAGAATTTATTCATGTGGAAAATATTTATTCAGCATCTACTATGTGCCACTATTGCTCACAAGCTAGGGACAGAATCATGATCAAAAAGAGACATCGTTACCACTCTCACATCACTCATAGGTTACTGAGGAAAGGAGATTTTAGTCAGACACATACGCAAATAAGTGCATAATTATGAGTTCAGATAAGAGCTATTACATTCTGTGAGAACCTGAATAAAACAATAAATAACAATATAATCTGACCATACCTAGCAGAGTTAAGGAGGGCTTTCAGAAGAGGAGATGGTGCTCCAGCAGAGATTTAAAGAATAATTCGCCCAAATGAAAGGAGTAGGTTAGAACCCTGAGGGATATAAATAGCACATACAAAAGCCCTATGGCAAGAGAGAAAATGGAACATTAGAGGAGCTTCAGGACCCCTATGCCTGGAATTTGGAAAAAGAGGAAGAAACTGGCCAAGAAGATCAGTGGCAGCCTCTTGGTTCCTTGTAATGGAATTGAGGGCCTTAGAGCAACGGGAAGTCATTGCAGGGCTGTGTATGTTTGTATGTGTGTGCATACATAGAGAGATACACATAACACAAAGATGATGAATTTGTATTAAAAAAAATAATAACCTGGTTTTTCTCTTGCCTTTTCCTTCCAATCTCTTCTTTTCCTTTCTTTCAAAACAAAATGAAATTCTTTATTGACTTCCTTCCTTTAATATTTAACCAAAAGCCACTTGGCAGGTCCAGGGAAGATAGATGTCTTGAATAAGGGAGGCATCCCTAGCAGGTACCTAGACACACCCATGAGGGAGCTGGCAACTCAGCAAGGTTGGGAAAATAACTATTTACAAGGAAACTGAGAAATATGTTGGAGATAATGGCTGTTGGAAAAGGAGGTACAAATCTGGAAAACATCAAAACTAGAATGAATTATGTGGTGTTGAATTGGAATTGAAGGCATTGGTGTGAACTTCTGATTTTTAATATATAAAGAGGCAGAGGAAAAAAATGAAGGTGTAGAGTGCCTCAAAGCAATGACACCATGTACAATACAAGCACCTGTATATAGCACTTGTGAAACTGTTCCACAGGTTCCTGAGGCTCTGCTCATTATTTTCCCCAATTTTTCCTCTCTATTCCTTATAACTCTCTTTAAGTTCATTGATTCTTTCCTTTGCCATCTACATTTGGTAAAAGAAAGTTCCACTAGTGATTTTTTTTTTTCTGATACCCTCTTTTTTAGCCTTACGATTTCTTACTAATCTCTCTTTCATAGTTTCCAGTTTTCAACTGGGGTGTTTTATCTTTTTATGCATCATAAGCATATTTTCCTTACCTCACTGAGCATAGCTATAACAGCTGTTTTAAAGCTGAGATCATCCTGAGGTTGGCATCTTTCTTTCCCATGAAAATGGGTTGCATTTCCTTGGCTCTTTGTATGTCTAGTAGTTTTGGATTACATACATTATGAATGTTATGATGTAGAGACTCTAGGTGCTGTTACATTGATCCAAAGGGTATTGCTGCCTCTGATTTAACAGGAAATTAACTCGGTGAGATTCCACCTGCAAACTGTCATGTCTGCAGCAGGCAACAGCTCAGATCTCAGTTCCTGTGGTTTTCAGTCTGTCTCATACATGCAAGACTCAGGGGTCAGCCAAGGAGACAAGAAAAGTTCATATGCAGAATTTGAGATTCCCTCTTCCTGGCTTTATTTCCAGGGAGTTCCCTGCCCAGCCTCCAACTCTCCAGCTACCCTGATTATCCTGGGCTCCTTCCCTTCATTCTTCCACCCAAAAAGGGTGTGGGATTTTCAAATGGAGTTTTAGCCACAGGGCAGACCATCCTCAGACTAAAATTGCAAAAGTTGAAACACCCCTTGTGCTGTTCAGTTGCTGGAAAGCCCAGACAGTTTTGCTTTACATTTGTCCTCTTATTTCCCTTTCTTTTCTCTTCTGTTTTGTTGTTACTTGCTGGAGAGTCTGGTTGTTGGAAGTGTAGCCGCCGCCCCCCCAAACACACCAAAAGTGAAAGCTTCCACTTGTTACCCTGAATCAGCAATACTGTAAAACAGTTCTTAAGACCTCTGTATTCCATCTTAATTCCCCTATTTCATGCAGTTCTTTCAAGACCTTTTTAACATCATCATCTTCTAATACATCTTGCTTTACTTTATAAGTGAAGACCTCATTAATAGCTATTAAAGTTTTCTAGTTTTTCCCTACTTGGCCCTCAGCTTTCATCTCTCATTCTGTCTTAATTCTCCACCATACTTTTCCCCAGGTCTTCCTTCTCTAAATTGCTATTTCTAGCCCCAGGATCATTTCTTTCCCACCAGGCTCCTGGAATAATGAACAGATAGAATTTGTTCCTTTGTGCTTTCTTATGGTTGGAATAAACCCGCTAAACTAAGGAGGGGTTCTGAGTTACCGCAGGTAACATTCCTGCCCTTTAAGAGGAACAGATACGTGAGCTGGTCTGGACTCTAATACTTTCTAATACTTGTATGACTTACAGAACATTTCTGAACCCTGTGAAGGGTGTTCAGATTTATAGCCCCACGTGTCTTGGTTTGCTCAGGCAGTCCTAACCACATACCATGGACTAGAGGGCTTGAACCACTGACCCGTATTCTCACAGTTCTTCTGGAGCCTGGACAGTCCAAGATCAAGGTTCTGGAAGATTTGGTTCCTGGTAGGAGTGTCCTCTTACTGGCTTGCAGAAGTCACCTTCTCCCTAAATCCTCACATGGCAGAAAAAGCCAGAAGTCTGATCTCCCTTCTTCTGCATCTGAGGACACTGAGTCCATCATAGGGATCCCGTCCTTGTGACCTCATCTAAACCTAATCACCTCCCCAAGGCTCTACCTCCAAATAGCATCACATCAGCAGTTAGGGCTTTAGTACATACATTTGGGGAGGAAACGAGCCCACAGTCCAGAACACCATGCTTGTGTTATAGACCAGTTCTTAAGGTTTGACTTCAGAGGCCTCATTCTGGTTATTACTGGTCCTATCTTCTGTTATTAAGAGGGAAAAAAGGCACACACACACACGTACCTGGGAAGGTGCCACATCTTTTTTTTTTTTTTAAGATTTCATTTATTTATTTGACAGACAGAGATCACAAGTAGGCAGAGAGGCAGGCAGAGAGAGAGGGGGAAGCAGGCTCCCTGCTGAGCAGAGAGTCCGATGTGGGGCTTGATCCCAGGACCCTGAGATCATGACCTGAGCCGAAGGCAGAGGTTTTAACCCACTGAGCCACCCAGGTGCCCCAGGTGCCACATCTTTGATTAACTCTTTGTATTGGGGGCTCCTGTGCACTCACAAACCCAATCTTCACCCTTTCTCAGTTCACACTGGTGGACAGAGCCCCAACAGGATCCCACAGATCTTCTCTGTGTGCTGACTTTCTGTTGATTAAGTCAAAAGTTATCCTCCATGAGGGCTTGCTTCTCTTCTCCTCAGGAGGAGAAGGCCCCATCCAGTCCCTTTGTGAGAAAAATCTTCCCTTCTTAGTATTCAGCCAGGTTCCTTCTGCCAAAGTAGTGTCAACTCTCCCATCCTTCAGAGCCCCAGGCTGCCTGTCTGAGAAGTCTCCAGCCTTGCGCTGTGCCTTCCCTTGGCCCTGCTCCCGGCAGGCCTCCCTGTTTCATCATGAACTGCGCTCCATCTTCAAGGCGCCTCTGATCTCTCTCAGCCCCTTCCCCTTTGCTCCTCCTGCTGCTCCATCCTCTTGTCTCGGGCCCAGGCTCCTCCCACACCCTGTGTTTCTGCAGCTTCTGATGCTTTCTTCTGTCCATGCCTGCCAGTCCCTCCTTCTCCTTGTTTTCTCTCTTCTAATGTCTGCTGGCATTCTCAGCCCCCTCGGCCTCCTCTGTGAACCTCAAACAGAGCTGTTCCTTGGGCGTCTGCCCCTCCTGGCAGGAGGCAGAAGCATCTCAGATGATTTGTCACCTGCACCTTTGTCCTTCCATGATGGTTGTCCCCTTGCCGGATCTTTCATACCTGCCGTGCTGTTTGTCATGCCCCTCATTCCCCGCATTGACTGCCTTGACTGACTTGGGGACGGCTCGGCTGTTGCACTTCCTCTCGAATCTGCCCCATCTGTGTCAGATTCATCTCTGGCACTGCTCTGGGCCCTGGGCGTGGAGGGCTCATCCTCACCATGGGACAAGGGACAGCCTCTCCTGGAAGGTGATCCCTGTGAGCAGCTAGCCCCATGGCTCATCCTGAACCTGTTGGGGAAGACCAGTCCCATCTCTCCTGTGCTCTGCAGAGGCCCTTGTTCCCGTGATGAATTTCAGTAATCCCAGATCATGATGGAGGCAGGACCTTGTCCCTCCTCCCCCATTATTCCCAGGAATCACATGTAGGCTGCAGCCTCCATCCTCACTGTGTTTCTGGGGGATAGGACCTGTTCCAATCATGATCCATTCTGTGCTGAAATCTGTAGGGCCTTTGCTTTCACAGAAAATTTTACCTTTATTCTACGATATTGCGCTGCCCTCTGAGACTTACCTTCAGCAATGTCAACTGCAAAAGGGGAAAAAAGATCCTCTCTAGAACTTTCTTGCTCTCTGGCATGGCAGGATAGTTCTTGGGCATGATAGGACTTGTGTGTGCTCTGGAAACTGGCTCTGTGCTCTGGAAATCTGGCCTTAGGTCTCCTCATTCATCAGATGGGAGGTGTGAGAATTTGTGATAATCGTAAGACCCCATATGTTAAACCGGAAACAACCCCCAGTCCAGGTACTGCTCTGTTCACAGTTTATGTGACCCTTGTGGATGCTGCCATGAGTGCTTTTCATGCTCTCAGGACCCGTACCTCATGTAAGACATACACAGATGGACATACACGATAACTGGTTAAAAAAAAAATCCTCTAACTTTCCCTATTCTCAGTCACTCCAAAAGAGAAAACAATAAAGCGGAGGGCCTCCAGATCCCAGGGAAAAAATGATACTCACCAAAACAATTAAGGGCCCTTGAGATAGGATCACCATGGAAGGATTTTGAAGAAAACTTCTCAGGACAGAGGGGGAAGAAAGGCAGCCGAGTTACTGCATGCCTTGCCACAGCGGTGTCCACACCTCACTATGCACCAGAATCCCTGGAGAGCTTGGGAAAGCACAGATTTCTGGGCCCCACCTCAGGGTCTCAGATCTGCAGGTCTGAGGTGGGGCCTGGGAAGTGTGGAGCACCCAGGCGATGCTGATACCAGTACTCTGGAACCGTGCTTGGAGGACCACTGCATTGAGGATATTTTAGGGAGCATACATTTTACTTCATATACTTGCATTGCAGGAAATGTCAATTATTTCTCAAAAAGCAAAGCAAGTCTGACAGAGTCCTCATTTTGTCAGACTGGAAAAGGAAATGTATTTTCCATCATCTTGGAAGTCTTCCTCCCTCCGCAATCCCAGCAGAGTGTGAAGGCCCTGAGGCCACAAGTAGACGCCTCGTCTCTGCCTAGTCTGGAGCCTGTGTTCCTCTGGCCCAGTTTCACCTTTGTCTGAGGAGGCGGGGAAGGCACGGTCCTGGCAGAGGTCAACACCACAAAACCCCACGCCAGCACCTGCTTCCAGGGATCAAGACCCTCTCTGATCCTGCCACTTGGCTCCCCTGATAACTCAGTTTCCAGAGCCTGAACCCCCCTCCCATTCATCAGCTGCTTTGGAAGGAACACAAAACAAAACAAAAGATTTAATTAAATCAGGCCTAGAGATCCCTGGGGGCTGGAGTGAGGTACATGTTTGGTTTCTTGGGAGCGAATCTCTATGATTACCCTCAGTCTGGAGAGTCTTCCGTTCCATAGAATAAAAATCATATAAATGAACAGCTCAGTCGTACTCGTTGTTCCGGTCATCAGTGATAAGGCTGCCCATCGAGTGGGGCTGAATCCAGAGAGGGTTTTCTTGCATTGTGTTTGTTTGGCCCCCGCCTGTTATAAGTAAGTGCTTAAGGAAGGAAAATAGTTAAAATAGTTCTGGGCACCTGGGGGGATCACCCAAGTCTGGGATGGAGAGTTCTGACCTCTCTAGGGCACAGGCTTGGGAATCTTTTAAAGGAGGGATCCACAGAGAAAAGATGGAGGGAATCGAAGCCTCAGCCTCCTACAGGCTCTGAAGCTGACATGCTCAGAAGTGGTGCTGTAAATAGTCTGAGCCCCCTTCTCTTTTAACACAGGCCAGAGGAGTGGGGGACCTGCCTCACAGTTCCCTGAAACAGCAGGGGACCCAGGGCAGAGCTGGGAGCACAGGCCTTTCCCTGCCCAGGCTGCCAAGACCCCCTGCTCCACCAGGTGCCACCAGTGTCATTCACAGCCCTCCCGGGGGACAGACTAGCTAGGTAATTCTGTGGTGAGGGCCAGAAGTCTCTCTGTGTTTTCCTAAAGCCTGGAGTAAGTGGCTCCCACCAACAACACACCCAGGGAAGGCGCTCAGGGCGAGCGCATGCTCAAACATGTGTCCACGCACACGTAGGCACGCATGCGCACACACCCATCCACCCACAGGTAGTATAGTATACGCACAGAGAAGCATAAAAGCACAGAGACACAGGGAGCAATGTGCATACAAACCCTCGACTACCCAGAGGCGGACATACACAGACACAAACCTAAGCTGGTGCAGGGCGATAGGTAGTTGGGCGTGTTCCTTTCCTTACTGCTGAAGAGTGGGCTCAATGCTATAGTGCTGTTCTAGATTGTTTTTTCTTACAGTGTAGCTAATGCTTAAAAGGTGCAAAGAAAGCAGAAAATTATCTCGACGATAATCCTTCCTTTGGGGCTTCAGCAGAAAGCACCTCTGTCTGCACTTAGCAGCTCCAACTTGAAGAAGAAGCTGCTCCTAAGCAGGTGTCCGTCTGTCTGACAGGTTTCAGCGCAGGCTGGGACCTTCAACCTTCTGAAAAGGTTTGCTGGCTTTCAGACCCGTGACCCCACGTCTTGCTCTGCTCACCACCGCCTCCCCCCCTCTCCACCCCCGCATAGTTCCTGGCGGTTTTTACATTTAAATCACGATTTTCCTCCCTGTCTGATTCACAGCTTCCCTCACGAGGCCGTTTTCAAATTATGATTCCTCACTCTTCTTTCAATCACCGAGCTTGGGTAACAGGCTATCTCTTGGGTGGATGGAAAGTGGAGAGGAATGAAGACAAGCAAGGAGAGGAGGGACGACCCTTTAATTGCAGGCAGAATAAAACCGAGTCCTGGTCCCCTGGAAATTCACTGTAGCATTAATTAAGCTGAAGGAGGAATCATTCAAATGCCACTCTACCCCGTGCTCCACAGCTCAGATCATTCTTCTTCCGGCAGTCCTGCCTCCTCCTCATTCTGATATCTCTCCCGGGTCACTTTGTCACCAGATGCTCGGTTAGGGATATCCGGCCCTGACTGAAATGCCCTTTTAAAAAAGACTCAGCATAATTATTATTAGTAAGGCCAGTATATTATTAGCACAAGTGAGATCAGGATGGGATTTCAGAGCCCTTGGGGGCTAGAGTGAGGTACGAGTTAGGTTTCTCAGGAGCGCATCTCTCTGCTTGGAGCTTGGTGTGCAGGGCCAGGCAGGCCCAGCCCTCTTCCCTCTGTGCCTGTCATTATGCCTGTCATCACAGAGGAGGGGCCGGTCGCCTGGGTGTAGGCCCATGAAAGCCTCCACTAGCTGTTCTCCCAGCCACCACATTTTTATGAAGCACTTAGTATGTGCAAAGCACAGCAGTTAACACACAGATGGCTCGTGAGCATCTTGCTGTTCTTTCCTGGCCAAAAAAAAAAAAAAAAAAAAAAATGACATGAAACAACTAATTAAGCAATTAGCTATGTAATTATAATCACGTATTGTGGGGAAGTATGTATAAAGTATGTATTACTGGACCCCAAGGAAATAACCCCTGGGCTGAAACCCAAGGATAGCGAGGAGAGAATTTGGGGGACAGTATGGCCAGTGCCTCATAGGGACTGTCCCCAAATGGGTCACAGCAAAGACAGAGTGGGAGGAGAGGAGGCTGTTGGCCAAGATTGTGTTCAAGCCCAGGGCAACTGTAGGAACAGTCGTGGGTTGTTGGGGGAAATGGCAAGCCAGGGTGAGTCAGCACCGAGGAGCTGGGACTGTGTGAGCCGCCCAGGTGGGCCCACAGTAGTTTTGGACCCAGAACTCTGGGGTTCTAGAAAGAGAAGAAGAACCAGAAATAAGACCCACACACCAGTCTTCAGGGACTGGTCTGGGGAACCCTGTGAAGAAATGCGTCATTGAACTGTGAGAGTGCCTGACATGATGTACTCCCAGCAGAGGGTAGTGAGCCAGGTTTCACCTTCTCAACAGAGGTTCCAAGGAGAGTCAGTTAAGAAGTCAATGAGCCAATCAATCAGGGATCATTGATTTCTGGCAAGAGGCAAGGACCTCTGCTAGAGAAGGAAATAAACTTTACTTATTTTTAATATGTTGATTGGCAGTAGTGTCTGTAAATCATTCACTAAGATGTAGGCTTATTTTCCTGATTCAATGCTTAGTAAATAAGAGTGTTGAGCCACAGGCTTAGAGGAAAGAGCTGGCTTTCAGCTGAGATGAGAGGGGAATGGAGTAGACTTCCAGATGGGTTAGATAGGAGCTAAGCAGTAAAACTGGGCACATAAAAGATACTCAGTGATTGTTTATAGGATGGATGGATGGATGGATGGATGGATAAATGGATAAGATTATTATGAGGGCTTAGATGTTGAGGGTTTTCTAGAAAGAAATAATAGCCTGATCAGAACTGAAGAGGTAAGAAAGTAGCTGGTGTGCTCACTGAACAGGCTGATTTGTCTGGTGTTGGGAAGAGGGTGTGCTGGCCAGTAAAATCATGCTATATTAGTCTTAGAAGGGTCCTGTCATCAGATGAACTGTATTCTCCCAAAAAAGATACACTGGAGCCCTAACCTCCCCCCATACTGGTGAATGTGACCCTCTTTTTGGAAATAAGGTCTTTGCAGATGTAACCCAGTTAAGACAAGATCATACCAGATGAAGGTGGACCTTATAACCAATCACCAGTATTCTTATAAGATGGGGGGGATTTAAACAGAAGCACACAAGGAAGAGATGGCCATGTAATGACTGAGAAGGAGAGTGGAAGGCAAGGATTGCCAGCAGACACCGCGAGCTAGAAAAGGCAGGGAAGGATTCCCCCATACGGATTTCAGAGGGAGACTGGCCCCATCAACATCAACACCTTGATTTTAGACTTCCAGCCCACAAAACTGGGAGAGAATACATTTCTATTGTTTTAAGCCACCCAGTTTATGGTACTGCACTACGGCAGCTCTAGTAAGCTTCTTCAAGTCCTAAGAGACCAACTCTACCCTTATCACTGGACAGGTGCACAATTGGACTAGAAAGGATGGAATGTAGGACATGACATGAAGGGTCTTGGATATACATCTGGAATTTACCCAGATTCAGGAGAACCTTACTGCATGACAATTAAGCAAAAGGTAAAAAATAAGTAAATAATAAATAAATAAGCACATTAGAATCCTTGTTTGTTGAGTTCACTGGGTAGTAGGGTTTTTTTGCAGGAGCACTGCCTTCAAAGACCTGTGGTCCTAAGGGTTAAGTACTCTTAACAGGAACTGCTCAAATTTCAAAACCCCTGACCAACCATGAGATTCGAAGAGTCTTTGCAAACCTCCCTCTAGTTCTTCAGGAGTCCTATCATTGTTAGAAAAGTTGATTTGAAGGATGAAGATGCCTATCCTGTGCCCCTCAGCCTCATAGGGCCTTCTAATAGGGCTTGGCCTATGAGCCCTTTGCGGAACAGAGCCGCCTCACTAAAAGAGGCCTGTGAGTCTAGCAAATCTTTCCACGGCAAGGTGTTTATCCTGGAAAGGGAAACCAGGCTCTTCAACCCAGCCCTTCGAGAGCACACAGAAGCAAGAATGATTTTCAAAAGACCCCAGTAGCTCGAAACTAGCACTCTCAAAGGCGAGCATATTACACTTCCTCTGAGAAACCCAAATTTGAAATCTAAAGGCAGCCAAGACACTCTCATCCAGTGCAGTTTACAGGACCAGAGGTAAAAGATAGAGTCAGAGTGGGAGTCTAAGGGAGAGAGAAGAGAGAGCAGAGTGAAGAGGGAAGAGTAGGAGGACTCCTGATCAAAGGCCACTCGCTAACTCACTCCAAATACAGTCTAGCTGCAGGGGAGCGGGCCAGGAGGATTGTAGAGGTGAAGAATTTATTTTAATCCTCCCACAAAAGCGTTCAAGTAAACCCTTTCCCTGGGAGAAAGTGAGAGAATAAGAAAGAGGAAAAGAAGATTCTCTTTGAAAAGATGCACGTGGGGGCGCCTAGGTGTCTCAGTGGGTTAAAGCCTCTGCCTTCGGCTCCGGTCATGATCCCAGGGTCCTGGGATCGAGCCCCGCATCAGGCTCTCTGCTCAGCAGGGAGCCTGCTTCCTCCTCTCTCTGACTCCCTCTCTGCCTACTTGTAATCTCTGTCTGTCAAATAAATAAGTAAATAAATAAAATTAAAAAAAAAAAAAAGAAAGAAAAGATGCACGTGGACCTCCACTAATATTGCTCAGTTAGAGAAGACATGCCATCTGGGTGTTCGAGAAAATGAAAAAGAAAGACGAGTCCAAAGCCGTGGATGCGGCTGGTGAGTTGCAAGCTGTTCTCCTCTCCTCCGTGGCCAGCTCTTGGCTTTGTTGGAGGTGGAGAGTTCTTTTCTGGGTCAGCATTGGCTTCCTTTTCAGAGTGACCTCTCAGGGCTTCATTCCTTTATTCTCTTGTGGTGGAGGAGCTGAGCAGTGGGGAGAGGGGAGGTGAGGGGACACGGGGGACCAGAGAGGCCTGACCTTCTAGTCATTGATCATGTGAGAATTCTCCACGAAAATGCAAAGCCTCAGCCTGGTTTTGCCTGGGGCTGGCCCCAAAGCCTCCCATTTTGCTGCTCCACGCCTGATGGGCCAAGAGAGCCTGCCTCATTCACGCACATTTTCATACTTCATGTCTATCACAGTTGCATATTTTGGGCACACGGTCCAGGGCTCTGACCTGTGACTTAGTCGGGAGTGGCCAGGGGGCCCTGACTTTAGGCTCCAGAAATTTTTGAAACTTCTCCTTTGGGAAGAAATTTGGCCTGTCCCAGGGATCCTAGCAGATGGCAGGAAATCTAGGGAGACTCTACCCCAAATTGCCAAGCAGTGCGAGTTCATGTGCTTTTAAACCAATGTCACCAATAAAATGGTATTAAGTGGCTTTGTAGTTAGATATTTGACCTAGAGCAATTAAAAGGGCAAAGGTTTGGTCAGGAAATGCTGGGGTAGAAGGGGTAAGTGGGGGTAGAAGTAGGGGCGGGGGGAAGCCCCAGTATGCCCCCTAAATTACTTTTTCCTGTTAAACAATATGGTTCTATTTTCTTTAAATGATGATTAGTATTCTAAGTAATTCTCAGTATTAAAAATTATTTTAGTAAGTAAATAAAACACTATCATTTAAAATCCATTATTCGGGGTTCCTGGGTGGCTCACTGGATTAAAGCCTCTGCCTTCAGCTCAGGTCATGATCTCAGGGTCCTGGGATCGAGCCCCACATCGCTCTCTGCTCCATGAGGAGCCTGCTTCCTCCTCTCTCTCTGCCTGCCTCTCAGCCTACTTGTGATCTCTGTCTGTCAAGTAAATAAATAAAATCTTTAAAAAATACCTATTTAAAAAATAAAATAAAATCCATTATTCAGGGGTTTTTTGGTTGTTTGTTTGTATTGGCTTTTGATACCCATTATCCTACCAGTAATCATTCTCTTCAATACCAACACACTAAAGTCATTCTTTCCTTGTTTTATTTTTCAATGTTTTCATTGAATTTCAAGTCACATAGCATAACTCAGTCCAGTAGCTCTAATGACAATTTCAATGCACAGGACTTCACGGTAGGTAATTCTGAAGGGTGGTCCCCTCAGAATGTCCCCTTATAAAGACAAGGATGAATTTTGAGCCAGAAAACATGGTTTGGGTCCTGGCTCTGCCAGTTGTTAACTTGGGGTAAGCCTCTCCAAGGCTCCATTCCATTATTTGTCAAATGAGAAGAGTATATTATACTTGGTCTATATCACATTATTGTAAAGATCGAAGGAAAAATATTATGTTGAATGCGACTTAATACATTTCTAAAGTCCTATAAAAATGTAACAAAATAAAAGCTGATGAAATAGAATAAATTATTCTCGATCTCAGTAAAACTCATTTTTTCCAAATTTGGGGCTAGGGTGGTAGGGTGGAGAAGAGGAATCTGTTCCAACAACACATGACAAATATAATTAGCAGTGCATGAACTAGTTCCATTAAACTAGTTAATAACTCAAGTGGTAGGATATTAATCTAAAGTCTAACCAATGTGATATAAAGAACAGAAACTTGGAGAGCAATGGGACTGAAACCCTCTGGCTAGGCTGCTAATACACTGTGTAACCTGTGTGAAGTATTTACTTCAGGAGCCTCAACTTTCTAACCTGTAAAATGGGGATAAAAACCTACCTCTCAGTATGACTGTGACAGTTGGATGATATTAAATACGTTAAGTGCCCAGCAGGGCAGCTGGTGCCCAGTGGATACTTGACAAAGGTCCATGTGCTCTCACCAACTCTGAGCTGCCTCAGAGAAATGGGAGTGGAGAGGGGCACATGGGCGACTCAGGTCATGATCCCCAGGTCTTGGGATTGAGCCCCATATCAGGCTCCCTACCATGGCTCAAAATTCTGAGGGGATCCTGCTTCTCCCTCTTCCCTTCCCCCTGCTTGTGCTCTCTCTCTTAAATAAGTAAATAAAAATTTTTTTTAAAAAAACGGGAGTGGAGAGAGCCTGTTCTGTTACACTGCCTCGATGCAAACTCATTCAGTCAGTAATTGGTAAATGGGGGGCACGTGCATGTGGGAGCCCTATGGTTTCATATGCTTTTCCCCCAGATATTTACATCTTTTTTTTTTCTTTTTAAGATTTTATTTATTTGAGAGAGAGAGAGAGCATGAGCTAGTGAGCAACCAGGGGGAGGGGTACAGGGAGAGAGAGAGAAAATCTTCAGCAGACTCCACCCTAGGGCAGAGCCCCGCATGGAGCTTGATCTCAGGACCCTGAGATCTTGACCTAAGCCAAACAGGTATCCCAGACTATTTACATCTTGAAGCAATCAGGGACAATGTTTCTTACAATGAAAGAGAAAACCTTATTATAAGGAGAACACCTTAAGAAAAAAGTTGAACATTGGCTGAAAGACCTTTCTTTTACACAAATAGGAGTTAGTTTAGGCATTTCTAGAACGGTTGTATTTTCCACTCTGTGACCTGGTGCATCTGGAGGTGTGGAAACTGTGGAAGCATTTTCTTTCGTGTTAAATTTTAATTTGGGAGCAAAGAAGTCCACCCACCAGATCGGATTCGTAATTTTGATGAAACTGATCTCTATAAGCTGTGACTGCCCCTCCCCCACTCCCCCAGACCTGTATCTCTTAAATGGAAAAACAAAATCCAGGGCTTAGGCTACAGAAGCAAGGACAGACAGGCTGGTGCAAATGCAGGTTGTGATTTACCCATGTTGCCATTTGTTTGTTTGTTTTTACAAAAGCAGATAGGTTTTGGGGGGTTTTTATTTTATTTATTTATTTCTTTTTCAGTTTTCAAGATCCACTGTTTATGCACCACACCCAGTGCGCCATGCAATAAGTCCCCTCCTTAATACCCACCACCAGGCTCACCCGACACCCCACCCCAATCCTGTCCAAAACCCTGTTTGTTTCTCAGAGTCCACAGTCCCTCATGGATCGTCTCCCCCTCGGATTTCCCCCAACTCACTTCTCCTTTCCATCTCCCAAAGTCCTCCATGTTATTCCTTATGCTCCGCAAGTAAGTCAAACCATATGATAATTGACTTTCTCTGCTTGACTTATTTCACCCAGTATAATCTCTTCCAGTCCTGTCCATGTTGATACAAAAGTTGGGTATTCATCCTTTCTGATGGAGGCATAATACTCCATTATATATATGGACCACATCTTCTTTATCCATTCGTCCGTTGAAGGGCATCTTGGCTCTTTCCACAGTTTGGCGATTGTGGCCATTGCTGCTATAAACACTGGAGTACATATGGCATTTTTATTAGGAGTGTCCTGTTTTTGTTACATTTTAAATGGTCTTCTCCAGATGTAATTTTTTCTCATAGGCTGTTATTTTATTGTGCCATTTGGCAGAATATGAGGTTTTTTCAAAATGTCTATATGACATTGTAGCAGAAAAGCCTGGATTAGGAGATTAGAGTCCGTTTAGTCACTTTCAGGAAACATGCACTCTATTTAGGCATAATCAATACTTGAACCATCAGCAGGCCTAGCCACTTGAGGCAGGGAAAATGTTTAGGTCATTAATAAGATCAAAATGAAAACAGTTATGTTCATATCTGTGCATTAAAGGAAAGAAAAAAATGTGGTGTCACCTCTTGCATATGAGTCTCCAGAATGCCTCTCTGCCTATGTGGCCCATGATCTTCTCTCCAAGTCCCAGATTAATAGGAATTTTTCTATATTCTCATCACATTTCAAATGATGTAGCATTACTCAGTCTAAAATTTCCATTGACAGTTCAGTGCGTAGGACTTCACAGGAGGTGATTTTTCAAGGGTGGTCAGGAGCTCAGCTGGGTGATAGGGAGACAGAGCCGGGCTCCAGACCACTGCTCTGCTTTAACCACAGCAGTCTCTGTTTCATCAAATTTAGATATTGAGCTTTTACCAAGCTTTCCTTTCAAATGGATTCTGCCTCTACAAGTAGTATTTGGAAACCATAGGCAATCAGTTGTGATGAGAATAGGTTATTTTTTGTGGTCACTATTTCTGTCCCTAATCATACTTGTTCCAGACCTGCACAAGAGTCTACAAACCAAGCCAAATATTGGTCTTTAAAGAAGATCCCAGGGAAATTGTATTACATTTTTGGGAGCTTCCAAGCTAGGATGCTGTCCATATTCCATTTTTTTTTCTTCTACTGTCTGCATTGAAACCATGATATAAATGTCTTGAGTTTCTCTTCTATGGCTTCCCTGTAAGAAAAGCTTCAAAGGAAATGCCACGCTTTGGTCAGAGAACTCCTTTAGATACCCAATCAACTGAGAGGAGATTTTTTTCAAACTTTATTTGAACAAGATTTCCAAAAAATAGATATGATTTCAGTTTATCAAAACCAGTCTCTCCTGGAAGGGAATTCCCTCCAGCTCCTGCAGCCCAGGGTCAGGTCTCAGATTTAGTTATTGTGTCTGGTCAATCAATCTCCTTCATTCTGGAACAATTCCACTGTCTTTCTTTGTCTTTCGTGACACTGACTTTTTTGTTGTTGTTGTTAAAGAACACAGTCACTTTTTTTTTCATTAATAGAACAATCTTCCTTGGGGCTTTTCTGGTATTCCTCATAATTAGCTTCGGGTTCTACATTCTTGGCTATAATCCTGCATGAGTGATATTGTGTACTTCCTAGGTTATTATACCTCAAGACATGGGAGATCCATGTGCCCTTCATCATTTTAATCACCTGGTCAAAGTTTTGTCCAACTTCTCCACTATATATTTGCACTCAGTAGACATTACATTGTTTTCCTCTGGTAACTGATAAGTAATCCATGGGAAGACAGGCTGTGCAAACATCCTGCTCTTCGTGGAAATTCTCCCCCCCCCCTTTAGCATCCATTGATGATTCTGATCTGAACTAATTTTTATTATTATGGCTGCAGAATGAATATTTTCCAACACCAGCCGCCATGTCACACTTGTCACTGATATTTTGGATGGTAGTTCTATAATCTGATTCAATGTTCCTTCATTCTACTTGGAAAGTCAGCCCAATAACATTCTGAAGATCATATTCTCTTTGATTTTTGCCTGGGAAAGTTTTGGAATGACCTTTGGCTAAAAACATTAAGATTCTCATCTGTTCCCAATTCTTGTTTTAGACTGTTGCTTTGCAGACCTGGTCTTATTCCATCGCTATCCACTCTGCTCACACTTTTGATGTAAACAGTCTGATTTACTTGCAGGGTTGGGGGGCAGAAGAAGGGGGAAACAGACAAGCTCTTCTCTGCCCACAGTTAAGCTGGCTCATTAATTCCTACTTCTCCGCCTTCATACCTGCTCTGCTTCAGACCTGGAATGTCCTGTCCTTCACCTGTCCTAATCCCACCCATCCTTTGCCACAGGAAAAAAACACAGCCCTGAAAGGCCGCAAAAAATGTGAAAGTCTTAAAGGCCTTGGGAAATATTGAAATATTCCTACAGGTTGTAGAACCTCTAGGAGGCTCTTCAACAAGACCAGATGAGAAGGCTTTTCTTAATCATCTTAATCACATGCACAGGCCATAGATCTTGGGTACTTTCCAGGACTTCTCGTGACTTGTGGTTGAAGATTATCTCCTGAACCTTTTAGGCTCCCACAAAATTGTGAGTATGGGTTCAAGGCCTTGAGAGACCATGAATCTAGTGGAAATAGTAACTGGGGTTTTTTTGGGTGGTGGTGGTTCACAGTTTACCAGCCTCCAGATAAAATGGAATCTTAACCCTCTAAAAATGGGGTGTTTTGGACTTGAGCAGGAGGTGCTGCCATGACTCTCATAATTACAGAAAATTCTGGAACTGAGACCCCGCAGTCCTAGGCAGAGCTTCAAGTCTGAGGCAAGATTAGGAAGGCCCCAAGTCCAGTGAATGTTGCTGGTGGTGACAGCCACCAAGAGCCACAGGAAAGGCTCAAGTGAGGGGTCTCTCTTCCCACTGTGAAGAACCCATCTGCCTTTAGGACAGCCATATGGTAAATTTGTTCATGGGCGGGGAGGTGAAGACCAGGGGTCTAGACCCACCAGATTGGGGAAATTAGGTCTGGGAATGTAGAAACAACTCCATTGTTGGTTTTCTAAGGAATGGGGAAATGTAGTATAAATCCTAAAGCATATCAAAAATAGATCAGTCATCAGTGAAAGGACACATGAGATCCTGGCAACATTGGCCAAAGTCTAAATCAAGCTGGAGACCTGAGTGCACCCCAACCAAAGGTTCTGTCGAGCAGACCTACACATGACAGCTGCATCTGAGGCCAAAGGGTGAGAGAGATTGAGAACAACCATGCACACTCAGGCCCAAGGTCCAGCCTCTTCTGTGCTCTCAGCGCTGTTCTACCAACCTGCACCTGGCTGCATGTCACTACTCACCCTACTCACAACTGCTCAGTTACCCTCCTAAGCCTCTGCCACACTCTTCATATTCTAGCCAGCTCTGCATTCTTCTCTCCCCTCTACTGGCCTGCCTTCCTCTTTTATCACAGTATCCCCAGGCTTGCATGTACTGCTCAGTTACTGTTTGTGAACTGAATTAAGAAATTAATTAATGAGTGACAGTATGTCTCTGGTAATCTGAGATACCAAGTAGGAAAATGGTGTACCCAGGGAGCAATATGGCTGTACAGGCTGCTGAGCTCTTCACAATGGAAAGAGACCTCTTGATCTCTGCTCCACCAACCCTGGACTTGAGCCTTTCCTTAGTGGCCATTATCACCAGCCCCCTCATCAGATTTTTGGCTCTCATAACCCCTCTCCTTCCACCCACACCTGGAGAGGACTGATCTCAGAGCAGCCAGAGAAAAAGGAGCTTATAGTCCAACTTGGAAGGTCAGCCCATCTGAAGAGAGAAGTTTCTCGAATGCCTTATTTTTTTTTTTAATGTTATGGTTTTATGTATAAAAGCTATGCTTAAAAACATTAAAAAATCAAAGTGTGTTTAAAGCATAAAGGGAAACAGACTTTCCCTTCTCAATTCCTGGAAGTCACTGTCAGCAATAGTTTGGTGTGGGTGTGTATATCTCTCTAGGGTCCTCAAAATGGTCTCATCTTATATAAACCACCTCTTGCTGTGTTACTTAAGAACATGTCATGACTGTGAACTTTTACTCTCTTAGTACCTTAGTTCATGCCTTTGGAGACTTTTCTCTGCTGTCCTTGTCAATGTCTCAGGCATCCTTTGTATGAAGAAACTTTGGAAACTAACTAGCTGTCTCTGGATGGCCATCCTGGTAGCTTGTATCATTTCAAACAGAGTTTCAGTGAATGTTCTTACATGGATGTCTCTGCACACCCGTATGGATATCTCTGTACAATAAATTCCAAGGACAGAAATCCCTGGGCTGAAGAATTTGCACATTTTACATATTTTAAACACTTTCAAGCTTAAATAAAAATGCCAAGAATAAGAATGATACACTCATAACTTTTTTTCCAGATTCTTTACCTATTATTAACACTATTATTAACACTTCACCTCCATTTCTTTATCATTTGTCTGCTTCCCCACTGCCTCCCAAAAAATAGAAGTTGTTTTTTTTTTTTCTAAATTCTTGGAAGAAATGTTGGCTACCTCATGGTTCTGCATCTTCATATATTTGAGTGCAACCTTCTGCGTTTCCTGAGAATAGGGACATTTTCTTATATAACTACAGTACAGCTATCAACTTCAGTCTTTTGATGTGGATAAAAGTATTTATTTTACAATAAAGAATACTTTACTGTCTGTATTGTAATTTTGTTAACTGACCCCAAAATGTCATTTGTAGCACCTTTTCTTCCTAGTGCAGCTTCTAGTCTCAGATCAGATATTGTATTTTGTGTCATGTTCATTTAGAGTTTTTTAACCTGGGGTATTTTCATAGCCTTCCTTTGTTTTTTATGAGATTGGCATTTTTAAATAATACCATCTTTTAAAAAAAAAATAAAACCTCCCTTTTTCTATGTTTGTCAGATTAGACCCAGGTTACGCATCCTATATTATTTAACTGGTGGTGTGTCCTTGTTGCTCATCTGCCCCTCGTGGTGATGTTAAGAATTGCATATTTTAAATTTGGGTAGAGAATAGTTTATTTCCCAAAATATTTTGCCGATTTAACTCCCACCACAGCTGGTGAGAGTTTGCCCATGTCCCTGTTCCCTCGCTCACACTGAGTCCCATCAGTCTTCTTATTCCTGACCTGTACAACTTACCCTCTTGTGAATGCTTTATTTTAAAAAGAAAGCAATTGAATGTTTTTTTTCGCATTTCAGTTGGAGATACACTTTAATATTCTTGTATCTCAGCAAATGTTTCCCAAATTCCGAAAGTGCAGTACACTCTGGCCTTTTGTGTCCCAAAGCTTACTTGGTCTTGGGCAGTCTGGGTTGGAACAGCACAGGTGGGACAGGACACCTGGCTGAGAGTCCAGGGCTCCATGTTCTGTGAAAGGTAAACAGAAGCCAATCCTTTTTTCCCCCATTTGTCAGAGAAAAGTTGCCACCTGCCCTCCACATAAGGGACACATTCCCCCATTTATACCATTACCGCTCTGAGGAGAAGGCAGTGCAGGATTTGGAATGGGAAGACCCAGGTTCAAGTGCCCTCCCCACCCTTGATGGGGCAAGGATACAGGCTGCGCTTCTCTCCTCACCAGCTCCCAGTGCTTGTATAAGGAACTTTAGAAAACTGACTCACATGAGCAATGTGCAAGGTACATGGAAAGGAGCGGGCCTCCCCGAAGGGTCTTTGGGGCTGGTTCTGCCCTCCCTGGCCACCCCTCATGCCCACCAGAGGAGGACATGTGGCCCAGAGAATAGGGCTCACGGCTGGAGGCAGGCAGAGCAGCCTTGCCGCACATCTCACACTCTGCCAGCGTCAGCTAGCAGCTCCTCATACACCCCTCTGAGATAATTAAGCATTATTATCCCTATTGGCAGGTGGAGACAGTAAGACAGAGTGGTTAAGTGACTTGGTTATAACTGCTGGGATTGTTTGAGAGCAAAGCCATGCCAAGAAGGGAGTGTGGTTCAGAAGGCCAGAAGAACATAAGCTATTTAATGTGACTGATTATTTTCAAATAGCTATTGGAGGGTGGGGACAGGAAGAGAGACTACAAGTGTAGCTAGTGGGCATTGGTCAGGCACCAAAAATTACACTGTGAATAAGGAACATACCCAGCATATCTATTAAAACGGTTGCCATGGATAATCTGTCAGATGCTTACATCAGGTGAAGAGGAGGAAAAAATCAAAGGGTGATAGTCAACTCAGTGAGGATGATGGAATAAACCCCATAGGCTTCCCACATGACTGGACAGAGGTCTCTGAGCTGTGCCAGCAGAGGCCACATTGTCATGGGAGGGGCAGGCCCAGTCCAGGAAGCCCGAGTGCCCTCATGCGTAGGGCAGGAGTGCAATGCAAGAAGAGTGTGGTGCCTGAGCTCATGGGGGAGACAGGGGCAAAGGTGGGATGGCCCTCACAGGTAATTGACAGAGACAGGAGCCACAGAGACGTGGGGACAAGTGGGAAAGCCCAGGAGTCGTCAGTGCAGAGAACTGTAACTGGTTAGGGTGGTCTTGGGGCTGGGAGTAGGCAGCAGTGAAGCAGTGGGGGTGGGAGTGGGGCTCCAAGAAAAAGCACCGTTCTTGTATTTTTCAGAGAAGCCTTGGGTATGTACTGGACATGGCACAGGAAAGGGAAGGTAGAGAGATAGCAGCGTGGTTGCCTAGCCCCTTCCTCAGTCCTGCCCCTCTCCTGTTCCCTGATCCTCCCCAACAACCTTGTCAGCCAAAGGTCCCAGAGGCCTGCCGTCCCCACCCCACCTTGGGAGCTGGGCTGTTTTCCTCTCAGTGGCATGGCAGATTCCTTCTTGCTGAGCACTGGCTCCCTCCCTAGTTACCATCAGTCCAGCCTCTGGGAAGGTCAAGAGCAGAGAAGCCACAGCCCTCTGGGCCACTTAATCCAACTACTCACTCGAGAGGCCGGCTTTTCAGGATCATTGAGAGCAAGGCCCAGGTTTCTGGGATTGCACCAGGAGAGACCCAGTCAGGGGCCATGTCAGAGCCGATCAGAGCCCGGTCAGAGCCCATGACCATTTCCAGATTCTCTGGAGAGTGCCCTCTTCAGGGCAGAAGTGGTATTGTTCCCTGGCTTGGACCAGAGAAGGTACCCATGGTCAAGTGAATGAAGGCAGCCCGTGAATTATTTATCTGGGGCCCTCCACACTTATTTTTTTTTTTTAATTATAAACTCAAGAAGTGCTATATGACAAAAATAATAAGAAGAAGAATGTCTGCCCACATCTCAGCCATCAGGGACTATTTTGAGGGCGAGTAGTAAAAGACAGCTGTTTGCCCGGCTGCTATAGTACAGAGAGACAGCGTCTGGTTGGTTGAACAGAATTTTTTTTTCCAGCTGGGAAACGTCACCGAGTGGGCCTTTCTGTTCTTCACACATGAAACACACACTATCATCCGCATATTTTTAGTTAATTTATGTCCAAATAGGCCTTTCTCTAGCTGCTGGAAAATGATGTTTGGGCTGCAATTACCTTTTGCAGCAGCTCACAGAAGGGTTTCAGCACTCACAAAGCTCAGGGGAGAGGTAGCAAGGACCCCACCGACTGTAAATCTCTCCATTTGTAGTTATTCAAATCACATATTTTATTACTAGTATGAAATACATTGTGTCATTCATTTTGGAGGAGCAACTAATGCTTCAAGAAAAGCTTTGAAAAACATTCTATTTAGAAACAATTTTGTCTGAAGCCAATGCAGTGTGTCTTTTTGGGTTGTCTTTTCTCTGTTATTTGTGTCATTTGCATGACAAATAAGACCATCCTCTCCAAAAGCTCACCTGTTCCTGCAGCCTGTTTCCCACCTCAAGTTCTAATTCTCTGTATGTTGTATCATAATCCTTAGCATGGTAATAAATTACAGTGTCACCATCAAGATTGTGGCTTCTGGAAAGAAATAAGCAGCAGGGCCAGATGAACTCTCTCAGAAGATGGAGAGACTGTTTTCATGCAAATTCCTGGCTTCCTGGGGAACCAGGAACAGCCTCTTTATTATATAGACTCAATTGCAATTCTGCAGCCAGAAGCCATTTCCACTGGCTGTTAGAAGCTGGTAACACTCAAGAAAGATAACCTTTTAGGCAGAACCTGCTTTTCCTTCCTGGCTGATACCGGTCTTATCTGGAAAAATCACTTTGCTGATTAGGTTGGGGGAAACGGGTCAGTGTACTTTCCAAGCGCTGTTAAATAGAGACATTCATTCTAATATAACTTCTTAATTTAATGGTTGGACCCCCTTGGTCCCGGGCAGTGGCCAGTGACTGGGGAACCAGAGGAAGGCGTAACCCACAGATGCACCCTGAGGACAGGGCCATCAGTGTCTGGACTGTTTGACAGTTCATGGTAGATGTCTTACCCAGGCTGACCAGCTGCACAGGTCAGGATGGTCACTGCTGCACAGTGAGTGTCCAAAGGCCACTCCGGAGGGACACTTTCTGTGCAATGGAAACTTCACTTCAATAAGCCCTGCATTTCCCTTAGGTCACAACTATACTTGATGGAAACTTTGGTGAAACCAGCTTGCTAACTTTTTCTCCCCCATCATTTTGAGATCTTTCAAGGCTTAGTGCAGTGTTGCCAAACACTCACCATATATATAGCCATTCATTCCCTCTCCCGTGGCAGATATCGCTCATCAGCCATGGCCCTCTTCCTTGCTGAGCTCAGATGAAGTCTCAGAATCCTTCTCAACCGAGACACTAACAATGCCCAGAGCCCGTAATCAAGAAACCTCACTCAGTCCCTGATTTATGCTGGGCTGGTCTATGACAGTGGTTCTCAAAGTGTGGGCACCACACTGGGAATTTGTTAGAAATGTAAATTCTCAACCCCGCTCCCCTTTCCCCACCCCAGAACTGGTAAATTCGAAAGTCTGGATTAGAGTTCTGTGATGTGTGTTTTAACAAGACTTCCAGATTCTTATGTACACTGAGATTTAAGAACCACTGTTCCAGGCCAGTGGCTGTGACTAATGACTGCACATTAGAGCCACCTGAAGCATGTTAAAATGTTAAAACCTACCAGTGCTTAGGCTTCACCACAACCAGAAATTCTAAATAAATTAGAATACCCACTGGCATTTAAAAAAAAAGAAAGAAAGGAAATACAAAAAACAAACAAACAAAAAAAAGCGAAAAAACCAGCCTTCTCCAGGGTGATTCCAATGGTCAGCCAAGTTGGAGAACCACCAGTTTGGGTTTTCTGAGTCTGACAGGAATAAAGGTATCGATGCTGCCTTGAACTCTAGCTCTACAACTCAGGTGTGGCTCCCTAGGCCTGGAGCAGCCAGCTGGGTCTTCGGACCCTCTGGTAAAGTGCGGGTGGACTCTCCCACGGGAGTGCCATGACTCCCCAGTGAGTAGGAGGAAAGTCATGGTCAAGGCTGCCTTCTGACACTTGTCCTCATTACCACAGTGGGGGAAGTGCCATGGAGCTGCCTCTTGACATCCTCACCACGCAATGCTCACGTGGCTGAACAAAGGGAACGTGTATACCAGGCTGGGTCCAATCACCAGCACGGAGGCAATGTCACGGAGGGCCCCGGGGCTTCTCTGCTGGCCTTCAGTCTAAATGGTAGAAGTGCCTCTCACTCCCAAATCCCACTGCCTCCTAAGGGCCGCAGGAGGTGGCAGAGCTACCTGGGAATTCAGCTACAGTGCTTCTAAGCTAGGGCCTGAGAAACATTTATATACTCAATGTGTTAGTTTCCTGTGACTGCTGTTACAAAGTAGCACAAACTGAATGCTTTCAAACCCCCCCCCCCCAATTTTTTCTCTTGCTGTTCTGGAAGCTAGAAGTCTAAAACCAAGGTGCTGGCTGGATAGCGCTCCCTCCCAAGGCTTTAGGGAACAATTTGTTCCATGCCCTTCTCTTAGTTTCTGGCTGTTGCTGTCAATCCTCGGCCTTCCTTGGCTCACAGGTACATCATTCCAATCTCTGCCTCCATCTTCCTGCATTGTTCCCTCCTATCTGTCTCTGTGTATTCACAGGACCCTCTTCGGATACCAGTCTTTGGCTGCTGGGTCCACCTCTTTATCCAGTATGATCTCATTTTACTTAGTTACATTTTGAAATACCCAGTTTCCAAATAAGGTCACATTCACTGGTACAGGAGGTTAGAACTTGAACATATTCCTTTGGGGAAGGGGGGCTGAGTGGGATACAATCCAACAAACACAACCCAATAAATCTTGTTTAATGGTAACAATAATACATTGAGTGGTTCACACATATATCATGCTGGATCTTCCCAACAACCCCAATATGTTTTATATGCTGTAAACCTTTTGGAGAGTTGTTTATTGTGGAATTCAGAGATATTGCATGATGCTCTTGGTCATAAACCTATCGCTTCCAGACTTCCAGGGGATTCCTCATGCAGCATGGTCCCAGTATTTGACGGACAAGTCTTTTATCACCACACTCAGTATTCATGAGTGTCTTGATTCCTGCTACATGCCCACTGAGACTTCATCTCACACAAGATGGCAGAGAAAAGCACTGTAGCAATGCCTCTCGCCCACGCAAGTGTTACTTTTATGGGCATCACTGGGATAAGTTGTCAGCAAGGGGAATGGGTGTTATGCTCAGACTTTGGCTTCCAAAGCTCCACAATTGACTGAGTTTTAGAACCAAAGCTATGAGCTGTTATGTTTAATCTCACTGTGACAAGAGAGTGAGCTGGCTGGGGAGCACTGGGGCTATCCACTGATCATTGAGAGTGGAGCTGAGTCTCACCACGGACTGCCTCCTCTCCGCCAGGGTGCTGGGCAGCGTGGGTCCCACCTCAATGCTTTTGCAAGGCTGGCTGCGGCTGAGGGACTGATGGATCTCTATGCGGAGACCTTCGACCTGGTGGTCCCACGCAGGTGTGGGTTAGCTGCGTATAACCCACTGCCGAATTAATCCCCTGCTGAGTATCTTCTCTTAGTTCATCAAATTACACACACGCACACACACTTTAGAGTTTGCCTTATACCAGGATGAAAGCATGATTATTCTAAAGCAGTGGATTTCAAACTTTTGAAGAATTTCTCAGCAGCACAACCACTCAGTGTAAAGCTTCATGTGGAAGGTCAGGGTCTGAAGTCTTGTTGGGGAGATTAGGGCCTTGATGGTGATGAGATGCTCCTCCCTTTTCTTCTCTTCTTCCTCCCACACATCCCAGCAGTGGCCCCGTGGCAGCTCTGGGGAAACTGGGTCCCTGCAGAATGCAGACTGTCTTCACGTCCCTGGCAATAGCAGTCATCTGGTGTCTTGGAGAAAGAAACCCTGTGCTGGGGACAGCACACCCTTGAAGACCACTGTCACCCTTTCTTTGCCCATGTGGACACAGTTTCCTTCCCAATGAGCCTCAGCTGTTCCTCAACCCCTGAGAATTCTTCCCTCCTGCTCCTTCCCAAATCACACATTCTCTGTGCTCTCATGCCTGCTTTGGTGAGAGCCAGTGACTCCTAGAGCACTTTGCAATCATATGAGTACATTGGCCCTGGGCCTTCTGGCCCAGACTTCTCTCCCAGCAGGAGGACTGTCCTCTCTAGCAGACCCCTGCCTGCTGTAACACCATTCCATTAACTTTTCTTCCAGTCTCCCTCCGTGGGGCTGGTCACTACACCTAAATTAATAGTTTTCCTTTCACATAACCAAAGACAAGTTAGATAATCCTCACCATAATTACCTCTGAGCATCAGAAGGCAACACAGATGAATTGATGTTTGAAAGGCTGAGAGAAGTTTAAAATTCCCAGGAAGGAAAGCAGCCATCCCTGTGCTGCACCTCGCCGCCCGCCCGCTTCCCCTTCCTCTTGTTTGCCTTGGAGGTCAGCATGGACCTGCTCTCTCGGCTAAGTGAGAGAGCTGGTATGACAAGCTGTCACCTGTCTGTCCAGGGCAGCTCTTCTGGAAGGCTCTGCTCCCTACTGGGATTGGTGGGGGGCGGTGGCCGTGACAGGCCGGACTCAGTGCTCAGTGAGGCCCGGCAGCGCAAGGTGGCGGGGAGGGCCGAGGCGCTTTGCCAGCAGGCCCAGCGGGCCCCGCTCCGCCACTTTACATGCGAGAGGGAGCAACTCAACAGCTGTCACCGGCAGCCCCTGGGGTCCGCTCCAGACTTGGCAGAGAGGACACCTTCAGACTCCCAAACCACCTCTTTGAAATTCAGAAGAGCCACTTCACGCCCCTCCCCCTCTCTGACACACACAGACACACAGAAGATAAGCCCGAACTCTTACCCACAGACCTACACAGCCAAGCTTTCTCTCCATCGCCCACTCTGCTCTCACACATACTGATAAGTACTCAGTCACAGAGCCCTGTTCTCTCTCTCTCTCTCTCTCTCTCTCTCTCTCGTGCGCGCGCGCACACACAGTCACATTCTCTCTCTCTCTCACACACACACACACACACACAGTCACATTAATTAAACTCCTGCTCTCTCCTGCCTCACTTAACCCAGGTATTCTGAGAGAACAGAAACCCCTCCCCTGGGCCCAAGCCTTCTCAGGGTGCGGAGTCCACTCCCTTGGTGGACCCTGGCCTCCAGGCATTCGATGACTCCTGGTTCACTGGCTGAATTTTCGCCCCTCTCTTCCCAGACGTGGGTGCCTGGTAGATAAAGCCGGTGAACCCACTGCTATTCTGGGGCCAGCGAGAACAAAGCAGCTGAGTGCAGCAGAGGCCCAGGCCTTCCCTCTAGGCATTTGTCACGCTGGCATTTGAGCAGAGGCTATCTCCCACAGCAAAGGCCTGCTGTCGTCCTCAGGGGAAATCAGGGCTGGCTCCTTTGCAGGAAGCTGGATGTGTACCTGGGGAGGTCCTAGCCGGGTAGGGGTCCCTACTCCTCCCAGACCCGGTCAGGAAACCAGATATAAATACACTTTGCCTCTTGCTCCTTTCTCTGTTGCTCGCCCTCAGATTAACCACTTACACATTTTAGAGGTATTTGTGCCCAAGTCCAACATGCATCTTTGGTGACTGGAACAGATCCGGAGCGGTCAGTATAAATATAGCCTCTTTCGGGTGGAGGCTTGAGTCCGCTGTGGAGGGGAGGGAGGGAGTCTGTGTATTGTGCAGGCAGAGTCCAGGCAGGGGGAAAGGCTGGGGAGGGAAAGCCTGCCCCTTGGCAGGAAGACATGAGAATGAGGATCGTATTTGTTCTAGAGAGGGATGAGCTGGGGAGAGCAGTGCTGGCAAGTGCCCCCACTTCACCTCGAGGAGCTGAGGGCATCCCCTGCTCTCTGCCCCTGCCCCTCCCTCCCCCTAGGGGTGGCCAAGCTCCAGCCATGTCCAGCTCCCCCTTGCAGCTGGTTATCATCCCCATTCTCATCCTGGCACCTGCATACACTCCTACCTGCGTGGGCTTCCCTCCTCCCCCGTCTTTGGTGAACTTCTGCTGCTTGTCCCCTGGGACTGAAGATAGAGTGGAGTAACAGTTCTCATGCATGGGGCATGCCAGGCCCTGTCCCAAGCACTGTGTGGATAGGAACTCACATAATCCCCCCAGCAATCAGATGACATAGGTGAGATTGTTCCCCCCATTTTGCTGATGAGAAGGAGTTGCACACAGAGGTTAGGTAACTTGCCCAAGGTCACATAGGTTGAATGGGGCTGTACTGGTTTCCAGACCCATGCAAAGGCTCCAGGTGCTTGCTCTTAAACCCTCAGGACACTGGTCCTGTGGCTTCGTGGCCACCTTCACCACCCACTGTCTATTACATTAGGGCGTCTACTCTGGCCCTCAGACACCCTGTCTCTGCCTCAGCTTCACCCTCCTCACTTTCTGTCTTGCGAACGACACATTTTCTGTGTCTGTTTTCTTGTCTTCCTTCCCCACTCCCTGTGTAGCCTGAGGGCAGGGACCATGCCTGGCTCATGTCTGGAACACCAGCTCCTCAAAAAGGACCTGGCACGAAGTAGAGCTCACTGCCTAACATTGACGGAAAAAATGGAGGATAGCCATCCTTTAGGTACTCAAAACAGGCCAAGGTCTGGCAGACAAGCTAAGGGCCAAGCAGAGAGCCAAGCTGGAAACATCCAGTGTGGGTTCGGAGGGCAAGAAGGAGAAGCAGACATAGGAGTGAAAAGTCTATCTCCAGCCTCCAAATATCAACCTCCACCGAAAGGCAGGGAAGGTGGCCAGCGCCTACAGAGACCTGGCACTGGGCCGCTCAACCCAGTGCAGCCCAGGGCTGTCCTCAAGCTGCAGGGTGAGGAACCCCCCCACAAACCCCAATAGGTGGAACACAAATAAAATGGGGTAGGGGGCAGCAGGGTGTGACCTTGTAGTAGAAGGCCCCCAGGAAGGACTGCTTGCCATGTTCTTCCTTTTTGTGTTTGTTTTGCTTCCCCCTGACTCAACATTAGGATCAGCATGCAGGGAATTGGGGACCAACAAAACCCCAGCACAGCAACCACCTCACAGGTGTGCCCAGATACGGTGTCAGACTAGCACGGGCCACACAAATCCCCCACCACTACCCAACCCCTGTACGTGGGTGCAGAATGAAAGCTAGCCATACGGGGTGGGCTCTTCTGGCTACCGTAATTCACAAGGTGTAGGAGGCCCGAGGGGAGTGGAAAGGACATACAGACCGAGTTCATTTTCTCCTGCCTTCAACTGGAAACCTGACAGTTGGGCTGACCAACTTCTCTGTCTTCCAGGGAGGGAAGATCCCCGTGAGATGGACAGCTCCAGAGGCCATCGCCTACCGCAAGTTCACGTCTGCCAGCGATGTCTGGAGCTATGGCATTGTCATGTGGGAAGTCATGTCATTTGGAGAGAGACCCTACTGGGATATGTCCAACCAAGATGTGAGTATCGGCGGTAACCGATTGCCATGAATCCCCAGCCAAGGGTTCTCATTGGCAGTGGCAAGCCAGCCCTCCTATCTGGTGTCAGCTCAGGGCCTTACAATCTGAACCTGAGGTGTCCGGGCAGGGGTACAAGGAACCCCTTGACACCAGTGTTTGGGCTAATCCAAGAGTCCGGCATGGAGATGTGGTAACGCCAATAGCCCCACAGGCACCCGTAAAGGTGCCTGGGCCAACCCAGAAGCCCCAGGAGCTGGTTCTGAATGACTGTGGACCATGATCTAGGACAGGCCCAATGGCAGGAGTTCTGGCCCTTCTTCAAAGCGCCCAGGCTGTGTGCTGTCCTGCCATGGGTGACAGAGGGGAAGCGGAGCTGTCTGCTCTAACAGATGTGATGCCTTGAGCAGGTTGCAGTTTCTCCGTCATTCACACCTCTCTGCTTTAAAGACAGGAATCCTAAAGGACCCTTCTTTGCTGAAAATCTACTCTTTGGTGGGGGTGGGGGGGTTGCTCTGTCACCTCTCAGTGAAGGAAGAGCTGATGGGGCTTCCCAAAGCTGGTCACATTCAGATGGCCCACAGGAGCAGAGTTATCTGAGCAGAGGGGATCAGCACTGCTCCAGGTTTCCCTCCAAGGACAGAGGTGGGCAAGGAAGGGAAAGAGTCATCTGGAATGCTTTAAGCAGAGGTGTTCCAGATGGGATCCTTTGCTTCATAACCACTGCAAGGTGAGGAAGACTTCTGAGGATGATTTGCTTTGCTAAAGCCCCAATTTAAAGTCATATCTGGATTTCCACACTGCGTTTGGTCCTGGGCTGTTCCTCCAGACCATTCCGCTTCTGTATTTTCAATACCTGCCCTTCCTCGGGAGCGGAGCAGATTGCTAAACCAGCATTCCTCCATTCCGCTTACTCCGCCCATCCCCTTGGGGGCGGTTATTGCATTTCCCAACCTAGCAGCTGGAGGGGCAGGGCCATCCCCAGCACACTTCTCCAACCAGCGTGACTATCCACACCTCCCTGCTTCTGTGGCTCTGAGGTATGGCTGACTTGAGAAATCTGGCCTCGGCAAGCCCTCTGTCCCACCTGAGGTATAGAGCCACAGCAGGTGCTGAGAGGATCAAGAGAGGTGGCTGTGTAGGAGCTCGGGAAAGCTTTCCCAGGGGGAGTGTGGGGACTGGACGGGCTCCTCCCAGCCTCCAGGGGTGCTGCGGCATCGCTGGTAAAAGGGTTGCAGGTTAACTAGGTCTCAGGACCATGTGAGGCCTCTGGGTCCCCTCTCATCTCTGATTATCCATGCCTCACCTCTGCCCCTGGAACATGTCAAAACAGAAAGTGTCAGAATTGATGTTGAGGCTGCGTTCACGAAATCAGTGGCCTCCGGGTCCCATACAGACTGTTAGAGTAATAGATGGGATCCAGAAACATGGAGGCCCTTCCCTGAGACTTTAATCCTATTAAGAACAATTCAGCACACAAAGAATGGATTCTGAAACCTTCTGCCAGGCGAGATTTGACATTCAAGATATTCTCAGCAGATGAATTCACCTAGGCTGAAAACAAATGGAATTTCCGATAGCAGACTTCCAGAATTCCCAGATCAGTCATTCAGCAAACACTCATCACTGCTGGGCATGGTGCTTGCCGCTTCTGTCCCTGGGTGTCCACAGTCCGGGGGCATGTACACTGGGTGGTGGGAACACTTAGAAGGAGGAGGTAAGGAGGGCTTTCCAGATATTTGACTCTCGAGCTGCGTCTCAAAGGGAAGAGGAATATATGCAAAGTAGCAGTTTATTCCAGTTTTGTGGTATTTCTCCCAGACAAGTCCCCTCAACATGGCCCTGAGGGCAGTTCTTCTCTGGATGGAAGGAGGTGCCTTTCGCCCCCTCGGAAAAGGCCTGGCCTGAGAGACAGCCAGGAGGGGCCGCGGCTGCCCCGGGCTGCAGCTCCACTCGTCAGAAACCAGGAGGTGGTGGCAGTAGAGGATTCTACAGATGACAATTGAAAGGCTTTAAGAAAGGGAATTGCAGAGGCAAGTCGGAGTGCTGGTAATTGGGCTTCCGGAGCCCAGGAAGGTCTTTGAACATGTACAGAGAGTTTGTCAGCCAGAGAGAGAACTTGGAAGTTCTGCTGCTTGGATCTGATTGACAGAGATAATGAGAGTGGCAGTGTCTGTGGAGAGGAGCTGCGGTTTTACTGAAACATCAGAGCTCGACTTAACCCCCTCTGCCCTGGTTCCTCCACGACACTGAGCTTCTCCACTTCGGTCTCCCCTGCGGAAGGTGGAGCAGGTGCCGCCGGACTCGCTAATGAGAAAGACCTGTCTGGGCGCTACTGGTAGCCCACAGAGGATGGGAGGACCCGAGGAGGGGCCCCGCTCCTCTCCCAAGAAGCTCCAGTCACTTTCTCTGAGGCACTGGGGTCACACCAACAGCCCCTGTCCCCTCCCAGCCCCTGCCTTCTCCAGGTCCAGGGGAACAAAGGCGGCCCCTCCCCCCTCCCTGCCCCAGCCTCCTAGGGCCCAGGGTGCTGGCTTGTGCTGGCCTTCAGGCCCAAAGGTTGCTGCAGACCATTCCAAGGGAGCCAGCCACCTATTCTCCCCGAGTGACAGTTGCCTCATGTGGTTCTCTTACTCCCACACCCTCGCTCTCCCTTCTCTCTGGAGATGCCATCTGATCTCGTTCTAAGCTCCAGTGTTTTCAACAGCCATTTATCCCAACCTGCTACAGAACAAGGAAAGGGACCCAGGACTCACTCTGATGAATTCCAAGAGTCTGCTCAGATGACACTCTATGCCCCCAAGCTTGGTCTGTATCTTTTCACACAGTTCAAACATGGTAGCAGGTGTTTACAGCCCTTGGCTGGCCAGATGGAAGGGGCTTCTCCCTGTCTCCTCCCTGTTTTCCACATCTGTTAGCAAGGCAGGCATGACCAAGAATGGTCCCCAAACCCCACTAGAGGACCACAGTTCTTTTTTTCAAATGATGATGTTTTAATTTGATTTTAAGTTATATACTCAGAAAATTTGGAAAATACCCAGATCCTTAAAAAGAGTCAAATTCTCCAAAGTCACAGCATTTCAATGAAAGACTTAAGCAGCAGATAAATCAATTAATGACCAAAATAATTTTTTCTTTGGGGTGAAGAGTAAAGGCTTTTTTTTTTTTTTTTCAATGTACAAGAGACATCCATGGCTTCCAGAATATCAATTCAAGTAGTAACAACAAAATGATCTAACAGAAATAGCAAATGGCATGAAGTTCCATTTTGTAAACACAAGTGTGACTATCCTCTATCTTGGAAGGTGAGAAATAAGGATCTGGTATTCATTAGCTCCCCCACCATGTGCTTGGTGCTTCTCAAACACTACCTTCTAGGCCTTCAAGTGACCAGAAGTGCAACAGTAACCCCCTTTGCCAAGACAGCTACTGTGTTACACGTGGTAGGAATGACAGCCCCCATCTGATGAAATGATGCCTTCTGCTGTTCACGTGTATGGTGCTGGACATCGCCTCGTCATGTCATCTAATCTTTTTACTAACCTCATCTGTGAAATTTCCAGAAGTCAAGTGACTCTCCCAAGGTTCTCAAGCAAATAAGAAGTGAAACTTGGATTCGAACCCAGGCCACCAATGTCTTTGTGCTTAGCTATGATGCTATACCGTCCCCAGCACTGTGTGTGGGTCTGCCTCCTGGCTGACCTGTGGGGAGGAGGGATCAGTGGTTCTGATGTCCTCTTGAAAAGAAAGACGGTCTACCAAGCGAACAGAGGAAACACAAAAGCAAATGGCAGGACAGTCTTCAACATGTCCAATGAGGGGGCGTGCAGAGGAGACATGGGAAGCATAGCTCGGTTGCATTTGATCCAGAGATTACAGAGAGATGATCCACTGTGTGCACAGGTCCCCCAGGCTCGTTCATGGCACTCTGCCCAGGAAAGCTTGGGTCAGTGGGTCATACCATAGAGCTGGGCCTCCTGCTGAAGGGCCCTGACTCTGGTGCTCCCTCCGGTTACGGGCAGATGGGAGAGAAGCTTGCCAGTGGGAATACATACTATTTGGGGCTCTAGCATCAAATAATTTGAGCAGAGATGCCAGCAGTTTAGAGGAACGTGAGCTGCCCTACACTGGAAGACTTTGGGGGCCCCTAGCCTGATGAGGGTTTGAGAATAGACACTAGACCCTCCCGCTAGCCCTACATAGCTTGTCCTTAGGGAACCCAAGAAGAGCCATACAATGGATAATCCCACTTGTCTCCACAGTGACTAGGGACTTTGTGACAGGGCCCCTCAGTCTGGCTGCCTAGAAGGAAGTGGAAAAAGGTGCCAATTTATGAGCCAGGCTGATGGAAAGGCTCCCCGGCCACCCTTCCTCATGGATGACTTGGTTGAGCTCCATACCCCTGCTTGCTGCCATGAAGACATCAACTCCTGGACTGTTCTCCAGGCTGATTACAGTGGCAGCCCAACAGAGGCCTAGGGAATGAAGGCTTCACGATACTCCAGACTTAAAATCAGACCCTCCTGCAATGTCTTCTCAGTCCTACTGTTTCCTAACTGTGGTTCCCCAGGCAGGTTATTTGCACTGTGTGCCTCTGTTTCCTCCTGGAGAAGTGGGGCTGTAATGCCCTCCTAAAAGGAGAGAAGGTGATTTGATTGGCAGGAGTTTGGCTAAAAGTCTGTCAGCGGCATAACATAAAGTGAATGTCTCCAGTCCCCAGTTTGTGGATAGTGCTAATATCGGTATGGTTTGTATGCTTGTTGGTTTTCCCACCACCTAGAAGAGAAGGAATAATACACCTTGATTATCTCTAATGACTTCAGGTCGTATTATTTCATGCCCCACTTTATGTCCTATATACTGGGCATAGAATTTGTAAAAATATAAACTGATTGAAAATGCTTAATTTCTGACAGATCTACAAGGTTAAAAAAAAAAAAAGAAGAAGAATGAAATGAATGTGACATTTTTTTAAAGTAGAGGCAAAAACACCTGAAAATCCCTGAACTCCAAATTATTTCCTTTGTTGTTTAAGGTGCTTGAGCTGTTTATTTTAATATAAAATCAATGTATAATTATTATAGAAAATAAAAACACAAGCAAAAAGAGAAACATAAAGAGCACTCCTGGGTCTACCTGCCCAGAGGCAACCGTCATTAACACCATGGTATGTATCTTTCCAAGGTCTTTTGTATGCATGGGTGTAATTACTGTTTCTTGTTTTGTTTTGATTTTTGGTTTTTTTTTTTCCAAAAGCAAGATTATACTAAACCTGTAGTTATGCCGCCTGCTCTTTTACCTAATATTACAATGTGAGTACATTTCCATTTCAATAGGTACATTTTTGCAACATCACTCCAAGGCGCTCATTGTATTCCAGGCCTTCCATTGTGGTAGGAGGGAACCATAATAAATTCACATGTTTAGCACTGGGTCGTTTACAATTATCTTCACGATGATGGAAAAAAAAAAAATAGAAGAGGCATAATTGATTTAAATGAATTGGAAATTAAGAAGTAAGGTGTTAAAAAAATAAATAACTCTTACAACATATGAAAAGTAGGAAGAAGTATTTAAAGATCTGGAAATCTGAACAAAATTGTCCCCCAGAGACTGCGCAAATCACCTAAGCCTGATCGGGAAGGTTCATTTTAGCTCACTCGCCGTGTTATTTTGACCGCTGTCACTGTACTTAACCAGTTTACGTAGCCAAATTATCTTCAACCCAATGCATGGTGCTGCATCGTGGAGAAGAAGGCAAACAGAGCACGGGAAGCTTCCAGAAGGGCCCTGACACAAAGTAGGCTCTCTATCAAATGCTGATCCCTTCCCTCCCTTAGCAGTGTGAGGACCAGGCCACTACAGGCTTCGCAGGGTATCCTTTAAAACTAACAGACTCATTAGGTTTCCCAAGTGCCATTGCTCCATCACTGCCCCGTGCCACCAGCTGCCAACAAGGCAGAATGGTGCCTGATGTCCCGATACAGAGAGGAGAAGTTCAAGCCATTCACCAGCTCATCCTTCAGGAAGCATTGACAGAGATTCAGTATGTCGGGCCTTGCTGCACATGCTGAGGACACGAAGGAACAGTGAGACATGGTCCCTACTTTCCAGGAGCCCACAGTCTAGGGCAAAAGGCCAAGTACATATACAGCCCATTATGGTGAGAGGTACCTGAGCATGGAAGGAGAGCTCCTGATTGAGGGAAGCTCCATCCTTAAGGGCTAATTTATGAATTTATGACTGCTGGTGTCTCTTCACCCCATCATACCTGTCCCCATGTGCGTCACTGCAGGTCATCAATGCCATTGAGCAGGACTACCGGCTGCCTCCACCCATGGACTGTCCAGCTGCTCTGCACCAGCTCATGCTGGACTGTTGGCAGAAGGACCGCAACAGCCGGCCCCGCTTCGCGGAGATTGTCAACACCCTGGACAAGATGATCCGGAACCCGGCAAGTCTCAAGACTGTGGCAACCATCACCGCCGTGTGAGTTTCACAGAATGGCGTGGTTCCTGGGTGTGGGTGGTCGCACTGCTGGGGGCAGGCCCAATAGCAAGGCTGCTAGCCTTTAGATATGTTAACAGTAAGGGTGAGGTGCCTAAGTTTATCCACCAATGGAAGAAACTCCAAGACATCTTTCCTTTTTTTTTTTTTTTTTCCCTCACCTCTCTAAAGTATTTCCCACTCCCAGCATGGGCTATGGGCAGATATCAAGATACCCATCTGGGTTTCCACCTTCTGCTGGCTCTGTAATAATTGAGGAGTGGTAACAAGGCCCCACTTCTGAGAGATCCTATTTCCAGAAGGTACCCTTTCTGTTAACCACACCAGGTAGAGCTGCAGACTTGGAACCTTGGCCAACTTATTGGCAAGTAAAAGCTTTGATTGCTGTGGGGCATAGACAAAGCCTTTGGATTGTTAGGAGAGAATGCACAGAATGACTTTGGGTTCCTGTCAGCAACAGTCAGCTCTACGTTACTCTCTAACACTGCAGTGTTAGCTGGCTGATTAGTTGATCTTTTCAACCATAGTTTACTGGGCACTTACATGCTAAGCTCTATGCCCATTGCCAGCAGTATCGAATGAACAAGATAGACCTGATTCCTGCCCTATTGGAGCTTAGAATCATTTAGGAGTGCCAAACCCAGAGGATCACCCAAAGGAATGCAGACTTGAGGCCTTGATAGCCACTATGACAGGGAGGTGCATGGTGTTGGATAGCATAGACACATACCTTACCTGGTATCAGGGACACATCCCTGATGAGCGTTCTTCCAGTTGAGTGCTGAAGGGAGGGAATGCATGAACCAAATGAAAGGAAGATTTGAGGAGAGGAACAGGTGTTCCCAGCCAAGGAACAGCATATGCAGAGCCTCAAGGATGGGAAGGACAGGGTCAGTGTGTTCAGAGTCCAGTCTGCGAGGGGACTGGGTCAGGGCTAAGGCTGGCGAGGTGGGCAAGGGCCAGACACTCAGAGTCTGTAGGCCCTGTGAAGGCTTCTGGGCTGGATTTTCAGAGCAGCGAGCACCCATTGAAAGGTTTGACATGGCTCGGGATCAGGGTGAGGGTTATGCACATGATGCACCTGCATTTTTCAAAGAACGCCCACCTACAGTGTAGACCTTATGTCGAGAAGAAGGAACATGTGTGAAGAAGATGGGCAGGAGAATATTGCAGCAATAATGATGGAGAAAATAGGGTCCTAAGTCGGAGTAATGGTGCAGAAAGAGATGGATGTGTTCAAGAGATTTTGGAGGTCACATCTTTAATTCTTGGTGAAGGACTGGGCATGGGTCTTGGGGGTTGACGGATATGTCAAGGTGGAACCCTGCTTTGTGGGTTGATTTGTGGGGTGTTTGCTTTGAGAATGTGCCAGAGAAGGTCAGTAGAAGGCTGTTCTGTTCCATTGATTTCAATTAGCTGAGGACAGAACCAGGAAAAAAAAAAATGTTACCTATACCTAAATGTTACCTATAGATTTGGGAAGGTTATAGTAAACTTCATATATTTTTAAAAGAACCATATTCTTGGATGGTGAAGCTCCTCAATCCCAGTTTGCAAAGGAGGAACAGGCCTTCTCTTCCTCCAGACTGCATGCTGCCTCAGTCTATCTGTCTGGCCCAGCTGAAGTGTAGCAGGGCCCACAGGCAGGGGAGGGGCCACCTCACCACCAGAATTCTGAAGGAAAGAAGGGTCAGTGCAGGTCTCCCCAGTAATCCGCATCCTGTCAGCAAGGTACTCTCAACCTGCATGAAGTCTGCTGTCTGCCCAGAGTGTGGCTCTGTCCACACACCTTTGAAGTTGTGGGCTCACTTCCCCCTTGTCTGTCTGTCTCTTTCTGTCTCTCTGTCACAGGCCTTCCCAGCCCCTGCTAGACCGCTCCATTCCAGACTTCACGGCCTTCACCACCGTGGATGACTGGCTCAGTGCCATCAAAATGGTCCAGTATAGGGACAGCTTCCTCACCGCTGGCTTCACCTCCCTCCAGCTGGTCACCCAGATGACATCAGAGTAAGTGACGGGCGTTCACCTCTGTGCCACCTGTGGGCGAGGACCAAGTCTCCTTCCGTGCTGTGGCTCAGGGGACCAGTTCTGCTCTCTGGCCTCACCCCCAGAGCTCCACTTCTGTTTAGAACCAGGCCTGGTGGGGAAAGGCCCTGGAAAGATGGAGGGCTCGAGTGGCGAGGCTGAGATCGATCCTGGTCCCAAAGGGGAGTTCTTCTAAGTCACAGCCATAGGTCATTTGTCTCATCATCAAGGGTCTCTCCTCCAACAAAAAGAACATCCAGATGGAGAGGACACAGCCAGCCAGCACCTTCAGCAACATTGCAGGAAGGGGTACTGCACTGATTCAGCAACAATTCCAGACGTGTGGGGAGCTCAGATCTGTACTTAGATAGCGCTCGTGAATGAGCAGATGTTTCCATCCCCCACCAATTATTTACCAGTCTGCAGCTCCCACAGGAGGGTGGAGGAATACGGAAACTAAAATTATTCAAATACGATGAGAACCAGAAAGGGTCTTTAACATCCATTAGTCCATCACTTCCCCAAGAATGTTCTGAGCAGCACCTGTTCTGGGAAATGTTAATAGGTTCTCCTTGGAAAAAAGGTCCCCTGGTCAAATAAATTTGGGAAATACTGAACACTTTATCACTCTTTTGGAGATTCACTACACATATTAGCATTGTAAAGGCCATGAGAAATCCTGAAAAAAAGAAACCTATTTAAAATTATTAAATACTGTTGAACCATCTTTTGGATGGGCAGGGTTTCGTGGTGTGGTAGTTTGGGAAATAATTACTTAGCTCCCCCCTTGCACTCAGCAGATTCAGAAAGGAGGTGAGTTAGCACCCGAAGCTTCAGTGCTCACGAGTGGCAAAGCAGGAGCTACAGCCTTCTCTCCTGAAGGCCACTTCCTTCTCCTCCTACCAGTTTGCCCTGGCGGCACATCATGCCCAAATTTTGTGGCACCCTGAAATGACCTGGGAATCTTTAAAAATATATATATATATGGATGCCTGACTTCCACTGCTAGATTTTCTGGTTTAATTGGTATAAGCTGAGCTCTGGGCATCGGGATGTTTAAAACTCCCCACGTGACTCTTGTGCAGCCAAGGCTGGGAAGCACTGGACTGAAGTTGGCAAGGTTTAAATTTTGAATACACGCACCCGGCTAGAGGGGGCCTCACTGGCCACCTGGTCCATAATGTGTATGGACAATATGAGGCTTGGTGGCCTGTGACACACATTTCCCAGGTTAGAGGATCGGTAAATCCTCCAGGCAATTGGCAAACACTTACAGGTCCCCTGTTATATCCCAGACACCATGCTAAGTGCTGACATTTCCTCCTGTGGTGGGCCAGCTACTGGGTCCCAGGGGAGAGGGGTGGTCCCATCCAGCCCCAGGAGCTGAACCCCAGAGGAGCAGCTTCTGTCCTGGGGAACAGCTTTGCAGTCAGTCTTCCCGGAGTCCTGCTCTACCTCTCTGAGGTCGATTCTTGCCAGAAATGATGGAACCTCCACTTACTCCAACAAGATGGCTTGAGCATGCATCTAGCCCACGATCCACAAAACAGCAGAATTCATTTTTTAAATGTAGGTTCATTTTTCTGTTGATGCCTAAACAAGGCACTCCCTGTCACCATAAACTATTGTCAGGCACCACCAAAAACAAACAAACAAACAAATAACACACAAAAAGAGAAGAAGAACTTACCATTGGCAAACCAGGTTCCCCATCTTGCAGAGATAAAGTGGATGTCCTAGAGGATTGGAGAGCCTGGAATCAGGGGCAGAAGTTGGTGCCCACGCTGGTGGGCTGCTCATGCTTCCTCACTGTGATATGGCTGAGTGTGAGGCCATCACCCCCTAATCCTCCTCAACTAAAGGAATCAAATGTAGTACTTTCCTTTGGTCCAGAAAAGGAAAAATTAAGGGATTTAGTTCAAAGTAAAAAATGTCGGCACACTATTGGAGCAATGTAGTTGGTTTCTTGAGAGATAAACATGGAAAAAGTACATGAGCAACTAAATAAAATAGATTACAGGACAATTTGTGAATTCCAAATTCAAGCATGCCTCTCAGAAGTGTTTGCTGAAAAGACATGGACAGTTCGACAAGCTGAGCCAGCTGCTGCCCGGAGGTGCTTGACCACCAGCTGAAAGGAGGGGTTGAGGGAAGCATAGGCACCTAGAGGTAGGAGCTAAGAAGAGTTAAGAGCAGCTCTACAAGCGTGGCTAAGAACCAGGTAGTCCTGAGTTCTAACCCAGCGCGACTGCCAATTGTCTGTTGTGTGATCTTGAGCTTGTTACTTAACTTCTCTGAGCCCTACTTGCCTTGTTCACAAATGAGCAAACAGTAATAGTACCCATCTCATTGGTTTGTGGTGAGAGGTTAATGGACTAGTGCAAGCAAAGCATTTGGCCTATTGCCTGCCTACAGGATGCACATGAGAAACAATTACTGCTTAAACTATTATGGACTTTGAGTGGTTTGTCAATATTCATGAAATGCTTCATTAGGTATAAATGAGATAGTATACAGCACATGAGAAGTGCTCGAACAATGCTATATTATTATTATTTTATTTACTAACTAAATATTTATTTACTAGGGAAAGGTGCATGGATCTCCCCAAAATTAAATATAAGCCATGAACTTGATCCTATTAAGACTCACAGCTTAAAGATGAAGCCAATCCAAACCCCTATTCTAAACACATTACTTGGATTCCTGCTTGGGCAGATATTTGAAAGTTATTTTGAGATCACCCTTCTTAAAAATTCATGACATTAAAATTCAAACAGAGGCAGAAAATGGAAACTCAGGGGAAAAACATCAGAAAAACCAGCAAACCCCACATCTTTCCGATCTCAGTGGGTGATCACTAATTTAGGCAGAAAGCTCCACAGCATAACTAAAGCCCCATATAGTGTATGCTTGGTGTATTCAAAAAAACAACAGAGGAAAGTTCCAGTCCACGTAGGGTCAGGGACACACAGAAGGGGCTGCTTCAGAACCCAGAGGTGAAGAACAGGGCACAACACTTCGAGGATTGTCCAAGTGGGAGAGGCCATTGGGGATGAGGGCCACTGCATAAAGCAAGTGAGATTAAGCAAGAAAATATCTAGGTAGGCGCTTGCCAAAGACTTGGGTAAACTTGAGTGTTGGATTTTAAACACTTTTATTTAGTCTGTCCAACTATTTCAAGAACTTGCCTTCTGTGACGAGCTTTGATCTGTGAAATGTTGCCCTAACACTAAAGTGCCTTTTTTGTGTGTGGCTTTCTCCCTCCCAGAGACCTCCTGAGAATAGGGGTCACCTTGGCAGGTCATCAGAAGAAAATCCTGAACAGCATTCATTCTATGAGGGTCCAGATGAGTCAGTCACCAACGGCAATGGCATGAGAACTCTCATTTTCTGGGGGGAGGAGAGGAAGGAAAGGACCAGGCTCAAGAGGACACCAGAGGTTTACCACTGTGGAATGTTCTGGAAAGATGGGCTTCTTGACTGAGAAATGCATTACATCAGTGAAGAAGAAATTGGACCTGTTCTTAATGGGCAACCTTCACTTCTCAGTGACAGAGCATGTTTCAGATGCTGTGGGAAACCCAATCTGTGATCCTAAAAGCACGAAAAGGTGACGTTCAACGAAAGTGAAGACAAAACAATATGCATCAGGGGAACCAAGAGTAAACTCGCTCCCCCCTCGGGGGTCTGGAGTCACCCATCCACAGGAAGAAAGGGAAGGAGGTAGAGGGAAGAAACAGGCAGTTTTCCATTTTCTTCCTCACCAATGACATTCTTTTCTTTTCTCCTTTTGTACTCCTCCCCACGAGCCCTCTCCCTTCTCCCACATCCGTTTCCCTTTGCTCATGACTCGTGTAGGGAAGTTCCTTCAAGCAAACCCCAGCTCCTGAGTCTCCAGATGTCGTTCTGTCAGTTGCCAAAGGACCTTGCTGACCACTGCATGGGGGATCCAACCAATTCAATTAATGTCTTCATATTGAAGAAGAGATGTACCTTCAATTGAAAACCTTGTTTCTCTTTTGTTTGCATTTTCTGCAAAAAGGAAAAAGAAACCACAAATTGGGGAAAAAAAAAAAGAAAAACCTGTTTCTGTGTGCAGGAGCACACACATGTATGTCTGTCTTCTAAAATGACTGTGCTTGTTCGTAACAGATGCAAACAAGAAAGAAGAACCAGGAAGTCTTTGCCCCCCGAAAATCCCAAGGGGCTGGAAAGTGTTGTTGGTTTGGTGTTCTGACTGGCCCAGTTGGCCCATGGGCTCAATGGGGAGAGAGGGCAGGGAGAAAAATAAAATGAAAGGGGAAAAAAAAAAACTCTCAGGAGCTTGCAAATTCAGACAAGAAACAGGTGAGTGGTTTGAATTGGAGGCAGTGTGGGCCATTCTAGAATGATACTGACTGATTAGTTGTTCTTGGTAACATCTGAAGAGAAGGAGAAGGAAAGTGTTTCTGGAGAATGTTCTTCCACATCCCTGAAATCTGCAATTCAAGAGATGGCAAGGGAGAATTCTTCTTACCTGATCTGTGGACTGGCGTAAGCCGTGTGGCATCCGAGGAATGTTTCAAATGTGTCTGTGTTTCTCTGCATTCCTTCTTGTACCTCATTGTTCAATTCGCTTTTGTAAATTCCACCTAACATTTAAATATTTTTAATTTCTCCTTTTCTCTTAATCTCCTTGCTAATTTTATCTGTCTAATTAAAATGAGCAGAAGCATGTCTGGGTTTACATAGAATGGTGTCAGAGTGTGTGTTCTCAGACCCCAGTGGGTCCATCCCCAAGTTCTAGGAGAATCCTTAACAGGTGTCCTTCTTCCCCACAAAGGGGAGCGAAGGAATACCTTCTGTACCTTGTGATTCCCAAGAAGCAGAATATATTAGACTCTCTCTCACTGATGGAACCCAAAGGGAGAGCTGAATAAAATATGAGGTTTTGAAGCCTCAGATATGCAGCTTACGAAGCCACTGGCAGATAGATATAAACAATCACCAGTAATAGACCATCAGCCCTGATTTCAGTTTGCATACTGCATTTGGGAAGTTCATATCCAGGCCAATTCTGTAAAAACCACTGAAGCCTATTTTAGACGGCTTGCTTGTGCTATGTCTGTGAACACGCAGTTGGGTGGGGGGTGGGGGGCTTGAGCCAGTAAAAGGAGCCATGCAGCTTACTGAATGCAAATTTAAGGTGAGATGAGCCTTTTCCCCCAGTCTTAGGAAACATTGTACAGGGGGAGGTCATACCTTCTGAAGACCCTTCAGAGAGGTTCCTGGGCCTAGGAGTACAGCTCCGATGCCAGGGGGCCCCATCTCAATGCATAACCCTTGTGCTTATCCCCTGGAGGCTAAGAGGAGATGGACAGAACTGTCTTAGAGGATTTGTCTATGGTTGCAAAGGGCCCCAGCCCAGCCATGTAGCAAGTAGAAGAGAAAACTTCCTCTTATTAATAGCTTGCCAATTCCATGCACAATTTGCTAATTACCCCCAAAGACCTCAATCCATGAAGTGTCTTACAAGTCTAGGCAGTTTGGCTAATCTACTCTTAATTTTCCACAGGAGTGAATTTTAACTTACCACCCAATTCCTCACACAGCATCTTTAACCCAAAAATTCTCACTGTGCCTCCACCAATGCCAGCCCACCTTCTGACCGTCCACAAAGCAAGGTCAAGGTGAAGGTCGTGCCACACCCTTGGGTTTGGTTCCATTGTAAGATCCCACCGAGAAGACAGAGAGTGAGGGGCAGGGGGGAGTTCTGTAGCACGGGGTCCGTCCTTAACCTCTCTGAGCCTCTGTTGCCTCTTGTGTCTAATCCGATAGTAGTATCAGCCTTTGATGGGGCCTAACACTGCTAAGCAGGTTCTGTCTGCCAAGTGCGGTGAAAGTACTTTACATCTACTAACTCTCTTCCCCACAAGCATCTTGTAAAGTGGTAGCTGGTAACTGTCCACCCCTAATTTTCAGATGAAGGAACAGAGACAAGAACCTTCCGGCATTACACAATGGTGGAGTAGGGATTTTGACTCAGGCAACTGGGCTCTTGTTCTCATCACGATCCCACTGGGTCTCGAGCTTGAACATGCATTGGCATCGCCTGGAGAGTGTGTCAAAACACGTACCACTGGGCCCAACCAGTGAGTTTATGACTCAGCAGAAATTGCCTGGTGGTGCTGCTGCTGCTGGTCCAGGGACCACACTTTGGGAATCTTGGCATTCTACTCACTGGAATTAGTAATCAATGTAAAGTTCTTGACCCTGGCAGTGATAGCTGTTAAAGCTCTTGAGCTACCCAGAAAGAGAGGAATGAACCCTCGCCCTCCTCTTGGGCACAAAGCGAAGGGGGAGGCTGGTCTCCTGCACAGAGGTATCTGGCCCGTTGACAATTTGGAGCCAGGAAACTTTACTCACACCCTCAGAAGAGCTCCTTGGGGAGAGTGCTCACTGGTAGTGAGATCCCAGGCTTCTGAATTTCGGTTAGATCTGCTACTTTTGCATCTGGCAGATGAACTCCAATTCAGATGGTTTCTTTAAAAAGCACTTTGCCCAGTGGTGGTGGCCTGTGGCCCTCTGAGTCAGGCTAAAAAGACAGAAACTATGGCCATGCTGGCAGCCCAGGATATGGCTGACAGAGGGGGCTTCTCTGCCAGGAACATCCACAGCCCCCAAGGATCATGTGAGTGAGGACTGCACAGAAAACAGTGGCCAATGTTTCCCTAGTGCTCCTGGCCCAGGGGTTATGGGAAGGGAGGTGATTTACGGGAAATCCTTAGAGACTATGACCCAGCTCTCTGCGCTATCTCCCTGGCCTCCTCAAATAAAGGAAGGCAGGGTTGTAGCAAGTAGATAAATCTACAGAGCAGGTGTTTATTTTATCCTCTGGAGATCACTGGAGCTCGGAGATGTCAAACAGGTACCTATACCACCGAAATCACATGTCCGCTCTCACCTACCACCTCTCCATGCCCCCACCCCCCACAAAGTTATGTGTGGAGCTGGGCCAGTGAGGTAGGTCCCCTAGGATCATTGAAATTGCTGAGGTTCCCAAATAGAATGCAAATCGAGTAAGGACAGAAGTTACCCTTGGCCATGCTTTTGTGAATAGAACAGAAACCAGTGAGGTTTGAGAACTAGAACGCCAGGAATAGTCAGGGCAGGAAGAGTGAGACATCAGGCAAGAGGGTGAGAATCTACAATGTGCAGTTAAAAACACAGGATTCTAACAGCTAGATTTTGTTCTAAGAAGACCTTTGTGAGCTAGCTTGGGAACCTCATTACCATTTCAGAAATAATAATGACCTTGACCCCAACTGCGTAAGAGTATGATTAGGTCCCTGGCAAGTGAAGCAAGGAGAAGCACGGGCATGATGGAGAACTAGCAGTAAACGCGAAGAAGCCAGGTTTCTCTGCCAGCAAGAAGGTTCAAAGCATGCTTAAGTTCCACGTCACAGGGAGTTCCGCACTCATTGAGATGCCTTGTTGTCCATATAGAAGTTTCTGGGTCATTTTCAAGAGTAGCCAGAGGTTTTTGTACGGTCTAAGATATCAGTAGGGCTGGAGGTTGGTCATGGGAGAGGGGGCTCACTGAAGCCACAGAAGGGTCATCCAAAGGGGGGACAGGGTGGCTGGATCACACCAAAAGGTTATTCAAGTTGATCAAGGTCAGATGGGAACTTTGTTCACCACCAGGGAATCCCTTAAGACTAGAGATCTCCCAAATGAGAACTGCTCACCGGGCTCTGAGAACCAACTCTCAGTCCCTCTGAGAGAGTGCCAGCCTAGTGGGGGGCAGGTGGGGCTTGATGTGTTCTGCAGATCCCGCTGAAGGGTGGGACCACTTTGAGCAGAGGTGAATGGACCTCCATGATACACCTGGGAGAAAAGGAGAGCTCTCTGTTCCTTTCCCCTCACCCCTGCATCCCTCCTGGGCTGACCTTGCTATTGCAGGCCCTTGCTATTGCTAGGAGTCATGACTTGGCACCCAGCATTCATTCTCTTCCAGAAACTTCTGGCAATCCCCAGAGTGAGAGTAGACTATAGACTCAGGTCATGTCCTAGTCACCTCTATACCCGGCACGCAGCACATTGCCTAACACATGGCAGGTGCTCAATATGTATTTGGTGGCTTAAGTAAATTTGAGTTGAGAAAGTTTTACGTATCATTATTTTACCTACAGAAGTCCATGACCTCAAGCAGCATCCTTTTAAAAAAATTAATCCCTAGGTATTTAGTTGCAATCTTTCTCAACTTATTCTTAGCAGCTGTCAATTGTAAGCTATTCTAATTTTAGTTTTGCAAAGTTTAACACACTCATCTTCAACACTGTCCGCATCTTTCACACGATGTCACAGTCTTCCCCAGAGGACTGGCCGGGGAAAGCAGCAGTCCACCGAGTGTCAGTCACTGGGTACAGCAATGCACACAGCCCTGTCCTCGGTACAACAGAGGCAAATAAGAGGATCAATGGAGGGCAGCCCATCCTTCTGAAAGTAGAACCAGGGTTCCTGTCTTGCAAGGCTGATATCTGGCTGGGCAGAAAGGATGGCGGGACTTTCTTCCAAGAGTGTTTTGCCTTTCAATATCTACTCTTCCTCCAAGATTCCTGTAGTCACCTTTTCCCCAGAGGGGGGAACAATTGAATTAAGGAACTAAAATTACGGACAGACAAACCACTTCCAAGGTACTGAGATACTAAGCCCATGCTATTTTGTTCTTTTAAAATATAAAGATTCTCTTCTCTCTAGTTTTCTTTTCTGCTATTTAAATTCAGATTTGCATGTACATTAAGAAAAACGAGAGCTCTGGAAATGGCTTTCTGACCCAGAATAGGTGACAAATTCCAGTTACAGTCATTTTAGCAGGACTCAACTTTGTACATGACTTCAACAGAGAAATAGACAGAGCTTTGGGAGCACAAAGAACTGTGCTGCCATTGTCCTAGCATCCCTGAAGGCGGGTCTGCTAAACTGCAAGCAGAGTGAAGCACTTACCAACTGGAGAAAGGAGATGGGAGTGGTAGAACTGGTCTTGTAGGTGGAGGGAACAGAATGGACAAAAGTTCCAAAGCCACAAAGAAGGTGGCGTGTTTGTGGGATGATAGGCTGTTGAACAAGGCTGGAGATTAGAGTGCTGAACGTGTGTGCCTGGAGGGGGAGGCAGGGGCTAGATCATGAAGGATTTTATATGGCATAAGGAATCTGGATATTTTTCTGAATGCTGTTGGTGGAAAGTGGGTTAGAGCAAGGGAAGTGTATTTTATATAAATCACTCGGGTTACAAAATGGAAAATGGAGTGGGGGTGGGGTACTAGACTCAGTTCTGGGAGGCTAAATAGGAGAGTGATGTGATAACGTAGGCAAAGGATGATGATAGCCCGGGTGAATGAGTGAAGTAGCAGTGGGGATGGGCTGATTTAAGAAACATGAAGAAGGTAAGATCAATAGAAGATGAAAGGGGATTGGCTGTCAGTGGAGAGGAAGGGCAGAGTCAAAGATGACATCACAAGTTTCTGGTTTGGGCCACTGAGTGCCTTTGTATACCATTCACTAAGATAAGGGATACACAGGAGGAAGAATTTGAGGGTGGGGGAGAACAATATGAATTTGAATTGCCCATGGGCCATTGGATACAGGGGTCTATAATTCAGCAGAGCGATCTGGGCTGATGACGCAGATTTGGGAGTCATCCTTTATCCAGATGGCCATTAAAGCTGTGGGAGTGGAAGTTTTTACTGCATGAGAATGTAAGAGTGAGGAGAGAAGTGGGCCCCCATGGAACCCTGAGAAACAGCCAGATTTAAAAGATATCCGGGCAAAGGGAGGCTCACAGAGGCATCAAAATGGAGCCACTGCAGAGAAGGAGGGAAGGCCAGGAGTGGGCAAGGTCCGTGGAGACAAAGGAAAACCTTTCAGGGGAGACAGTAGCCCCAGGGCCCAGCCCTGCCAAGGAGTGACAATACAAGGTAGAGGTTGAAAAGCGTCCACAGATTTAGCTGCCAGAAGTCATGGGTGCCCTTCGTAGGGCAGCTGCAGCAGAAGACAGTAGCTGGATTGAGGAAAGACGGGACATCACAACCTTTCAAGAAGCTTGACTTCAAAGGGGAGAAGAAAATCAGGAGGTAGCTGGACTTCCTCCCCTTTTGGTGATTGTTATTTTGTGGGTTTTTTTAGTGGGAAAAACTTGAGTATGTTTGAAAGCTACTGAAACAGAATCCATGAAGAGAGAGAGAGGAGGGTCACCGGGAGAGTGGGCCGGGAAGGCAGGGAGAGCCACAGGGGGAGGAGCAGCTTAGATGGCACAGCCCGTCCAGTTGGAATTGGAGAATGAACAAAAAGGAGGATGGCATGAGCTCCTCGCAGAACTCCGGCTCACTGTCCAGCTTCCTCACAGTCTCCTCATTACTTAGTTCCCACAGCCTCTTGTGCAGACCGTGGAAGAGCCAAGGTTGGACCCATGGGCCTTGCCATCACAACCTAGCATGACAACAGGCATTCCTGTTTCTGATGAAGGGGATGCACAGACAGTGTCAGGGTTGACTAAGAAATGAATAGGAAGCATCCCAGTCCCCTTTCTTGCTCAGAATCCCTCTGGGGCTACCCCCCACCAATGGGACTTTGACCCCTCACCAACAGGACAAAGTTCAAAGTCCTGACCACGAAAGGGAGGCCCTCTCCAACCAGACTGCCCACCAGCAGACACCTGCTGTCTGTCCAGAGTCTTTCCAACTGTACTCACAGCTATTCCTGTTCTGGGGACTCCCCTGACTCTCCCCTCCCCCTACCCAAGCCTTTAAGCCCATCAGGCCCCAGCTCAGGTGTCATGGGTCTGGTGAAGGTGTACCCAGAGAAAGAGGCTGGGCTAGGATGGTAGTGAGAGGCCACAGCTGGTCACCATGGGATGGGAACCAGGACAAGTTCATGGACATCCTAACACATGGAAGGGCCTGATGACAGGACCAACCAGGCGGACAGTGGGATTGGGATATCTGTGCTTCAAGGTTAGGTCTTAGCCATAGGGCAGAGCCCAGGATCAGGATCCCAGACTCCCAGGAAATACAGTAGTGGGATGGGGAGCAGAAACTGTTAATAGCAAAGCAGAACTCCACACATTCATTCACCCAACATGTGTGAGACTGCTACAGGGCCAGGAAGGCAGGTCCGATGGTTCAGGGAGGACCCTCAGCTTTTCTGTTCAAGCTTGGTGCATGCTTGGGCAGTTCACCAGCCTCTTCAGCTGCTGCTTCCTCAGCACTCACGTGGGACAGACCCAACTAAACCAGGTGGAGATGTGGTTTGTTCTTGAAGGATCTCACTGCTGCAGGTCACAGTCCTGACTGGTCCTGAGTGTACACAGCAATTTTGACTTGTTCAGCTGCTGGGGCAAGTGTTGAATGAGCGGGTGGGCAGCTACACGTGAGCTGGGGACCCTAACTGCTCTCATCAGGAGCATGGGCGAGAAATAAAGACTTCAGAAGGTATCCCACATCTAAGCTGTACAAACCAAACACACTGCTTCCAAATCTGAGCAATCAGCCCACCTCTTCCTGGATTGTTGTGGTTCCTTATTAACCTTCTGAGACCCCCCCCCCCCACCCCAGCCCTGGCCCCATGTTGAAACAATAGGCTTGGTGAGAGCCCAGCCCTGCTCCCCCAGCATGCACCATGAAAGGTCCAGACCCAGGACACAGAGCATGCAGGTGCCTGGTGTTCAAGGCCTGTGAGCTTTGGCATGTCAGCTGGGCTTCCACTGTTTGATCACAGACATCTCCGGGATCTCTGACCACAATAAGGAGATTTTCAGAAGCAGATAAGCTGATTAGGGCTCCCATACCAGATTTCAGTCTGGCAGTGAGAGCTGGGAGTGTTCTACATTTAGAATCTATAGTGAATCTTTTCATCAGCTAATTAAAGGAGGTGCTCCTGGGGTAGGGGCTGGAATGATGGCCACTTGAGAAGTTCTCAAAAATAATAATAATAAATTTAATTATGTAATTGGTAATAGAAATTTCTGCTTTTTTTTTTTTTTTGAGTGTTTGCTATGAAACAGGAACACTCGGTATTTATATAACTGGTATTATTATGCCCATTTGAAAAGTAGTTAACTAAAAAGGCTCAGAGAAGTTCCAGCTGCTTGTTCTAGATCACACTGAAGAGCCAGGATTTGAACCCACGTTATTTACCTGGAGTGTGTTCTCTGAATCATTCATCATTCTGCTGCCGAGACATCTGGGAATTTCTCCTGGTCACCCCCCGTCCTGGCACATAGCAGAGGTGACTTGTTTATACTCTGAGGCTCTGCGTCTGTAAAATGGGGGTAATATTATCTACTCCACAAGGTTTTTGCAAGGGTGAGATGAGGGGCCACATATAAATCACTTGCTCTAGTTCTCGGTTCTTTAGAAGTACTCAATAAATAGTAGCTTTCAGTTAGTTTATTTTACTTTTGGGAATTTGGGACCATGACCTAAAAATAGAAAATGAATTAGTGCCTGAGGTTTGTTGTAAAAAGTCTTCTTGCTTTCTGATAAAGGTCAATCTTTAACCTCTGTGGATTGGGTTTTTTTTTTTTTTTTCCTTAAACTTCAAAGTTGCATGTATCTGTCATCTTAATCATTTCTGCCCTTCACCTTGCATGTTTACAGAGATTGGAATCGAGCTTTGCCTTGCTCCTGGGTGGATTTCCAGGCTGCCTGTCATATTGGACCAATGGTTGGGTTCTGGAAGCTTCTCCAATATGTTGCATAGGCACTTACTTTCTTATTCTCATGGGCCAGGGGCCTGTCTTCCTGACACTAAACCAAATCTCTTCTTTGTATTAAAGTCCAGTATTGGGGCCTATCAGTCAATAGGGGAGGTTTCTTCCACTCATAACTTTTCAGAAATTTTTTTTTTTTTTTTTTTTTAATAACCAGAAACCCAGAGGCCAACCTGCTGGGTTTCCAAAGGAGTGCTGAATGTACCAATGGCAGGCAAGTGGGCTTTAGGACATACATGTCCAAATTCTTCAAATAATAGTTATACATATGTTTTAATGTGCACAACGGAAAAAATATATCACATAAAATACATCATTTTTCACATGTATTATGATGTTTCCTTTCAAAATAAATTTATTCAAGTAAAACAGTATCTTGTTTTTAAGAAAAAAGTAGCAATTAAATGATAGTACAATTAATAGTGGATATGGCAAAAAACTAATCATGAAGGAGAGGATTGAAAAGCAGAGGCTAAGAGACCTCTGAATCCTTCTCACTTCTCTTTGCATTTCTCACACCCCCCCACACACATACACCTCCCACAACACCCATTGCCCTGCCAATTGTCCTAGAATTTTGGCCGGAGCAACCCCTGACCTGTCTCTTCTCTCACCTGGTGGCCTCCTGGACACTCTTCAAGCCCCAGCTCCATTCAGGGGCATCCTGAGGTCCTCCACGTGGGTCTGCTGCTTGTCCTCAAGGCCCTGAGTGCCCTGTGCTTCTCACCATCATGGTGTCAGCTGTCTGTATTATGATGCTCTGTTGACGCATCTGTAATCCCACCATCCCAGACTGGGAACTTCTCCAAGCCGGGGAGGATGCCTTCTTTATGGCTGAATCTGCAGGCCTGGTGCTCAGCCCTCACACAGTCGATCTGTTCAATAAATGAACTAATAACTGAATCCATGCCCCTTTGCCATCAGTTGCCTCCAACAGGGAAAGCAAAGGCCCAAAAATACATATGGATTACAATGATTCTTCTTGAATTTTACCTCACCCCAGGCTCAAGGTTGGGCCACTTCTCCTACAAGTCTTTGGAATCATGTTTACACCACCTGCTCACTTGGTTTTATTTGTGCTTTCACTCAAGGAAAATGCAGCAGCTGAGCAGGGCACCTGGTGACGGGTCTCCCTGCAGAACAGAGCAGATGGCACCAAGCCTTGAGTCCACCTCGCTCAGTGGGGGGAAAGGTTGCTTGGCTCAGTGGTGACCTCTTGTCTTACTCACAACCTGATATTTTCCAACCACAAAGGGTCCACTGCAACTTTGAAAGATATTCTCTCTGACATCCACTTTGACAATTAACAATTTTTTTATTGTTTTTTCCCACCACGGGGTTCTTCTCTTGCTAGGATGTTTCACAGAGAGGGCAGTTTGCCAAGCATTAACTTGTCTGGCCCAGGGGGGCATAACTGTACAGCTGATTTCATCGGCATGATCATCATTCCTTTGGTCTTATTTGCAAACTGTCATGTGGTGATAGGGTTCAGTTAACCATTTGTGGTTCTGAGTCATGTGACTAGCCAGAGAGCAAAAAAAAAAAAAAAAAATCCAGAGCATCTCTTCTAGACTCTCATGCAACAGATCTAATCCAGGGGATGGTAGAACTTCTGTAAAGGGCCAGTGAGTAAATATTTTAGACTTGTGGGCCATCTGGTGTCTGTCACAACTATTCAACTCCACCATTGTAGTGTGAAAGCAGTCGTAGATGATATGTAGATGAATGGATGTGGCTGTGTTCCAATAAAACTTTATTTACAAAGACAGGTGGCAGGCTGCATATGGTACATGGGCCTTCGTGTGCCAAGCCTGGTCCAACTGGTGGTTAGAAGCCCCTGCTCTTGAGTCAGATCAACCTGGAAACACCTTGCCTAAGGGAGACTAGAGAGACAGTGGCTTGAGTCAGGGAGACTGTGACAAAGTTCAGGAACCCAAAATATTTGCAGAAGACTTACCAACTGAATGTCGATCCTGGGACTGGCCGATCAGCCTTGTCAGACAGTCCTTACCAGTGGTCTCTCACAGTCATTTGTGAAAGCGGTTTCATGTACTGTAACTGGATTGTAACCACCCTTAATATGGAAAACTAGAAATGAAGGAAGTTCCTCAGGATGTACCTATGAAGTGAAAAGTAGGTGATGGCTCACTACCAGTGTGAAAATGATCATGGTCCTGGACTAAAGCATCTGGAAAGGGAACAGTCTGCCACCATGGACTCTGTCTCCTTGGCTGATAAGGGTACTTGAGGACCTTCTCCGATGGGATCACGGGAAAGGAGATACATGCAAGCAGGTGACTTGGGAGAAGGTAGTGGCAGTGAAAGACTCAAAGAGAGTCTCTAAGAGGTACCAAATATCTATTTGCCCATGCGTTATTCATTCACAGATCAATACCGACTCCTGTAAATGCCAGGCCCAGTCCTTGCTCTAATGGCACCACAGTCTCACAGGGGAGGAGAGACAGAATGAGGTGAGAAGGGCTGCCATGGAGGCAGGAGTCCCAAGTTGGGGAGAGGAGGCTGGTGTGTGAAGGGTCGGCATCCGGGGTGAGGGATCTGGCAGAATCCGATGGCCATTTCCAGACAGCCCCTCACTGTGCACAATCCGCCTAGGGAGAGGTTGGCTTGAGAAGCAGGACCCACAGCTGCCAGCACCCTCCCTCACAGGGGACCTCTGTCACTGGCCTCGATGAAATGACCCCGTGGATCCACGTGCTGTCTGCCCCCCTTGCCCCGGCCCTCAGAGCCATCAGCCTACCTCTGTGACCTCCGAGCCCCAGAGGTGTCTTGAGAGCTTGGTAAGATTTACCGCCCTTCACCTTCCACGAGGAGTCCGTCCCTTCTCCAGCGCGAGAAGAGCAGCAAGCGGGATGGACTGCCTCACACATGTAATTAGAAGAAATAAGAGTAGTGAGAGAAAATTGGTTAAGAAAGCCCAAGATGACTTTTTTTTTCTTTAATAATAAAGGAATAAATCTCAGGGAAAAGAAACTACATTAAGCTGGAGTGCATCAATATGTTTTCTTCTGCCACACATCAGTCAGGTTTTCAGGAGGAATCACATGGTCACACAGCCAACCAAGGGCCTTGCCTGACCCAGACCGGAAAGTTGGGGACTCCATTGCTCAGGGTGAGGGTGGATGGGACCTGGTCTCCACGTGCTTTGCTGCCTTTCTGGAGTGCCTCTGCTACTTGGATGGCGGTTTCTGCCCCGTGATTGCATGATCTCAGCCCTGCCTTGTGGCAGGCTCTGTGCTCCAAGGCCAGGACCGCATCTCAGCATGGTCTCCTCTAGGCATATTTGGTGTAACTGCCTGGTGATCAGCAGCCCCTCTCATGGTGTTTATCACCCCTCACGCACCTCTCACTCTCCATCCCCTGTGCTCGTGGAATGCTTCTCAGTTGTCAGCTCCATTTCTATATTTCTATGGCAACCGCAACCCCCAGCCTCATTGCTTTTTCCTTCCTCCTCTCCACCTCCCCCCCCCTGCCTTTTGCAAGTAGGATTTGCAGGGAAGCTGCTGACAGACTGATCTTCTAGTAATTTTCCTCATAATACAAACAGCTGAGGAGAGGGAGTAGAGAGGTGGGGCTGTGTAGTAGGGCCGGCTCCACAAGGGGACAGGGAAACCGAGCGTGGTGCACATGCAGAGTCTGGGGCACGGCGTTGACAGCAGTGTGAAGTCCAGTCGGTCCTAGCCTGGGGCACCAGGCAAGGTGTGGAAGGCTCCCTCCAGATGTGCAGGGACGGTGGGCTAGGTGCTAGCATGACTGTGGGCCGTCACCGTGGCCCCAGGGAGGCATGCTGGCCTGGCTGCTGTGGCAGACCAGAGGGAGCAAGGGCACCAGCTGTAGCCCACAGGGGAAATTATCCCAAATACCCTCATTACTGAGGCAAGTGCCTCTGAACCCGGTAGCGCTGAACTGCGGAAATGCCCTCTCTCTGGAAGACGGGGTCATTTCACCGACTCTAATGGCAAATTTCCATCCATCTCGGTCCACTTCGAGTCACAGGTTCCTGTGTGGGCTGGAGGGCTTGGACAGGTGTCAGGGATAAGGCAGGTGCAAGCAAGTGAAGGCCACCAGGAGGGCACGCTGGTGGGGGCCGAGGCAAGACAGCAGCTTACATGGCAGCAAGGAAGCGTGCCAGAGCTCAGGGAGGAGAGTAAATATTAATAGCTTTATTACATGCCTTTTTTATAAATAAAAGAAATGTGTTTTTGGCTGCTAATGACCTTCAAATTAGCAGCTCTTTCCGAAAGCGCTTATGTATTTTTAATTCCAAACGTAGCTGAGTGTCAGTTGCAGCGGCAATGAAAGCAGCGGGGCAGCTGGGTAGTTTTAAATAAGAGGAAACCCAGATCATTATTTTTGAAACTGTCAGCTTTTACGCCTTTTAATGGATTCACTTTTCTCTCATCTCTCCCCCCACTTCTGTGGTCTTTGAAGTTTCCCAGGCATTCTCTGTGGGAGAGAGGAGCAGAGGCACAAGGCCTGCCATATGGTAGACCTGGGTTTTAGTCCCCACCTTGGCTCTCAGGGTGTCACTGTCACACGCGGGGAGGCTTTAGCACCAGGGCCGGCGAAGATCATCCAAGAACGTCAGAGAGAAGAGAATGCCATTCCAAGACGCAAGATGCTGGGTAACAGGACTTGGGATTTCCTTGTCCATCCTGCTTCTGATTTCAAGTCGCAAAAATAAAAGAGAAATTGGAGATGTTAGGGGCAGCAGATGGAGAGATGGGGAGATTAGTGAGGAAATAGAGACACAAGACAATGAGAGGAGACAGACAGGCAGAGGTGGATGGGGAAACACAGGGAGAAGTCAAGCAGTGGGTGGCAAGCCGGCAATAGAGCAGTGCTTCTCAAAGTGTGAACCCCAGACCAGCAACAGCAGCATCCCCTGTGAACTTGCTAGAAATGTAACTTCTCAGGCCTCTGCCCAGAAGTGAGGGATCAGAGAATCTAAGGGATGGTCCCCACAGTCTGTGTTTTTATACGTCCCCCCCTACCAAGGGATTCTGAGACTTAACCAGGCATGAGCTGCTCTGATCTAGATCAGAGGAAGAAAAAGGGGAGCTCGGTGAAGAAAGTGAGAAGGTGGAAGAGACAGTGTCAAAGGAGATGGAGGAGGAGAAGCACAAAAGACAAGAAATGTAGAAGGAGTCTGCAGGACCCCGGACCTCCTGCTCCACTCCCATGCTCCATGACATGCTCAAACAGCCAGCTAACAGGCTTCCACTCCACCAGCCCCACAGACCTGAGCTCCCAGTCTTTGCCAGTGACTTCCTGCATGGAGCTGACCTCCAAGTCACCAGTGACTCACAACTGTATCAGGCTTCCCCTGACCTTGGGAGAAGATGCCGTGTCATTTTGCTGACCTGAAAACTGAGGATGGGTTTCCTCCTTTGCTCATACGGTCGCCCGAGCCACCCTTTCCGATGGACACTTCATTTTTACTTGAACTACTAGAAGGATCAGTCTCCATGATCGATTTTAGATAAAAGTTGAGCTCTTGGGAACACCTGGGTGGCTCAGTTGGTTGAGTGGCTGCTTTTGGCTCAGGTCATGATCCCGGCATCCTGGGATCAAGTCCCACATTGGGCTCCTTGCTTGGTGGGGAGCCTGCTTCTCTCTGTGCCTCTGCCTGCCTCTCTGCCTGCCTCTCTGCCTGCCTGTGCTCGCTCTCTCGCTCTCTCTCTCTCTTTGACAAATAAATAAATAAACAAATAAAATCTTTTTTTAAAAAAAAAGTTGAGCTCTTGGGGTACCTGGATGGCCCAGTCATTGGGTGTCTGCCTTCAACTCAGGTCATGATTCCAGGGTCCTGGGATGGAACCCCCTTGCCTGCTCCCTGCTCACTGGGAAAACTGCTTCTCCCTCTCCCACTCCCCCTGCTTGTGTTCCCTCTGTTGCTGTCTCTCTCTCTGTCGAATACATTAATAAAATCTTAAAAAAAAAAAAAAAAAGTTGAGCTCTTTTCCAAATTGTCAGGCTGATGGACAAAAAGCACGATATTTCCCATTTGATCTTGGATTTCTTGGTGTCTAGGCATAGTTGCCTCTTCATTTAAAGTTGACGAACACATGCCAATTTGTCTCCAATCCAGCCAATAGACTTTGATTAAGTGTCTACCCTATGCAGAGATAACTCAGCCTAACTGATCCACCCCACCACCCCTATCCCCCCAGGAGCCTCTGATCTCCTAGATGGTAACTAAAAATAAGGACTCCTTCTAGAGTCCTCCACCCCAACCCAGACCTCATCATGATTTTGCCTTCTGCCAAGACTGACTTCCTCAAGCACCCACCCTGGCACCCTCAAAACACCTTGGGCTCCCAGGACCTTCTGATTTTAGCAAAAATAAATATAACTATTCATTTAAGAAATGTTTATTTAGTAAGAACTCTAAGCCACCTGGAAACAAGCATTACTTCCAAGTGCTTGGAATACATCAGTAAACAAAGCACAGATCTGGGTCTTCCAACAGGAGCCAGCAAAGGGAGAAAGACAACTAACAATAAACATAAATCAATTATCCAAAACCTTTGAATGTGAAAGTGCTATGGCCAAAAGAAAACTGGAGAGCAATAGAAGAGTAGTTTGCAATTTTCAATAGGGCAATCAAGACAGAACTCCGGGAGAAGGTGGCATTTGAGCAAATATTTAAAGGAGATAAGGAAGTGAGCCAGGATAGAAGAGTCTACAAGCAAACTGTAACTGCAGCCAGGTATGTTCTAAAAACAGGGTGGTATATTCAAATAACAGCAGGTAGATTTTCCATATGCTACCTAATTTAAGCCTCACTATCTTCTAATGTATCCGGTATTATTAGTAGCATTTTACCTGAGGCTTTGGAAGTCTTCATGATTTGGTTAAGGCTGTTTAGATAGTGGTTTGCATAACTGGGATTCCAATCCTTACTGGACTGATCCTAAAACACACATTGTTTTCTAAAATCTGCCTTACCTCCAGATGAGTCAGGTGGATCTTAGGGTGTTGACAATGAGTGGGACACAGAGCCCAGCCTTGCAGACAAAGGGAGACACCACAGCCAGGAGGCACATGCTTCATGGCAAGGTCATTCCCAACAACTCTGACCCAATTTTCAGAAAGGGTGGATGCCTCTCTGCCAAGGGGAAGGGTCTCATACTAGAAAGGGTAAAACTCATGGCCAAGAGAAAATGCAAGTCTTAAATGGCAATAAAATAGTCAAGGAGAAGGCCAGACATTCTAAGTGATTTCCAATATTTCAGCCCAGATCACCAATATTACAAGACTGTATTAAAAGTTGTCTGACGGTGAGAAGTTGAGGCAATCTGGGTGCCCATTGTCCAAAAAAACCAATAGCCAAAATGTCCTAGACACAAACCACTAAGTGCTTGTGTTTCAGATAAGAGACGACTAGATTTTCACACAGCAGCCCATATGGGTTTTAAGATCAGAGGGCTGAGTGGGCAAAGCAAGAACCAGGAAGGATGGATAATATGACAACATCTATTTTACAAGAACATGTATCACCAGAGTATCTGCATTGAGCATGATAGAATGGATGCCTGTGGTTGGAAATAGTAGGGATAATCTACCCATTTCCCATTTATTTCACTTGCAGCTTTGCATCTAGAGTCATACATGTCTATATATACCTATTTCTGGATATCTGAGATGCTTCATTAGCCTGCCAACTCTTATTCCAGGATAGCACTATCTTAATTATTGCAGCCTCATTGCACACTTTAATGTTGTGTAACATGAGTCATCCATCCTTATTCACTCTCATAATTCTCGTAACTATTTTCACCTGCATGTTTTCTAATTGAATTTTGAGATGATTTTGTAAATTTCCAAAATAGTGGTATTTTTATTAGTATAGCTCTAAGTATTAAATTAATATGGGAGAGTAGCAACCTTTACTAGATATATTTCCTATTTACAAATATGGCATTTCTCTGTATTTCAGCAATTAATCTTTTATAACCCTTGGCAAAATTTTATACTTTTCTTATAGATGTTATATATTTCTTCCTAAAAATTCCCATAATTTATATTTTGCTATAGTTAAGAGAATCTTCTTTTTCATTTTGCTATAGTTAAGAGAATCAAGAATCTTCTTGATTTTGATGTATTTTTTATCATTATCCAACATGTTAAGCATTAATTTCATTAAATATTTATTCAATGGAATTTATTATTTCACTTGGTTGTTATTTTTATTCAGTCATGTAATATAGTTTATAATAAAAAATAGTATTAATTCCAAGTTGGCAGTACTTTAAATTTAATTTGTTTTCCTGCCTTATTGCATTGTCTGGGACTTCTAGAGAAATATTCAATAATAGTAGTGACACACATAGTTATCTTTTGCTTATTTACTGGAAAGGTCTTTATTGTTGTTTCATAATCAAGTGTGATATTGGTTGCTGCTCTGTATAGATATGCAGATAAAGGAGTTTCTATATTTGTTGTACTAAGAATTATTATTTTAAATGAGTATTTTATTTTTTCAAATGCATTTGAGCATCTCTAGAAGAGATGATATATTGAACCAGACATAAATTCTTGAAATAAACTTTACTTCATCATGGCACGTTTGCTTCTAATTTACTGGTGAATCTGACAAATTACAATTTTACTTCTGTATTAAGAAATGTGATTAGTGTGTAGTTTTCTTGTTTGTGTATTTGTGCTAGCTTTTTCAACATTTTATTATCAATTGCCCTGATTATTTAATAATCACATTTATTAAAGTACAATAAAGAGGAAAAATTATCCAAATTATTGCTCAACAGCTTGATAAACTTTCAAAAAGCAAATTCATCCATATAACCACCACCCAGATCAGGAAATAAGAAGACTACTAGCATCAAGGTCCTTCTCAGTCACTATGCCCCAGTTTGTAAATGTAAACATGTTCTAAACCATAAATTGTTTCGCATTCTTATGAACTTTATGTAAGTGGAATAATATAAAATGTTATTATTTACTATCTGATTTGCTTTGCTCAGATCATATCTGTGAAATTCATTCGTGTTCTTATAAGTTTAATTCATTCATTTTAATAGCTGTACAATATTTCTTTGTATGGATATAACCACAATTTACTCTATTGTTACACATTGAGCCATCTCCAGTTTTTTATTATTATAATTGTATTAAGAATATTCTCACATGTCTTTTGGCGTACATGACCTTCAGTATACACATTTATGCATTTCTGTTAATATATACATAGAAGTGAAATTGCTGGGCCAAAGGGTATCTGTGTGTACTGTTTTAACAGGTGCCTTCAAACAGTTTTCTAAAGTGTCTCCAATGTCAGAGGAGAGTCTTCTGATCAGAAGAGAAATGTTCAAGAAACCTTTAGTATTTTCCCCACAGATGCCCAAACTGTGCTGTAATTTACCACCAGTGAAGGAGTGTCAGTTTTTCATGTAAACCCAAGATGCAGCTGGGCCAACCTGGTTGAGTACTGGGAATATGCTATTTCCATTTGACAAGTCAGCTTACTGTAAAGGGACTTCCAAATTTGTTAATCATTGTCTGAATCCCAAGGACTTTATGAATCAGTTGCTTACTTTCCACAAAACAAGCTAATAGATGCTTTTCAAAAGGGGGGTACTTGAGCAGAGTGAATAGACTCACATAGTCCCAAGAAACTTTCACAGAGAGCAGAGCTTAAATTTTGTCAAGGTTGTGAGCACCCATGCTGTCAGAGGTGTGATTATACCACAGAACCATTGAGACTCAGACTTCTGAGTTACCAACCAACAGGGTATCATTTATGCAGTGAAGGCTTTGGACATCAGGGAGTAGAGATAGTCATGTTGAAACCTAACTCATTCACTGGTGGTAAATTACAGCACAGTTTGGGCATCTGTGGGGGAAAATACTAAAGGTTTCTTGAACATTTCTCTTCTGATCAGAAGACTCTTCTCTGGACTTTATGAACATTCAAAATACATGCATGTAAAATATCAGTATCAACTATACATCCAGCAGCAAAAGCCACAATAGTATATTTAATTGGCCCAAAGGGTCCCACCCACAAAATCATTTTAACTTCCCTTCCCCACTCTGAAACTGGCCCACACCTCATTAGCTAAATCCTGGCAATGGGTATGATGGTGAACTGGGCATCTGTGTTCAACAGAGCCAAAAAGATCCGAGCAGATCCCTAGTGTGCTCAGAGAGGTGCATATTGCCTTCAGTTATCCTGGGGGCAAGAGGAGATCTTGGCCACATGACTAATCGTCTTTTTCACTAATGCAGCTGAGGTAGAAGGGCACAGATGAATCAAGGGGACTGGACAGAGAGGGGCTCCACACCAGGAAGCAATGCATATCCACTTTCCATTATGAGCAGTGCAGCAGCTACTCTCAGCTCAACCAAAGGAGTTCTCACTGTTTTCAGCCTACCCAGTTCTATAGGGAATGGTGAGGTCCTGTGTTTCATCCTCAGGAACTCTAGACTCGACAGCCACAGCCTCTGGGAATTCCAACTGGGGCTGTGGGGCTTGTGCCCCCTGGCTGGCTTGGGCTTAGCTCACACGGCAGTGGCAACTTCTTCGAGGAGTCCACATTAATCTGAGGCATCATTTCCCATTACTAAAATAACATCTCCTAAGTACTCATTTGATTTCCATGCAAGGGCTAGGGAAATTTTCCAGGGTGGCAGGACTGACAGTGAGCATTTATCTAAATTTCTTTGGGTCAGTTTCTCATTCCGCAGTGGGTCACGTCCATCATTATTATAAACCCAATTCGGGGCAGTGAGAACCTGAATACTAGTTAATGACTCATTTATGGTTTCCCAGGGGAGTAGGTCCATTTTAGGCAAGACTCTCTTAAAGCAGCCAGAATGCACTGAAAAAAAAAAAAAAAAAAAAAAATCTCTGAACCTTTTACTGCCGTATCCAAACAGCTCCTCGGTTGACATGATAGACTGCAGATACGGCTGAGCCATAAGATGATCCAGCTATGCCCATTCTTTCTTAACAAAGCACGATGCAGTGTGCCCAGGTGGCTCAGTCAGTTAAGTGTCTGACTCTTGGTTTCTTCTTGGGTTGTGATGTCAGGGGCGTGATCTCGGGATGGCGGGATAGAGCCACAAGTGGGGCTCCACACTCACTGTGGAGTCTCCTCCTCCCTCTCCCTCTCCCTCCCCCTCTACCCCTCCCTCTCTTTACCCTTGCCCCTCCCCACACTCTCTCTCTTTCTCTCTTAAATAAATAAATAAATAAATAAATAATACCTTAAAAAAAAAAGCATTATATATCCCACCTCATTCATCTCTCAAGTGAACCAGCGAAGGATCTTAGACTGGCAGTTTCTGTACACAGGGATCATAAACCTCCTCCTTTCAACCTCCTGCCCCCAGGAGACATCTAAGTATTAGTCTTTATGATAGAGTGAACTTGAAGCTGAACTGACCACCAGATGGGCAAAGAAGTCCCCTCACCAGAGTGGAGCTGCATCATACAAGGCCCAGTCCATGCAGCTGTTTTGAAACCTGCTTCCTAGTACTTGCCCTGCAATGTCTCCCCAGCTCCTTCTCATTAACAGGCAACATAGCAGACAACAATTTATTGCCTGGTTGAACATACATTTGGTCATGCTTGCTAAAAGTGTCCAAACTGTGGAGGGTCAAATATTTTATTCTACTTGCAAACTAACAAGTCACCCCAGCACTGTTTCATGGGTACTGTTCTACAAGAAGGGGTAAACAGAGTACCAGAACTTTTGGACCAGTTCCTGAGGCCCAGTTCCCATATGATGACATGACATGGGCCAGAGGGAACAGCTCATACAGTGTGTTGCATGGCAGAAGAGGAACCCAAACCTACACAGCAGTAAATTTGCCTTTCGTTCCAGAGGAAGACATTAGCTTTATTATACTGGACAGTAAGCACGCCTGCATTTTACTCTAGAGAGTGACACTATCAGTGTCTACCAAGGCTATTCACTATGCAAACATTCCTGAAAAGATAGGCCAGATAAAAGGACCATCGTTGTCTCCTCATAAGACATGCAAGAACTCCATGGAGAACTGCCTCTCAATGAGTATAATTCGCACTTTTTTTTTTAAAGTGGTACATTCCTAGTTTTGAAAATCAGTCATATAACCACCACCACAAGCAATATATAAATATGTTCATCAACCCCAGAAGTTCAATATGATCCTTAAGCCACTGATCAGACTTTGGTCTCTAGAGATTTGCCCCTTCCAAAGTGTTATATAAATGAAAAAATCAGAAACATACCTATTTGTGTTTGGCTTCTTTCATTAAGCACAATAATTTTGAAATGAATCCTTGGTGTTAGTTACATGCATCAGTAGTTCACTTATTTTTATTGCTGTGTAGTATTTCATTGTATGTATATATGATTTCTTTATCCATTCGTGAGTTGATGGACATTTAGAAAGTTTATGGTTTTTTACGCTTAGAAATAAACATGCTATAAACACCCATGTACAGGTGTTTTGGGGAACATATGTTTTCACGTCTCCCGGGTAGTTTGGAGTACATTCTTGGGCCGTAGTGTAAGTTCACGTTTAACCTTACAAAAAACCTGACTATTGTTTTCCGAAGTGATTGTTCATTTTTCATTCCTAGTAGCAGTGGATGAAAGAATGTGACTTCCTATCCTCACACTTGATATGATGTGTTGTGGAGTTGTTTTTGTTTTTGTTTTTAATTCTGGTCATTCTACTAGGTGTTTGGTGAAATCCCATCATGTTTCTCATTACATTTCCCTGATGGTTAATAATGTCAAGCCTCTTTTCATGTGCTTATTTATCATTTTAAATGTCTCATTTGATGAAGCATCTGTGCAAGTCACTGCTTTTTAATGGGTTGTCTTTTTCTTATTGAGTTTTGAGAATTCTTTACATATTCTAGGTAAATTTCTTTTATCAGACTTTCTTTCCCCACCTTGAGAAATTTTCTTCCAGTTTGTGGCTTTTTGTTTTATTAACATTCAAAGAGCTTAAGTTTTAAATTTTAATTAAATTCAACTTATCTTTTTTAAAAAATTTATTGCTTGTGCTTTTGTGTCCTATCTAATAAATTTTTGCCTAACCAGAAGTAAAAAATATTTTCTTTTGTGTCTCTTGGGTGGCTCAGTCAGGTGAGCGCCGAACTCTTGATTTTGGCTCAGGTCATGATCTCAGGGTCATTAGATAGGACCGCACATTGGACTCCATGTTTAGTGGGGAGTCTGAGTTTCTCTTCCTCTGCCCTTTCCCCTGCTCTCTCTCTCTCTCTCTCTCTCTCTAAAAATAAATAAATAAAATCTTCATAAAAATTCTCTTTTATGTTTTCTTTGTTATGTTTTACAGTTTCACATTCTTATATTTAGGCTTCTAATCCTTTTGGACTTGTTTCGATATATGATAAAATGTACAGGTTGAAACTGTTTGAGAGAATTTTTTGGTTGCTATTTGATTTTTTTGGTTTTTTGCATGTGGATATTCAAACATTCTATCAATATTTGCTGAGAAGAATAGCTCTTTGATCTAGTAAATTACACTGGGACTTTCATTTAAAATCAATTGAACATATATGCTTGAATCTAGCTCTGCTTTCTTTTCTTCTGTTCCATTTACCTCTGTATCTTACCTCTCATCACTGGTACACTGTTTTAATTATTGTAGCTGTACAGTAAGTGTTGAAATGAGGGAGTAGGTGTCCTTTTGTCCTTCTTAAAATTGTTTTGGCTATTACATTTCGTTTACTTTGCCATATAGATTTTAGAGTCAGCTTTCTAATTTCTACAAAGTGGCCTGCTGCTGTTTTAATGGGATTGTTTTAAATTTCTAGATTTATAGGTATAACTCTCTATTTATTTAGTTCAAAATTTCTAGATTTATAGGCATAACTCTCTATTTATTTAGTTCATCTTTGATAGCTTTCATTAATGTTTTATAGTTTCAGAATACAAATATTGAGACATAGTTTGTTAATATTTTGCATTTATGATGTTATTGTAAGTGGATCTTTTAAATTTATATTTCTTAGTGGTCATCTCTAGTACACAGAAATACAATTAATTTTTCTATATTGACATTGCTAAATTCACTTATTAATCCTAGGAGCTTTTTTGTTTAAAAAAAAAAAAAAGCTAAAACCCGCTAGGACTTCCACTTAGAGACTCACATTATCTGCGCATAGTTTTATTCCTTCCTTTTCAGTCTGGATGCCTTTTTTTTCCTCCCTTCCCTTTCTTCTTTTCTTTCTTTCCTTTATTTTTTTCTATTTTTTTTTCTTCTTTCTTTTTCCTCACTGCCCTGGCAACACTCAGACCTTCCACAAAATGTGATGAGATGCGAATAGACATTCTTGCCTTGTTCCTGATCTTAGGGGAGAAGCATTCAGTCTTTCACACTAAGTATAGTGTTAGCTGTAGGGTTTTTTTCTATGCCTTTTATTAGATTGAGGGAGTTCATTTCTTTTCCTAGTTTTGATGAGACTTTTTTTTTTTATCATGAATGGATATTGAATTTTGTCAAATGTTTTTCTGCATCTGTTGAGATGATCACATTTTTCTCTTTTTCAGGTTATAATATAGCAAATTTTGTCAATTGATATTCTAATGTTAAACCAGCCTCACATTCCTGACATAAATCCAGTTTGGTTATGATGCATTACCCTTTATAATATATTCAGGTGGCTAAAGTTTTGTTAAGAATCTTTGCATCCGTGTCCATGAGGGATATTAGCCTGTTTGGTTTTCTTGTATTCTCTTCAACTGATTTTGGTTATTAATGTAATCTTACTCACATAGAGTTATGGTCAACATTAGAAAATATTTCTTCTTAAAATTTCAAAAAAAGTCTATGCAGAGTTGGTATTTTCTTCCTTAACTGTTTGGTGGAAAACCCCACTGATGTGAACCAGGCCGGATTTTTTGTAGGAAGCATTTTAACTACAGATTCAATTTCTTAAATAATATAGGGCTACTCATGTTATCTACTTATAAAATTTGCTAGTTCGTGTATTTCAAGAAAATTTACTATTTCATCTAAGCTTTTAAAAATTTGTTGGAGTGAAATTGTCTATAATGTTTCCTTAAAATCTTTTGATAGTTCTAGTATCTGTATTGCTGCCTATCTCCTACCCAATATTGATCATTAGTGTCTTCCCTCTCTTTTCCATAATCTGGTTAAAGGTCCATTCATTCTTTTGATCCTTTCAAAAACACAGCTTTTGTTTTCATTGATTTTATCTGTTTCTCTGTTTTCTCTTTCATTGATTTCCTCCTTGGTCTTTATTGTTTTCTTTCTTCTACTTACCTGAATTTAGTTTCCTTTTCTTTTCTTGAAGCTGAGCTCATTGATTTGAGATCTTTCCTTTTTTCTTTTCTTTTCTAGGTGTTTAGTGCTATAAATTTTCTCCTAATTACTGCTTTACCTATAATCTCAAATTTTGATATGTGGTGTTTTAGATATTTTAGTTCCAAATATCTTCTAATTTGCCTTCTGATTTTTTTCCTTGACCCATGAGTTTTTGTTGAAAGTGTATTATTCATGTACAAATATTTGGGAATTTTTAAGATATTGTTCTATTGATTTCTAGTATAATTCCATTTAGGTCAAAGAACAAAAGTTTTATCATCACAATCTATTTAAATGTATTGATAACTTATTTTATGGTCCGTAATATGGTCTGTCTCAAATATTCCATGTATACTTGGAAAAAAATGTATTACACTGCTGATGGGGAGTGTTCTAAAAATGTCAATTAGGTCAAGTTGGCTGATAATGTGTAAGTGTTCCACTTCTTCACTAATGTTCTATTTACTTGTTCTACCAACTATTAAGAGAGAAGTGCTGGAATTTCCAACAATTATTGTTTCATTAATCTATTTCTTTTTTCAGTTTGTCAGTTTTTGCCTGTATACTTTGAAGTTCTGTTACATGGCATATAAACATTTAGAATTGTTATGTTCTCTTGATACACTGATGGCTTTATTATCATGAAATGACCTTCTTTATCTCTGGTAATATTCTTTATTTTGATTAACGTTAGCATGCTGTATTGTTCTCCATCCTTTCACTTGTAAATATGACTTTATACTTAAAGTGCATTTTTTATAGGTAGCAATAGTTGGACTTTATTTTTTGTCCAACTGATAATTCTGTTTAATAATTAAGGTGATTAGACTATTTGTATATAGTGCTTGCTTCGGCAGCACATATACTAAAATTAGACTATTTGTATATAATGTGCTTATTGAATAACATTGTTATGAAAGTAACTCTAAAATATTATTGAGAGACACAAAATAAGTTTTTAATAATTGAAAGGCCACTGTATTATTGGATACCAAAACATCAGTATTATAAGACTTTAGTAATTCCTAACTTAATATCTAAATTTAATTTGATCTCCATAAAAGCAGCAGATTACTTTTGAAGTGCATAAGTTGAATCATATGTTGATAAGGAAAAATAAACATGTAAGAATCTTTAAGAAAATTCTGAAAAGTAAAAATAATGTGGAAAAATTGGTCTTACAAGTATCAAAATATTTTATAAATGTATAGTAATTAAATAGTGTGCTATTGAAATGACTGGAAAAAATCTCTGAAAGGAGCAGAAGAGGGAATGGAGAAATAGATATTCATTGAATATTCATGCAAAAATTTTGTATATGAGAAAAGTGTATCAGTGTGGAAAAGATGGATTCTTCAATACATGGTGTTCAGACAACTCAGAAGCACTCAGAAGAAAATAAATGTGAATCTCTTCTTCACACTTTACATTTATGTAAATTACATTTGAATCAAAAATTTAAAACACAAAATACTAACCAAAGATATAAGAGTACTGAGCAAAGATATGAGAGAATTTTTTAAATAATCTTGGAAAGTTAAGGTCTTTATATGCACAACATAAAACTAGAAGGTTTAAGAAAATTGATAATTCTGAAAATATTAAAAAAATTAGGACAAAAATATAGTCCACTGATCTTTGACAAAGCACACAGGCAATTCAATGGAGGGAATATATTCTCTGCAACAAACAGGGCTGGAGGAAATAGACTTCCATGTGCAAAAAAGCAAAGAAAAAGAAAAAAAATAGACAAAAACCTTATGTCTTTCACAAAAAATAATGCAAAGTGGATCCTAGACCTACTGTAAAATACAAAATTATAAAAGTTCTATAAGAAAATACAGGATAAAACTGGGGCACATTGGTGGCTCAGTTGGTTAAGTGTCTGCCTTTGGCTCAGGTCACAATCCCAGAGTCCTGACTTGCTGCTCAGTGGGGAGCCTTGCTTCTCCCTCTCCCTTTGCTGCTTTCTTTGCTTGTGCTTTCTCTCTTTCTCAAATAAATAAATAAATAAAATCTAAAAAGAAAAAGAAAATATAGGGTAAAATCTATATGACCTTGGGCTTTGTGATGAGTTTTTAGATACAACACCAAAACCACATTCTGTGAAAGAAAAGTTGACATGTTGGATTTTATTAAAATTAAAAATGTCTGCTCTGTTAAAGGTCCTATTAAGAGAATAAAAATGAAAAGTCATAAACTGGGAGAAAGTATTTCCAAACATTATCTCATAAAACATAGAGTACAAGATACTAAAAGAACTCTTAAAATCCAAAAATAAGAAAATGTCCAACCCAATTTAAAATTGGCCAAATATCTGAAGAGACATCTCACCAAAGAAGACATAGAGACGACAAATACACATGTGGAAAGATACTTACCATTATGCATCATTAGGGAAGTGTGACTTAGATATACTACATAACTATTAGAATGACTGAAATTCCAAAGAAATGACAATACTAATTTCTGACAAGGGTATAGAGGAACAGGAACTCTCATTGATCACTGATGGAGATTTAAAATGGAGGACATCAGCTGTTTCTCACAAAGCTCAATGTGCTTATTATTTGATCCAGCTGTCCCAGTCCTAGGTATTTCTCCACCTGATCTGAAAAGTTACACACACACACACACACACACACACACACACACACCAGTGCATGCTTATCTATAATAATTTTATTCATAATTTTCCAACACTAGGAGTGACCAAGATGTTCTCTGATAGGTGAATGGATAAACCAGTTGTGGTACATCCATACAAAGGCCTACTATTCAGTGATAAAAAAGAATGGGCTCTCATGCCATGCAAAAACATGGATGAATCTTAAATGCATAATGCTGAGTGAAAGAAGCCAGTGGGAAAAGACTACATACTGCATTTGCATTTACATGAGATTCTGAAAAAAGAAAAACTATAGAGATGCTAAATGGATCAGTGGCTGCTAATTAATGATTCAGTTCAGGGAGAGAGGGCTGAATTGGGGAAGCACAGAAATTTGTAGGTTGGTGAAATTGTTCTGCATGCTACTGTAATGGTAGCTGGATTATATTGAATTGACAAAGTACACAGAACTTTATGGCACAAAAAGTAAACCTTAACCCACAGACTTTTCAGCACAAAGAGTAAACCTTAATATGTGCAAATTTTAAAAACTTACCTAAGATATTGGGGGTGCTAAGTTGGGAAGCAGAGTGTGACAGAGCAATCTAACTGTATTAGAAATGAATGAAACAATCTCACTAAAGAGGGTGAGGGGAAAGGTGCTGATCTAAGCCAATTTGGAAATGAGTAGAATTTGTAAGACTAAAAGCAAAAGGACCTGTACTTAAACATTATACTCTGGCTGTTAAGGTTTCTCCCATGGGGGTACAGGTTAACAATGCTGAAAACACTATACACAGATACCTGTATAATTAGACAACTAAGTAAATGGATAACAGCGTAGGGGTGAGGTTTCTCACTGTTAGAGTGGATTTTACAGCTAGGCAAGGGAGGAAGCTAGAAAGAGCCATGTGGTACTGGCTTAGAGTTTGAAGGCATCAATATGAACTCATGTTTGGCTTAATATAGATTCAGATGTTACACAGAGAAATATTTATAGATATGTGCATATATATGAGTTAGCGTACACACATACATTTCCTTGCTCTGTCAGCTGAGAAGGCCTACAAGCAAGGACACTCCAGTAAAAATGAGCACACCTAGAACCTTAGTTTTGATACTGTTATTCATTGAAAGGAAAAGGACTCCTTCGAGAAATGATTGATTCTAGCACTGGGTCAGGAAATGTACAAGATGAGAGCCTGGGGCATCTTGCAGTAAGGAAGTCCTGAAAACCATAGCAACAAAGACAGGAGTATGTTAAAGGGATAGGAGCAGTCTGAAAGAACTCCTCCAGTGGCCAAAGCAGAACAATGTGAGCCACCAAATAAAGTAGTATTTGATTATAAACCGAAGAATATAATAAATATTCATGAATCCATACTGATATAAATAAACCACTGAATAAATAAATAAACAAACAAATATGTACATAGCTACATAAATCATAAATGAGGGGAGAACAGATATGCCAGGTAGAATTCCCAATAATTTATGAAATACTCTGTTTCAAGAAGATGAAGTCTAAGTCCCCACTCCCTAGGTGTGAACTGCACATAGAGACTTCCTGCCAGAGTCTCAGATGGAAAGAGTGACTTCACAGTGGGGAAACCTAACCACCTCAGCCAGGTGATCAAGATTAACATGAATGGCGGTGAGTCGTGGTTATGGTAGGTTCACTGTACAGGAAGTGATGAGAATGGTACTTTATCTCTGTGGCTTCCTTCCAGTCTAACCAGGAGAACAACATCACACCAATCCTAACTGAGGGACATTTGACAAAATACCTGACTGGTATTCCTCACTCTGAAAAACAATCTAAGGGTTTTGAAGGGGCTGGGGGTGGGAAGTAGGGGTACCAGGTGGTGGGTATTATAGAGGGCACGGATTGCATGGAGCACTGGGTGTGGTACAAAAACAATGAATACTGTTATGCTGAAAATAAATTAAAAATAGTAATAAAAAAAACTGTCAAGGTCATCAGAAACTAAGAAAGTCTGAGAAAATTGACAGCCAAGAGGAATCTAAAGACACATGGTGGTTGAATACAATGTGATAGGATCCTGGCTCAGAGAAAGGACAAAAAGACAAAAGCTGAGGAAATCTGAATAATAAAGTATGGACTTTAGTTAATAATGATGTGTTAATATTGATTCATTAATTATTACAATTGAGTCATATTCATCTAAGATGTTAATAATAGGGTTGGCTAGGGTAGGGTGGACAGAAACTCTACTGTCTTCACGATTTTTTAAAAAATCCAAAACTATTCTAAATTTGAAAAGTACCTTGGAAATTTAGGATGGCAAAAACTCCATTAATAGTATCTAAAGAAATGCTTTCAACTAATATAGCAAAAGACTATATTAATTTCTTTTTTTAAAGATTTTATTTATTTATTTGTCAGAAAGAGAGAGAGAGAGCTCACAAGCAGAGGAAGCAGCAAGCAGAGGGACAGGCAGGCTCCCCACTGAGTAAGGAACCTGTTGTGGGACTCGATCCCAGGACTCTGGGCGGAAGGCAGATGCTTAACCAACTGAGTCACCCACGCATCAGCAAAAGATTAATTTTTTAATACATAAAGAATTCCTATAAAACTTTTAAAATATCAGTAACTTAATAGAAATGTGGCCCCAGTTCAGCAAAGTAGTTAACAGAAATAGAATCACAAAAGACTTTTGAATTTAAGGATCACTCATAATAGGAAAATGTAATTAAATGACAGTGAGACACCATTTTTCACTGATGAGACTGGTCAAGCCCAATAGTACATTTTGTTGGGGAAGAGGGAGTTCACAGAACTCTCTTCACTATTTGTGGGAATTGTTAATAGAAACTCAATGGGTAGAGATTTGGCAACTGCTTACTATACTGTTTAGGTACTCATTCTTTTTTTTTTTTTTTTAAGATTTTATTTATTTATTTGCTAGAGTGAGATCACAAGTAGGCAGAGAGGCAGGTAGAGAGAGAGAGGAGGAAGCAGGCACCCTGCCAAGCAGAGAGCCCGATGTGGGACTCAATCCCAGGACCGTGAAATCATGACCTGAGCCGAAGCAGAGGCTTACCCCACTGAGCCACCCAGGCGCCCAGGTGCTCATTCTTTTTATCTTTAATTGTCGAGGGGCTATTTTTTTCAAATGAGATGTAACTGACATAACATTATATTAGTTTCAGGTGTACAATGTAACAATTTACTATTTGTACATATTCCATAATGGTGACCACAATAAGTCCAGTTAATATCCATTACCATACATCATTACAAATTTTTTTCTTGTGATAAGAACTTTTGAGATATGCTCTCCTAGCTACTTTTGAGTATGTAACATGTACTCTTAACTATAGTCACCATGTGGACATGCTAAACATCATCACTTTTTACAATCAGGAATTTATTCTACTGAAGTAATAACCTATATACACAAGATATTCATACAAGGAGAATAATTGTAAAGTTGTTTGTATGATATCAATTTTTTTTAAAAGCCAGGTCACCAATAAGGAACTTGTTAAAGAGTTACACAGATGTAAAAAAGAAAATGAAATACAATGTAGCTATTAAAAAGAATTTAATTAACCCTATAGGTACTGACATCCAACAAATGCCAAGATAAAATGTCAGGTGAAGAAAAACAAAATTCAGAATATTGTATGCCTAAAAATAAGTCTTATTAGTATATATAACAACAGTTTAAGAGAAATTATACCCCTAAAAGAAAAACTAGATTATTTAAAAAGTGCAATCAGAAAACAAAAAGTGTTCTCAGTAATCAAATGATTGCAAAAATAGAAAATTAAATTGCATTCTGAATAATAAGCACACAGCTAAAGACAAAATTGGTCCTCTGGCAAATAAACTTATGGTAATGTCTCAAAACATAGAGTAAAATGAAGAATTTAATTGCAAGGTAAGGTACTATAGGACAAGTGTAGCAGCTCTAACATTTACACAAAAGATGTTTAAAAGAGAAAACTGGCAGGGGTTGAGGAGAGATAATAGCAAATTATCAAGGAAATATTAGAAGAAAATGTTCTGGAGCTAAAGAAAGAAGGCATTCTTCTAATTTTGAAAGATCCCAACCAAATCTCGGTAGGGATTAATGCAAAAAGCTCACATTTAAAGAAATCTTAGTGACATTACTGAATTCCAAATAGTAACAGAAAATCCTGAAACTTCCTTGAAAGCAAAAAAGAGATTACTTAGAAGAAGAAAAATTAATCTGATCCAGACTTCTCATATGCAACAGTGGATTCTAGAAGACAAAGGAGAAATGCCTTCAAAGTTCTGAGGGAAATGGTTTGAATCCAGAATTCCTTGCCAATCTAAATGATCAGCCAAATGTAAGAGTGAAATAAAGACATTTCAGGCATTCAAGAATTCATAAAGTTTAAATTCCATTCACATATATTTTCTGAAACAAAAATGCTCAGGAATGGGGGCACCTGGGTGGCTTAGTTAAGCCTCTGCCTTTAGCTCAGGTCATGATCCCAGATTCCTGGGATCAAGTCCCACATTGGGCTCCTTGCTCAGAGAGGAGCTTGCTTCTCCCTCTGCCTCTGCTGCTCCCTGTACTTGTGCTCTCTCAATCTTTCTAATTTAATTAATTAATTAATTAATTAATTAAAATCAATTTTTAAAAAATGCTTGGGGATATATTCCAGAATACCCAAAAGGCAGCACAGGAAAGAGGGACACATGGAACCCCTCATGAAGTAACTGCTGTCTAGCCATCTCAGAACCTATCCAGCCACCCAAAAACAGAAGCACGAGGACTTACACGAAGAATGTTTTGGAGGAAAATAAAAGGGGGATTCCATTCAATCAACAGCATGACTAGGAGGATACTTTAAAGATTCATCAAATGTGCAAAGAATCTATTAGGATACTAGGGAAAATGAATGAAACAAATGAAACAAAAAATGAAAAGAAAAATGAAAGAAACAAATGAAACAAATGAAACAAAAACATGGTCTTGTCTTCAAAAGCAAATTAGAATGAGGCAAGGTTATGAGCTGAAAGAGAGGTTAGTAAAGATAAAGCATTTGGCTTTTACTTTCTGAGCCCTCTTTCTTAATGATGAGGGATATCTATCTATCTATCTATCTATCTATCATCTTTGGTGGAGGGAAGTGCAGTACTGGTTGGCCATGAACACTATTTCCATGTTCATAATATTTTGAATGATATATATTTATTTTGGGAATAGGATAAGTGCCAAGAGAACTAAATAATATTTGAGAATGAAAACAACCATTACAGACTTTGACCATGCCAAAGGCCCAGGGGAGAGACATGAACGTTCATTTCTTCTTCATACGTGTGGGCAGTAGATAAGGTATAAAGTTAAGAAATTAAAAATAGATGGTTTATTATGTTGTTAATAAAGGTAGCAATTTTAGAAACTGATTCTCAATATGTTAAGTTCGAACAATTTAAAGGCGATAAGCATGTTATTTAGTGATGCCGTGATAACCATCAGAAATGCTAAAGGCAAGAAAGGTTACATGTGTCCAACCCAGGGAGGGGATTGTATGTTTGGGATGAAGGGAGACAACTAGGGTTATCACTTTTTCTTTTTAAAGATTTACTTTTTTATTTGAGAGAGAGAGAGAGAGAGAGTACATACGCATGCATGAATGGGGATGGGGCAGAGGGAGAGGGAGAGAGACTCTCAAGCAGACTCCATGCTGAGTGTGGAACCTGAAGCAGGGCTGGATCTCACAACCCTGAGAACATGACCTGAACTGAAATCAAGAGTCAGATGCTTAACTGACTGAGTCACCCAGGCGCCCTGGGGTTATTACTTTCTATAGGAGGCTCTACTGTACAATTTTAAATTATTTAACTGTGCATGTTTGCTTTTATAATAAGAAAAAATAAGGCCACATAGATTATTAAACCAATGATCAGGGAATGAAAATAAATAAGTGATCAATTACAGCCATCTCAGCTAAAAAAAAAAAAATCTCCTGGGACGCCTGGGTGGCTCAGTTGGTTGAATGACTGCCTTCGGCTCGGGTCATGATCCTGGAGTCCGGGGATCGAGTCCCGCATCAGGCTCCCAGCTCCATGGGGAGTCTGCTTCTCTCTCTGACCTTCTCCTCGTTAATGCTCTCTCTCACTGTCTCTCTCTCTCAAGTAAATAAATAAAATCTTAAAAAAAAAAAAATCTCCTAATGTGGTCTGAGGAGAACTGAAGTGGAAAGGAAAGTCTGTATTGCAGTCCTGGCTTTGCCATGAACCCACTCGGGCCTAGCCATTTCCTCTCTGGGACCTCAGGTTCCTTATTGGTACAAAGGCAGCTTGAACCTGACAATCTCTAGGTTCTTTTCAGCTCTCACTTTCTAATATTCTAATTTGAAATTCATATATCTCACATTTGATAAAATCACTATGTTGGCAGGTAAGGTTCTCCCAAAGATACTTGCATTTTTGTGCTAAGAGGGCATTTGTCTTTGGCTGGTCTTTCACGGTTCCACACGGGGCAAGGCGGAACCCCGGGCTGGAAGGCAGGCACTTCCAGTAGGTAGGGTCACGGGCTTCGGGCAACATGGAAAGGAGAGAGCTCCCATGGGAGGTCCTGAGCTCCATCTTTATGGACAGGGTTTTCAGTGCATCCGCATGGGACCTGCAGAAAAGTACTTAGGATTCATTTTTTTTCTCTGAAGTCCCTAGAAGTATGAAGGAGTTTTCATAGACCCCAGAATCCAGAAAGGGGTTCCTGAAGGGGAGGAGTGGGGTGGGAGGGCGACTTTTCAACAGCATCTTGTATAGGGAAAGGACTGATTCTAAAGGAGGAGAAGGTAAGGAGAGAGCAAATCTCACCTGCTCACTCACCCTCAAGGTCAACTGGACCCAGCTGCTGGGGGCAGGGGATGGTAGTGACAGAGCTGTCATCTCTAGGAGCACTGAGAAGAACCGTGATATTGGGATTTATAGTAAGAAATGTATATTTGGTCTTCATCCCCATTCCTGGCACAGAGCTCCTAAAACTCTTGGAATCTCCTGTGATGAGGTTGATAAAGGTATCTTTTGTCATGCTAATGAGGTGACTTTTGAAAACCCCTAGGAGGTCACCAGCCTCTGATTAGAGAGTTAGAACTTTCAGTCCCATCCTCCGTGCCCCCTGGAGAGCAGAGAGGGCCTGAAGGTTGACTCATTCACCACTGGCTAATGTTTTAGTCAATCACATCTAAGTAGTGAAGTCTCCAGAGAAACCTGAAAGGGTGGGGTTTGGAGAGCTTCTGTGTTGGGGAGCACACGGGGATCTGGGGGAGCGTGGAAGCACGGAAGCTCCCTGCTCTTTCCCCATACCCCACAGTCCCGTCCCGCTGTTCCTAGAGACATGTCCTTCCGTCATAAACTGGCAATGTAGTAAGTAAAATGTTTCTCTGAGTCCTGTGAGCTGCTCTAGCAAGTTAGTCCTAACCAAGGAGGGGGTCCTTGGAACCTCTGTTGTTCAGAAGCACTGGTGACAACCTGGATTTATGAGTAAAGTCTAAAGTTCGGGGAGGTGGGGCGGGGACAGCCTTGCAGAAGTAAGCCCTTACCCATGAAATCTGGCACCATCTCCAGGCAGGTCCTGTCTGAGTTGAGTGCAACTGTAGGCTACCCAGCTGGCATCAGGGAAGGGCTTGATGTGGGGGGAAGCATCCACCTATGGTAATCGGGTGCAGGATCTGAGGTGGGCTCAGATCTGTGTGCTGGAACTGCCACAAGAAGGTACCTCAAACTCGGGGGCTTTAACAATGGAAATGGATTGTCTCTGACTTCTGGAGGCTGGAAGTCGGAGATCAAGACTCTGGTCAGCAGGGCTGCTGCCTCTGAGGTTGAGAGCAAGTCTATTCTAGGTTTCTCTCCGGGCTTCTGGTGTTTTGCTGGCCATGGCTGTCATTCCTTAGCTCCTAGAAACAACGCCCCAATCTCTGCCTTCATGTTCTTGTGGCGTCCTCCCTATGCACAAATCTGTCTGTGTCTAATTTCTCCTTTCTAGAAGGACACCAGTCATTGGACCAGGGCCCACCCAACTCTCCTATGACCTCGTCTTAACTAATTATATCTGCCGTCACCCTTGTTCTGCATAATGACATCTTCTGAGGTCCTGGCAGTTAGGACGTCAACATATGATTTTTGAAAGGACATAATTCAGGTCAGAACAACTCACAACTAAGGCGGAGGCCAAAGCGCTGCCTATCCAACAACACAGGAACTTTTCAAAAAAGAGCATTGGGACCAGCCAGAAAGCATGGCTTTTCCTCTTCATTGTCTGTGACGTAGGCGATGGTAAGAGGCGGGTCATTTAAGGGCAGGAATGGCAGCACAGCATAGCTTAAGGGGCTGGTGGGTGAAGCACAAAGCCAGGGGAGGGCACTGTAACAGCTGGAGGAGAATGTATACCTCTCCCCCTTATCCACGGGGGCTGCGTCCCAAGACTGACAGTACCAAATCCTACACATACTGTTTTTCCCCATATATACAGACCTATGATAAAGTTTAACTTACAAATTAGGCACCGTAAGAGATTAGCAACAATAACTAAGAGTAAAATAGAACAATTACAGCAATATATTTTAATAAAAGTTATGATAATGTGGTTTTTCACCCTCACAGTATCTTATTGTGTGGCACTCACCCTTCTTGGGATGATGCAGGATGATAGAATGTCTACGGGATGAGATGGGGGGAGGGGAAGGTCATACGCACCGTGACACGGCGTTAGGCTACCAACAACCTCCGGATGGTACATCAGAAGGAGGATTGTCTCGTTTTTGACAGCGATTGATGGCAGGTCACAGAAACAAGGCAAGCAGGACGTGGAGAAGAGGGACTACTGTGCTGTCAGAACACATCAGTCAGCACGGGCGGGGCCGGCTCTCCCTTCCAGGCTCATTACTGAAATTGCGCTGTCAAAGCAAAATAAAACAAAACTTCCTAAATTACATGAATTTTTCTCAGTCAGGATTCTGGGGGTTGCTTGGGGAATGGGGATCCCTGCCTCAGGCTACGGATCTGGTTCACACCTGCTCCAAGGGCTCTCGGTTCTGGGACCAACTGTTACCCAGGCCATGCTTTCCTCATGGTTGGGGTGCACTGCAGGAACACGAGTGACCAGACCACACCACACAGGCAGGTTCAAACCCCTGCTCAGATCGCATCAGTTAACATCATGTTGTCATAGCAAGTCCCATTGTCAAAGCCCATATCAATGGGTCAGGCAGGTATACAGCACTAGGTCCACTGCGGGCCACTACAGTCTTCCAGCAAAGGGAGTGGGTGTGTTGTCTCTTTCAGAAAGACAGTGAAGAGGCAAAAACAATATCCAACCTATAACACTTCGGCTTTTATTTCTTTTTTATTAATGACACAATGAACCCAGGCTCATGGGTCAACCTTTTAAAAATACAGAAAAGTAAGAAGTAAAAATAAAACCATGGCTGCTCACATTTTGGCACATTTTTAGTTCCACTCTTTGTTAATAGTGGCCCTCCTAAACCATCTGTGCTCCCGGTCCCCCAGCCCTGCAGTCCTCTGCTTAGGCCTGGAAGCCAGAGTGCACTCACTAGACTCACGGAGGGGAGTGCTCCCATGCTTTAGAGTCAGGAGTGAAAAAACTTTAACTCCCTGGAATGCCAGAACCAGCGACATGAAACTCAGTAAGAAGACAAAATATCCTACATTTAGGTGAGGAAAAAAAAAAAAAAAGAAACTGTGCAAGATGGAGAGATGAAAACTTGATAAGATTTCCTGTGCGAAAGATCTGGTTGTTCCAATTTGTCATAAATACAACAGCAGCCAATCACAAAGCCATCTTAAAAGATGTATCCAGGCTAAGAGTGGATCGTGCATGCATTATATCTGTGTGTGTGCGTATGCATGATTCTAAATGCAGAACGCACTTTTTGAAACCTATGTAAGACTGCTAACAGTGGTTATCACAAGGTGGAGGAAGGCTACGGGGGAGGGAATACTTTACTTTTCCTTTTACAGCTGTTTGTGTGGATGGATTTTTTTTTTTTTTTACCATGACTATATTATTTCCGCATTGTAAACATCATTTAAATTGAAAGAAAATCTAAGAGAGGTGATAGAAATACTATTGGGGCTGGTCAAAGCTGGGTTCAGTTTCAGAGGAGTTCTTTCCTATTATTTTTATCACAATAACACAATGTGGCAGCATTAGAGAGTACTCGCTACCTCTCCTTACAGCTGCAGTCATGGCTTATACACAGTTCTGTTACTGTGGCTTTATCATTTGACTTTAGCAGGGGCCAGGCACAGAAGCTCTGAAACGGCCTGGGCTCTGGCTGTGTGACCATGGGCAAGTTACTCACCCTCTCTGGGCCTTTTTGCCACTTTAAAAATGGGAATAACTGTGGGGTGATTGTGATGATTCAAGGAGGTAATCACTAATATGCTTTAAATAGAGCCTGGGATACAGTCAGTACTCTCTTTCAGTGTTAGTTCATGTTTCTAGTAGTTTCTATGCATGATGCATAATATCTCATAGGCTTAATATGTTGCAATTAATAAATCATCCATTGTTTGGTATAGAGGTTACATATAAGCAGGGGCTCATGTTGCTATGAAGATGCCATTGACCAGTAATTCTCAAGCTTAATGTGTGTATAAGTCATATAAGGAGCCTGTGAAAAAGCAGTTCCAAACTCTGTGATGGGACCTGAGATTCTGCCTTTCTAGCAAGCTCTCAGGGGATGCTAATTTTGTTAGTCTGCAGGCAGCACTTTGAGCATCAAAGAAACCTGAGGGTTTGCTTGCTAGTGCTAACACTCACCGTTGAAAGAGAGTGCTGACAACACCTTGGGCTGTATTCAAAGCATTAGTGATTACCTCCTAGAATCATCACCATACCTTAAAGGTAGCTAACACTGTCATTCCCATTTTAAAATTGATTTAAAAGCCCCAGAGAGGGTGAGTAACTTGCCCGTGATCACACAGCCAGAGCCCAAGCAGTTTAATTCCAGAGCCTCCGTGCCCCACTGCTATAAACATCTAGCGAGAATAGGAAGAAAAAGAGTTTAGAAACAGTTATTGGAGAAACAAAGGGTGATTTGCCCAGATAATATGGATACTGTGACTCGTGAGTGCCTTCAAAGACTTGGAAGACTGTCACACAAAGAGAGGCCTGATTTTTGGAGCTGCAGAATTCCCACTAACAGGTAGGAAGTGCAGGGAGGAAATGTTTCCATCAATACAAGGAAGGACTTTCTCACAGTCCCCTTTACTGCCACAGCTCAGGGGTCTGTGCACTAACATCATTGGCTCAGCCAGTTACCACAGCAACAAAGCTGACACCCTTCAGCAAAGCAAGGCGGGGTGCAGGGATGTACGTCCCCAGAGCAGTGGCAGCCTGAAGGGCACCTTCCAAGAGAGCACATCGGAACAACCCTTCTGGGTGTCATCAAGGAGGAGCCCTGGAGTCCCCACCCTACACATCATGCCCCTCTGCGGTCTCACTGGGCCTTCTATTGCCCTGAGCAAGTGTCTGAGACCTTGTCTTGTGGCTGGATCCTTCTGTCCCTGAGTTCTTCCGGGGCCAGACTCCTCTGGTCTGCCTACAGCCGTGCTGCTTTCTAATTCATTTCCTGGCTCCTGGTCCCAGTGAACTTGCAGCCTGCAGACTGCCAAGGCAGCAGACTTCAGTGACAGATTTTTGCTCACCACGTGGCCAGGAAGGATCTGGGCATGTCCTTCAGTGGGATGTAGACATCTCATCCTCCTGCTGGCAGGAGTCAGTGGCACCTGACTTCTGTCCTGAAGTGGCAGGTCTGGTTCTCCCCACACCGGGCAGGAGCACCTGTGCATTTGAGCAGAAGGAAGAGCACAGCTTCCTGTCCCCTGTCTGCTTGGAAGCTGAGTACCATTACGGTCCTAAGGCAGCTTTTGAAGAACCAGGGAAAGAGGGGAAGCATGCCGGGAGTGAGTTGGGGGCCTTCAAGGACAGCATACTGTCTGAATGGAGCAGAGCCCACAAAGCCAGTGGGAGAATATCTGTTCTAGTCTCATGGAGTCTGGCCTGGGCAGAGGGGGGTTGTCACAGGAGAGACCCTCTCAGTAATCCCATACAGCAGGACCACTTTTGTCCTGAGAGACAGCTCTCTCTCCAGTTCCAGAACAATCTCTCTCCTTCTCAACCCAGCCCAAAACCTACCAAGCGGAACCTCTTCCTCTCCTGCTGGTCATTTTTGCAATGAGACAAACTGGGTACAAGGTTAGAGAGACACTGCCGAATTAAAACTCAGGACTCCTGTCCTTCTTTGTGCTGTCTGAGGCACTAAAATGAGAAGAGTATCAGGAAAGCAGAAGGCCACCCTACTGGTGGTTCACAGACATGGCAGTGAGAGACATCGGGAAAGCAGGAAGCACTCACACACCATTCTGTCTTGTCCCACTTGATACTAGTCAGGTGGGTGGTCTTTCATATGTGTATCTTCTGGTGGTGAGTCTCTGAGAGCAGACTCAGACTCTGAGAGTTGTGCCCTATTTGTCTTGTATCCCCAGTGCATGGATCTGAGCCCCACGCAGAGCTGGTTCTCGGTAAAACCTTGTTGAATGACTAAATCTGAATCAAAGGGAAGGGCCAAGATGGAGATAGGAAAATAGCAGTGTGGAAAAATCTAGCACAGGCTCTGGCACAGGGTAAGTGTCCACCCCTCGTAATAGTGGACCACATCATTAGGTGACCCTTCTTTTTCATTACCATCTGAGAAATGGGTGCCATTTCTCTCAAGGCCAAAGCACAGGAACAGTGAGTAAATCCACTGAAGGTACTCCTTGAGCACATACTGTATTCCTCCATGTGCTCAATTTGGCCAAACTATACACAACCCTCATCTCAGAATGACTCAGCTTGACATGACCAATAGCCTTGAGATGGCTTCTGAAGAATCTTCATTTAATGAATGAGTGGGAAGCACGAATAATAATGGGACTTAGCATAAAGCCTTGTATTCAGTATATTTCCAACAGGGGTAAAAAGAAAAAAAAAGAGCTTAGACCATGAGAAGAAGAGAGAGAAGAAAGGAGGGATCCCCAGCTAATACCTAATTCAGCCTCAAGCAATTTAGTGCTGACCTCACGTGTTGGGCTTCTGGCCAGGCAGAACTCTGGCTTGACTCCTGGTGGTGGATACACACTGACGGGGTGGAAGGGCTTGCCAGCACCCCATCGCATGTCCCCACTTATTGTAGGTTCTGGCCCTCCTCCAGCCCTTACACAGATCTCCCTCCCCTTGAGTCTCTTACAAACACACTTATTAGACAATTAAATGCTTAATTTGGGTAAAAGAAGAGAGGGTGTGAAAGTGATAGTTCACACGCACATCTGATTAGTATCAAGTGGGACAGATTGCAGAGGCCCAGCTCAGATGCACATAGAGAGGAAAGCTGCAGCTGGAGAATCACACTCTTTGTTGAAACGGGGAGGGTGATGGGTGGTAGCCGGACTTTCCCACTGTTTTCCAGGGACTTTGCTCTTTGGTCCGCCTGCACATTCATGTTATGTTTTCATTGTCTTGAATGGGAATTTTGCAACGTTCTCTGTATGGTTTGGTTTGTGTCATCTTCTAGAGCTGGGGTCCAGTGGGGCAGGGGAGGGCCAAACAATGCATTGGCAGGACCCAGAGATCGGACCAGGTCCAAGCATCAGGTAACAGAAAATTAACCAAACAGAACAGTAAAAGAAGAGTGCCTCTTTCCTGAATAAAAAGAAACCCCAGTCACCCAAGTGGGGAAATAGATTAAATTTAACAGATACTACTTATTGAGAATTCACTATGTTCCAGGCACTGTGCTGTTTATTATACATTATCTCAATTAAGTACTATAATACTTCTGTGATATAAATATTAGGGTTTTTACTTTATAAGTGAAAAAACTGAGGAATAGAGAGATTAGGTAAACTGTTTGAGCTCTTAAACATAGTATGTGACGGAGGCGAGTCTGTGACCCGAGTCCATCTGCGTTCAAAGCCCATGCTTGAAGCCACTCCAGCACCATAAGCCTCCAAGCCAGAGGGGAGGTAGAAACAGTCTTCTCAGCCTCTTGCCCCGCCAGGCTCTGCTTCCCCTTGGGAGCTCACTGAGGGCCCAATCCACCTTTGCCTGGTGGTTTCAGGTGCTCTGACTTCCTTTCACATTTCAGCCCAAGTGGAAACCCTGAATCCAACCTCTTATAGCTAAAACCAGACCATAAGATTGGGATAAGACTTTACCGGCTATTCAGGTACCCACCACACCCTCCCTGCAGTGAGGGTGGTCTTTATTGTAGTGGGTGCTCTACAAATGTTTCTAGCATGGCATTAAGTAATCAATAACAAAACAATTTTGAGACTTCATTGCTCTAGCCCTTCCTACTGACTAGTCTGCACCCTTTTGGTGGGGCAGCATCAGAGCACCCCTTACAACCCAGGAGCATATGTGTAGCTCTCTTAGCATAAAATATGATCCCTCTGATATTTCTAGAGAAGCCAGTGATGTTATGTCTCCAGCTGGCTGACATAAAGCTGGCATCTATGGGACTGTCCAGAGGGATGGTCTCACCCTTTAGGACCAGCCCACAGACAGAGGGCACCACACAAGCCCAGTAGGTAGTGGGGTAATTAGTGCAGGCAGCAGTGAGTGGGAGGAAGTCTTTCCAGTATCTCCCAGCACACAGGACAGTGGGAGGAAGACAGGAGGTAGCACTAAACCCACCAGCTAGGAGTTGGGAGCTTAGACTATGAGGTCAGGGAGGTAAGTGCATGACCAGTGAGCACGGCATTCCAAGATGTAGCCTGAGAAGATATTTAACACGAGGATGGGGACAGGTGCTCAAGTTGGGAGCAAAAAGCCCCTGTTAGGTGTACACAGCATTCAGGTATACAAATGTATAGGTTTAGTGATGAGACAGAACACACAGGTTGGAGACAAAATCTCAGAGATGTCATGATCCCAGACACAGACTCATGGTTAAAAGAAATCTCTGGAAGGCTTGACATCTACCAGGGTCTGCCACAAGTCAGGAGGAGCTGAAGCCCAGAGATGGGATTTCACCATAGAAGACGAAGCAGGTGTCCACAAGGTCAAGTGAAAATAATGTGAGATACTGATTTAAGAAAGGGGGTGAATAGTTCAAAATCCAGGACCCTTGAGATGGGACCACAAGACTGATGGAATCCCAAGTCAACAAGCCACACAGATATGTGACTCCTTCCAGAGTCCCTGCCTGGAGTGGGACATGAGCCCTGATCTTGGGTGGGCTGAGCTTACTGGTAGGGGTTAAATAGTCCAGCTATGGGGGAGGGCTGCAGAAGCCAGGATCTGAGCAGAAAGCCCATCTTATCACTCTTCTTCTGTCCGGTGCAATATCAACTGACGATCAGCCAGCTGTGGAAATCCAATAGGCATATAACATGGAAATGTCAAGTAAATCAATCTCCAATTGACCCAGACCAGCCGTTTCTGCTTCTCATCCTAAGCAGGTGCCACTCAGGACCTGGTTGACAACACACATCGCAATGTCATGACCTTCCCACAGATGCCTGGGCTCCACTTTTACTGTGCCAGGCTCTTCTCTCTGGAGCCAGAGTGGTTTCAGTAGTGTGTGTTGTCTGATAGCCATCTGAGATTTACCAAGGAAACCTTTAGGTCGGAAGCCATGCCATGTCATGCCAGTGTCCTCAGCAGGCTCATAGGACAGTTACTTCACTACCAAGAGGAAGCAAGCCAGCACTTGGCCATTAGAGGTCAAGCCACCAATCTAGAAACTTCTGCTCCTTCCTTAAGGGTCTCTAATGGCTCCGCATCCTCTGGTCAGGAAACTGAAGGCTGAACCCCCAGCACTGGTCCTGAGGCTGCTCTCTTCTGCCCTATTTGGCTCTGGGCTAATCCCAACCTCACCATCCTAGAGACAGAGAAGCCCCCTACCCTGGCCTGGATATGGGCCTTATTTCTATTTGTCCCTTCCCCAGGAGCTGGGCTTTGCCACTACAACCCAGAAGAATGTGAGATTCTGGAAGGCAAGGTCTCCCATAGTCATCTAAGTAGAGTGTGGGTCTAGCTTTGGGTAGGCCGAGAAATGAAGTAATGACTGAGTGAAGGAATGAAGAAACACATGAATGGAAGTTATCCTTTTCCATGAAAGGTGTTGCTGAGAAGATGTGTCCAGGGGAAGAAAGTTGTTTTGTTGTTGTTGCTGTTTTTTCTGCCAGGACCCAGACCTTCCTAGACTATGACTGTGCCCTGATGAGAGAAAGGCAGGTGTCTATAAGACACTTTACCAAATCATGAATCAATCAGGGATTTATGTCCCACTCTTTGATCATCCAACAAGAGAACTCTGTCAGGACTTGAAGCCTCTTCTCTCCTTCCAGAGGTCAATGTGAGGCTTTTGCTCCTGTACCTTCATCTTGGTTCCTCCTCCTCCTCCTTCTTTCCAACCACCTCAATGCACTACACACACACACACACACACACACACACACACACACAGCCACTCGCATCATCCTTAATTCCACTCACCCCAACATTAGGCCTCCCTCTTCTCTCCTCTGTCAGTTCTGTGTCTTCAGATGCCACTAGAATGAGGCTCTTCATTATCATTTGGGCCAGGATTGGTGGTGGCTTGTGGATGGCAGACAAGGTTAATTGTTCATCCTGAAACCCAGTCATTTTGCTATTTGTTGTTCCCCAACCCTGCAGACCACACAATAACATGACAGCCTACGGGGTGCTAAAGTGATGGGGCTTCCTATGGGTGGTACGGGGGCGGGGGAGCAATCTACACAGCCTGGCCTCTCTAGCTCTGTGTATAGCTCAGGGAAGGCAGTACCGTTGAGATCCTGGTGGTCACAGATCCCATACACCAGCCAGGGTGGACCAGTACGTGGCAGTCTGGAAAGGAGGACAAGTCCTTTCCCACAGCCCAGTCCTGACTAGGTTTGAGCAGAATGAGTCTGTGTTCAGCAGCCTGCAGACTTGTATCCTGGCCTGAAGCTCTGCTGGCCTCTCAAAGGAAGATCAAGTTCAGTTTTGAGTTCCAGGCCTGTCCTGCCCTTGACAGGAGACATGGCCAGTCCCTTTGTCTTTCCTCCATTCCCACCCCAGATACATGGATCCCACTCCTATATTACTTTCCATTGTCAAGGCCCTTCACACCAGCCCCTGAGAGAGGATAATTGTGGATGAGCCACTGGGAGATCCCATCCCACGCCCAACTCCCAGCTCCAGTGGAAATGCCTGGCCTTTGAACAATAAAACATGGAGCAGAACAAAAGGGCTGCAGGAGGGAAATTTGAGAAAGGGATGAGGCTATTCTGTACAATGACCATGGAAGTTGATAAATGACCCTATGCATTTGTCAAAACTTGTAGAATGCTAAATCTCAAAGAGTTGAGTTTTATGGTATGCAAAAAAAATTAAAAATATATCAGCCTTGAATCACAAAGATGAGAAGCAAATCTAGGGGGATTGTAAGCTGTGCCATCCTCTTGATTCCTGGGCCTGTGTATCTGAATCTAAGAGAACTAGCATATGGACCACATCTTGCCGGATAGTGCCCACTTCTTACAGGGTGTCATGTCCCAGCTGGTGCCTGCAACGGAGTCTTCCTGCTTCTTTCGTACTTCTGGTTTATGGCTGGAGGACATAATCCAGGACCTTATGGTGTGAGATAGTAAGGGCCTGGATATTTTTAGGCTCTGGACCTATCTGAAGTTTACCCCACAACCTTCTGGTCCTGCTCCTTCTAAGATTTTAACCACCCATCCAATCCATTGGTATTGGGACTATATGGATTCTAACCTCAGCTCCTCTCTCCTTCCAGGCAGAATAGGCCAACTAGGAGGGCTTCCCCTGCTCAGGAATGCTTCAGGTTACTTCTGAGTGGAGAGGTGTAACTCCCAAGCATTTCTTGTTGGTGGTACTGGAAGGTGTTGCTGGAACTATCTGAAAGCCAAACTCTAAGTTTTCCCACTGTCATTTAAAAGGCCACAGAGGGGGCACCTGGGTGGCTCAGTTGGTTAAAAGGCCACAGAGGACTTCCCCACAGGGTCAGAGTTATTGTGTGATACACAGGGCAATGTGGTACCCAGGAATGAGTTTTGTTTCCCAAGTATTTTCAGTTCTCCACTTTTAAAGACACAGTAGCCTATATTTTCTGGCCTCCTGTGGGTTGGGTAGGACTCTGTGTCTCCTACCCAGTGGGAAATCATGCATCCCTCCTTGGAGGCTGAGGATTTAATTGCTGGTGCAAGAACCTCCAGGTTACCCTTTCCCCCTGGGTGTGACTGGCATCATTTGACATGGTGAAGGCTTCATCAGCTTGGGCCCCTGCATAACTGTGAAGAACACAGCCCCTTCTGGAACCCTCCCCTGACTAAACTTCATTGTAAGATGGCAGAGAGTAATTGAGATTTAGATCTTTGTTGGTTTAAGTCACTGAAATCTCAGGACTTGTTTGTTACTGCAGCATAACCTAGCAGGACCTGACCGATACAGATGCTAAGACGGTCACAGTCTCTGGGATCATCTGATCGACTGATCATGGCTCATTACAATAGCTGCATGTAAGACCATTCACTGAGTCCCAAACACAACCTTACAAAACCACCCCTGATGAAAACCAAAACTGTTATGCCCTGGGCAATATCACTCTAAGATTCTTCCATCCCCAAGGATCCCAGTGCCCATTTTGAGTGAGCCCCTTCTACAGAATTCTTGGCCCAGTAGGTAGTATCAATAGAGCATGTAAAAAAGATTTCTGGCAGTTCTCTTACCATCTTTTCCTCAAGGCAAGGGAGAGAGAAGAGACGTGTGAGCCCTGTCAATGGATAGAAGCAAAAGGGTGGGTCTATGAATTCCCTTCTCTGTGTTACTGCAGAGCTTTCTGACCTTTTGGTTTCACCTAGCATGGACCAGTCTCCAGTAGAAATTTTTATTAATAAGAGCAGCTGACTGTCCAAGCAGGCACACAGCAGGTAAAGTGTCTTATGGGCTCACCTATGACAATAGAGTCTGCCTCATTTAAAATGATGTTTCAGTCTCATTAGTTAAGCATATTCAAAATGTGTTACCCCAGTTACTCCAGATGATGGACTTACAATTACTTCTAGGCACAACTTTCTCTTTTGTATCCTGCTCATTCGTTTCCCCTTCCAGGCCATGTTGAGTCCAACTCTTGCTTATTCAGAAAGCCATCATAAGGTGAGGCAGAGTGTCAGACATTTCCATAGCAAGAGAGGCATAGGAGTACTACTACAGAGGGGTTCCCAAGTCCTCCAGCTCACAGATGTCCCCATCCCAGGATCACGAGTCCCACCCACCAGCACCCCTGGTTTGTGAGGTTGTGAATTAACTAGTGCTGTCATTCAGAAGCCAGAAGATTGACTCCTTGAAGTTTTTAAGAGCTTATCACCCCAACAGCCACAAGGAAGGAGAGACTATTTACTGTAAGGAGAGATTTTTGATGTTTGAGCTCAGGTTAGGACTCTTGCCTTGGCTATCGGATGCTCTCCTGAGGACCCATCATCCTCATGTTTCACTCCCTTCCTTGCTCTGTGGCAGGGGCTACTGGTCTCTAGGGCTGGGCCATCACTGGGTTTGTGGTCATCTCAGGTGAGCACAACAGGTAACTGAGAAGTTGCTCCCTCTCTCTATACTTACACATTCCATTTGGGCCTAGGACCAATTCCACACACCCCGAGGGCCCACTCCCTACAACTAATTTCTGGAACCAATTTCTCTGTCAGCCAAGATTCTTCTGGAACAACAGAAACCAATTCTGACTGACTGAAGCAGAGGTAAAAAATAAAAACAAACAACAACAACAATCATAAGGAAAGAGAGGAGTGTGTGTGTGTGTGTGTGTGTGTGTGTGTGTGTGTGTATGTGAATGATTAATTAGAAGGATTCTGAGGCAGCTCACAGAACTGAGGAATGAAAAGCCGGCCTTGGATCTCGGGTCTTAGGGACAGGGCTGTTCTATGCATCTCAACAGCAGCAGGAACCAGGAGGCCTTCTTAGACACACACCAACCCTTCTTCCTTTGCCCTACAGTTACACTTCCCAGGATGGGATATGATATTGGTCTAACCTGGATGTGTTCTGTGTCATGGGAAGAGTCATAATCTGTTACCAGCAGAAGGGGAAAAAATGGGTGACCAAGGGAGGAAAGCCTCAACAACTTCACCTGGCCCCAGGCTGCATAGCCTCCCTCTCCTGAACATTCTTCTTCCCACCCAGCTGGGGATCTGGGAGTAAGGGAATGCGGATGCCTGGCAGTAAGTGGGCCCTTTGTCTGGAGAAGAGGTTTGCATCCCTGAGACCCTAGACAAGGGGACCCCTGGATCACTCGTTCTGGCCCTGCCCACAAGGAATTCCTCTGAGCTTCTCTTCACCGGCTCCCAGATTCTCCTGCCTTCACTTACAGAACAGGTTTCCCAAGCATTGCAGGAGCCTGGAGAAGGGTAACAGACCAGAGGGGATTCTTCTCCTAGATGACAGCCTGAGATCTGGGCTCTCTCACTTCCAGCCCTGCTAGGGGATCATAGTCAGGAAAAATAACATTCTCTATTTCCACTGATTAACAGGTGAATGAACCCCCTTAACACACTTGGCAAGAGGGCGGGCTTTACTCAGGAAACTCAACACTTAACCAGCACTAGCCTCTCTTGGGAGAACTGAACCCATTTGAGTCTACCGACAGCATCAAATTTCCTCTCTGGAAGTGTGAAAGCTCACTTCACTGACAATATGCATCCCCTCAGACACAACATAGGAGGACTGGGCTCCAGGGAACACTACACTTTGGAGGAGAAACACCCATAAGGCTCCATATCCCAGCCTGACAGAGAACTGGCAACAGTCCATGGCCAACAGTCCTGTGTGTTTCCGGAGATCTGTTTGTGTGACCAGAGGGTCTGCCCCATCGTGACCAAATGCCTATCTCCCCACAGCCCAGCGCCTGGTCCTCACACCAACCCAGCCCCATGCCAGTGTTGTCATTACCTTCCAGAAGGAATGCTGACAGGAAACAGGCTCTCCAGGAATCTGCAGCGAGGCATCTCCTTCATGGCATGAGCTAACTAAATATCTGAGCTGCCCCTCCTTGCCAAAGCCCATACTGTCTCCCCCTGCCTCCTTGCCTGTTCCCTGTCTACACCTGAACTTCCTTCTCCCCTTCCCACTTCGCTCCCATGCCCTCCACTATTTATCTTTCCAGGTCATCCCCTTCCTATCCCTCCTAACAACATCACCAGCTCCTCTCTTCAGGAGAAGTGGCTACTTTTCTGTGCCCCAGCCTATCCCCTATTTCTAAGAGCAAGTTAGCATTTTTGGCAATGATTCACTTAAGTGTCTGCCTTCTCCAATATACTGAGAGCCCCTCCAGGGTAAATGCTGATCTGAAAGTCCAGCCCAGTGCTTGACATAAAAGTCACTCAAGCATTTATTTATTTATTTAGTGAATGGGTACATTTAGTGAATGGGTGGAACAGCCCATACCCTGTGTCCCCTGGACAACACTGTGAAGCAGGACCCAGGGCAGGGGCCGCATGCTCTGTACAACTGGACCCACATTCCCGGCTCCCTTCCCTTGCTGCCACTTTGTGGATTTTCAGATCATTTAGAAGCTTTGGCTTTTTACCAGTCATTGCCTCACACCATCTTGGTGACAGAACAGTGAGTTGGGAGGAGGGTTCTGAAATGCATCTTTCCGTTTGTAGTAAATTCCAAGTTTGGGAAAGCCAGGTAGCAGAGTGAGCTGGGAAGCAGTGTGGGATGACAGAGAGAGAGGAGCAGCCTGGCCCATGTCTCCTTGCTGGCTCCGCTACTTCCCTTCTTAATCGCGGGTTTTTCCAACTGTACAAGAAACAATCCTTCCTCAAAGGCTTGCTGGGAAGTTGAATGGAGTAAAATAGGTTAAGTGCCCAGTAGTGCCTGACATATAATAAGCAGGTGACTGTCCTAAATGTAAGCAGTCACGAGACTGGCTAAATGAGAACATCCACAAAACCTAGGAAAGTCAGCAACATGGAATCTTAGGAGGAACTTATGAGACGATACCATGAGCTCATTACACTTTGCTATCGGAAGCTCTTTCTCCCCAGCAAAAGCCAGAGACCCTATACAGCTTTCCGAGGAAGGCCTAGCCCGATGGCCCGAGGGCAACAGGTACTGTTGATTCTGGGGAGGAAATGTCTTGTGTCACATAAAGCTGAACATACATGCATACTTCATGAGACAGCAATTTCATCCAACACATTCATAAATTTGTCAAAAATCATGTATGAGATTATTCATAGCAACACTGTACATGAGAGCCCAGCACTTGAAAGTATCCAAAGACCATTAACAGAAGGATGAGAAACTAACAGCAGTGTATTCACCCAACGGAAAACTGCACATCAGTGAGAATGAATGAACTACAACCACATGTGTGGTTGTGGGATGGATCCCACTATCATAACACTGAGTGAAAGAAACCAGGCACAAAAGACTACGTGCTCTATGCCTCTATTTACATAAATTTCAAAAGCAGGTGAACCACATAGATGCTGTTAAAAGTCATGATAGTATATGGATCAAGAAAAAGTAACACACACACACACACACACACACACACACACACATGCAGGAATAGGATTCGGCCATTAAAAAGAAGGAAGTTCTACCATTTGTGACAACATGGGTGGACCTAAAGGGGATGATGCTAAGTGAAGTAAGTCAGACAGAGAAAGACAAATACCATGTGGTCTCACAAATGAAATCTAAAAAAACAAAAACAAAAACCAAGTTCATGTAAACAGATCAGATTTCTGGTTGCCGGAGGCAGGGGATAGGGTCTGTGGAGGAATGTGGGGAGCATAGCTGAAAGGTACAAACTCCAGGTATAAGATAAGTCAGTCCTGGGACGTAATGTGCAGCATGGGGACTATAGTTAACAATACCCTATGGACTGCTGGAACATTGCTGAGAGCAGATGTTAACAGTTTTCTTCATAAGGAAAAGATACTTGTGACTATGGGAGGTGATAGGTGTTACCTGGGCTTATTATGGTGATCATTTCACAATATATACATATATCAAATCATTATGTCTATACTTTAAACTTAGATAATGTTATATACACCAATTTTATCTCAATAAAACTGGAAAAAAGGTCAAGAGAGCAGTCATGTTCCAAAGGGGAAATATTGACAGTAAGAGGGTCTCTTAACGGGGTTTGAGTAATGTGCTGCTTCTTGAGCTGGGTACAGGTTACACGCATGGGTCCAGGTAATGAAACCTCAGCAAACCAGACATTATTTTTTGTGATTTTTTTTTCTATATGTATGTTATACTCAAAATTTTATTTATTTATTTTTTAAAGATTTTATTTATTTATTTGACAGACAGAGATCACAAGTAGGTAGAGAGGCAGGCAGAGAGAGAGAGGAGGAAGCAGGCTCCCTGCAGAGCAGAGAGCCCGATGTGGGACTCAATCCCAGGACCCTGGGATCATGACCTGAGCTGAAGGCAGAGGCTTTAACCCACTGAGCCACCCAGGCGCCCCTATACTCAAAATTTTAAAAATTACTAAACTGTTACCACACACACACACACACACACACATACACACACACACACACACACACACAAAGATGGCTTCTGGCAAGACCTCTGAAAGAGAGATCATGTAGGGTACCCAGGTGAAACACAGTTCCTAGATCTGTGACAGTACAATACCCATGTCGTGCTAGATGAATACAGCATTTTCCCAGTGATGATGAAATATCTAATTAGCTGCCTGGAGCCAAGGAAGAAGGCTTTGGGATGAATTCTGATTCCAGGATTCTCTTACACCTGCTCTGGGTTGTAGACTCTGATTCTGGCAAAACACTTTACTCCACGTGATTGGGCAGGTTTGGTCTCAAGTCTACTTAATGAATTTAAGGAGAATAACCCCCTGCTCCCCCAGATTTTAGGTACATCAGCCCATTGAGAGCTGTTGCTGGCTTGGTTTTAGACAAACTATAAGCCTGGGCCCCTTAATCTGAAATACTGTGTGAGGTTCATTTCCCCTAATTGGAAATGCAAGTAAAGATAACCTAAGGCCTGGAAACATGTATTGATCTTGTCATCAACTGGTTATACCATGGACAGAAATCAAACCTGACCCAAGCCATAGAGTCTTATTATTGACCCAAGCTTATTTAACTCTCTTTCAAAGACTTTAGTGAAAGACTCGGACTGCAAAACATGCTCTTATATTTTACAAAATTACTAATGACTTGAAAAATACCTGTGCCCTATTCCCATTTTGATGGTTTTTAGATGATTCAAATTTATTTTTCATCTGCTGAAGCAAAGAAAGATGGTCATCATTTGTTGTCTAAAGATGAGGTATCATTCCCAGGAGTCTGAGTTACCTGCAAATTTAACTTACTTGAGCTTCCTGTAGCACCTGTGTGAGCTTCATCATGAAGTAGTTTCTGTCACTAAGAACAGCTAATGACTAGTTATGCCTGTGGCCGACCCAGCAGCCTTTCCCAATGCCCTTCTCCCCTGCCACTTTTGACTATGAGAATATGAAGAGTTAAATACATTCCCATTCTCTACCACAGCTAGAGGTGGTCCTAGTTGGACCAGTTATGGTCAAGGGGATTTTAGCAGAAGTTTTCTAGAAGGTTGTTTTGTTGATTAGTGGGAGAACTAGCTGGCATCTCCTTTATTGTGTCTTCCTGCGTTGACTATGAATGATGTCTGGAAGAGCACCTCTCTATGCTGTAAGTCAGTCTGCTAAGGATGGGGAGGAGGGAAAACAGAAAGGGCACACACTGCCTGACTCCTCACGTGAGGGACATGGTGGAGATATGAGCCAGCATATTTAGTAGAACAGGAATATAAACTATCCAGACATTAAAATTATAGTAGTCTACTTCCTGTGGATGCAGCTTATTATGAGAACTATCTATAAACCAGACCCTCATTTTTGTTGGAGTGAGGGGGTCAATTGTCCATAAGAAATTTTTCATGATGCCATAGACGTGTCTGGAGGGAGATGGGTGAATGTAGCTGGACTTGGTGCCATAGGAGTCTGAGTTACCTGCAAATTTAACTTACTTGAGCCTCCTGTAGCACCTGTGTGAGCTTCATCATTAGATTTGTGTCATGTATATTTCCACTTGATAATGAATTGTGTCTCTGCATATCTAACCTTACGACCTGAAGGGTCCAGTGACACTCAATTCATGATGAGTAGCTCAGATCACATGGAGGACCTTGGTCAGACATTCAGGAGGTACCAGGGGCACATAGCAACCAAGAAGCTGTTTGTCAGGGCAATAATTGTCTATAGAAGAGAGATGAGTTTTCTCCAAAATCTGAAGGCTCTCCACAGTGATTCTTGCCAGAAGACACATAAAACTTCAAAACTTTTGTGTGGTGTGAGATCTTATAGGTCATAGGGATCAAGCAGTAGAGGAGCTTGCTCTGAAGCCTGGACCTACTGCAGGTTCTTCTCCTTCTCTGAGACCCACTCAGAAATTTCGGTTAGCTTGATAAATGGGTCTAAACATCATATGTTGCCTCTAAAATGTGAAGAAGTCCACCTCCCTCTCCTTCACTCCCCCCTCAAAAATGTTGTTCCATTATCTTTACTGGTAGATGATACAAGGTACGGGCACTTATCTTTCACCTTGAAGGGCACATCCCATATGATCTAGATCATAGGAATTCCAGACATGTCTCTGAAGTTGTAGGTCCTTGAAATCTTATGGGATCTGTCTCCAATCCTCTGGCACTTATATATCTCAGTAAAACTTCTAAGTTACTTGATACTTTCCAATTTCCAAGACCAGCAGTGACCAGTGTGATATTTTGTGGACTGTCAAAATGATTAATATTTCTGGGTTAGATTATAGCAAAGAATAGGAGAGTTGGCATAGCCTGCAGGAAACAATGAAGGTGTACTGAGTGCCTTGCCAGGTGAAAGAGAACCTTCTTGTACACCTTATAAACTGATATAGTGCTAAAAGCATATTCTATATAAACAGCTATGCAGTGGGGTCCAGGAGTTGTTTCGATCTATTCCAGGAGAAATTCAATACCTGGAACAACTATAACTGCTATTAGCACATGATCCAATTTTCACCATTCTAATCATTCTCCAAGATCCGTGTACCTTCTGCACAAACCAGTGGACCAAATTCAGTGGGATCTGAGCAGAATTACCACCTCTGCATTTTTTAAGTCTTTAATGGTAAGTTTACCCTGAGATGTGGTTTGACTTTTGGCTTTATTATCTGAGTCATGGGTGGGCAAGCTCCAGAAGCTTCTGTTTGGCCTTTTTGACCATAAGAGTCCTAGTTTCTTGGATCAGAGAGCAAATGTGGGTGTTCTACTAGTGGTTGAGTATGTCTGTTATAATTATATGTTTAAAACAGGAAAACAAACATAAGGAAAATCTATAGACCATTACATTACTTACTATGAGACAGAATTGGACCTGATTTATCATAAGCCCTCCATAAACTCCACTCTGCAAGTGGACAATGGTGGCATTTGGATCCTTGAGGATTAACATTAAATCCAAGCCAATGTCTAGGTAAGACCTGAAAGATCTCAATATTACCCTTTAGTCTGTGTACAATCATTTACATAAATGGCTTCATATCCCTTTGGAGAATTTGTGGAGGCATACATGAAGGGGTTTATCTCAAGAGAACTCAGTCTTCTCTGCAACCCAGAAGCTGTGGGTCTGTGAAGTGACTTAGGCTTTGAAACTGGTTGGGACCTCCAGGATTCTCCATTGTGGCATCTCTCTATAGGTTTCTGATCAATACTTTGTAGTTTTTCCTGCTAATAAATTAAGTAGCATTTTAGTAGGCTGCCCATACATTTCATTCCTAGGGACATCGTGATCAACGAGGCGCTGCCAAAAATCTCTGCAGGTTAAAACTGTGCATATGATGATTATGAGTTCATCCTTGATGCTCGTTATGGTAATTTTGTTCACCTAGTCTCTGGCATTTTGGTGTTACCACTTGGTTTCTGCTACTTCAGAATTCTATCAATCTCAGCAAAATCAGGAAGCCATCTTAGCGGTATCACCTTCCAGCCTATAGATGACCACAACCGAACTATTCTAGATTTTGGGGGGTTCTCTCACTGGTGCTCTTCTCAATATCTTAATCAGGAAAGTACAACCTGGACCATTTCCATGGATTTAGTGGGGCTGTTAGTGAGTGTGAAGGCTGCATGAGATAAATGCTGTGTTCTTTTTTTTTTTTTTTTTAAGATTTTATTTATTTGACAGATAGAGAGATCACAAGTAGGCAGAGAGGCAGGCAGAGAGAGCAGGGGAAGCAGGATCCCCACTGAACAGAGAGCTTGATGTGGGGCTCGATTCCAGGACCCTGAGATCATGACCTGAGCTGAAGGCAGAGGCTTAACCCACTGAGCCACCCAGGCACCCCTATAAATCCTTATGTTCTTAAGCATTTTGATTTTTCCCTCTGTATTATGTGAGGGAAGTTTGAATATCTCAGCATTACTGAGCTCAGGATTCATTCAACTAACCCGGAATCATATGGATAAATTCAGACTGATTCACTGCTATGGAGGACCCTTCTTGCTCTATTACCTTATAAATCATCCCCAAACTATTTCCCAGGTCTCTGCTTATGTAAATTAGAAAATCTTGCAGGTTTTTTGCTTGTTTGTTTGTTTGTTTTTGTTGTTTTCTTTTGTTTTGTTTATATATCAGTTATTTCCCTCTGGGATAGACTTTGCAACTGTCTTCTGGAACATGTGAACTAAAGCTAGATATATGTGCAGAAACCATAAGGATGAAGAATTAGAGGTGATGGCTCAGGCAGGGATGATGCTGGGAGGACCAAAAGAAGCTGGGGCTGGAGCCAACTTTCTGCTATTATTGGAGGGAAAATGAAGGAAACTGGAAAACCAAAAGAAATTGCTCCTTTCCCCTCTTCGTTTCTCTCATCTTCCTCTAGTCATTGGCATAGCTTAATAGGAAGCCAGCTGACAAGAGAGTCTGGGAAGTCACATCTGGAGAGTCTCAGCACCAGCATCACAGAACAAAGTATTAAAGAGCAGTCTGGAAGGTGAGAGGCAGTGGGTGAGTTACTGGTCCTGGTATGGCCCTAGCATTGTTTCATTTATTTATTTATTTTGCTGCACAGCATCCATTCACCTTCTCTGGGAAAAAGCAATACTATTGAACTTTTTTGGAAACCACCATTTTCTCATTCCCAGCCCATGAAAATTAGGTAAAATGTCAGACCTGCTGCTCCAGAGATGAGTCTTAGACGGGTTTAAATCAACCAGAGCATCACATCACACTGGTCAGAAAGAATGAAGAGACAGTGTAACACAGACCAATCAAAATGAATGAGATGCATCAAGACTTTCCTAAGAATTCTGGGATAAGGGCAGAAGAAGCTTAAGGTGGATCCTGAAATTTGTAGATCTGAGCTACTACCACTATCTTGCTGGAACTTGAATCTAAGCATAAAGTCAATATATGAGAGATAGGAGAGCTGAGGCAGAGACAATCCAGGTCCTAATGACATTGTATGAGTTCCAATCAACCTTTGCTTAAAAACAGCATCATTATCCCAGAACATTTCCATGTATAGACTATGCTCCCTTTTTGCTGGGCCACTGTGCCCCATTGCTTTTGGTATCTACTCAACACATTTCTCTGGAGAATAGCACTGAATAGTAGGATCTGTTACAAGATGAATGGCCTTTTCTATAAGAGACCATCCACCATTTCTCCTACCTTTACATGTATATTCAGTTCTATATATATATCTCTCTATAGAGAACTGAATACTGAGAGCTACCAGATCTTACTAATGTGATGCTGATAACCAAATAAATTTACAATAAATCTATCATGAACTTAAATCTACCAGCTTCAAAAGCATATTTGTAGTGGTTTATAAAACATTAACGCAGGCAATGTAGAATGAGGCCAAATGAAACCAAACAGAGCTCAGAAAAATGAACACAGAAGAGATGCTGGAGGACCTGTAGTTCAGCCCTACATTAGCTCTGAGTTTCCTGACAGCAAGGAGGAAATGAAACAAGCTGATTTCTCTAACCCTAGCATTCTGATGAGATGAAGCCCCCGGGTTTATTTGTGGAAAGAAGAAGCCATCAATATTCATCAGCACCTACTATGTGGCAAGCACCTTCCATGTATTTCATTTACTCCTCTGAGTAAGAAGGTGGAGTGTTACTCTCTGAGACTTACAAATAAGAAGGCAGAGATTTATAGAAATGAAATACCTAGCCAACAAAGTCAGTTACGGCACATGGTGGAGTCATGCCCGGATCCATCCATCACCTCCTAGCATTAAAGCTGCCTATGAACCACAAGAAGTTAGTAGATGCTCACTTAGTACAATAGAATGCAAGAATCCTCACACATGTGGTCACAGTGGACCTTCCCAACAGCTCAGAGAGGTCATCACATGACCCGACATAACACGTGGGAAAGCCATGTTGGCTGTGTTTCTTGGTGCTGAAAAATGGTAGTCCTCAAGCCAGGGATATTGGCTATTTGATGGACATCACCCTTTAGTTTGACAAAAACAAAGAGCATCTTTTCAGAGGGTTGGTTCTTCTATATAATGAAATATCATTAAATTCTAATTCCACAATGGCCTGTCTGTAGGGGACCTAAAACAGCGCAGGCCAGGCTTTTGGTTTCTGACGACTTTATTAAATAAGGGTACAGAGCTTGGAGGATCTGGGGAAGTGAGGAACCAGCCTGGTGTTCTGAATCTCTTTCAAATTGCCTGTGTCTTGGGCAGGCCTGTGGGATGGGATGGGTTTCTACATACTGCTGCTGGCTTCTCTAGACTGCAACTAGAATGATCTTTCTAAAATGCAAATCCGAGCATGACATTATCCTGCTTTAAAAAACCCTTATTAAAGCTGCACATGGCCTGGATAAAGTCCAAGACTCTTAATGTGTTCCTTTATGACTAAGCCCTCACACTCCGGACTCATGTATCACCCCTCTCATCCCAAAATTCTGTGCTCTAGTCACACTGAGCTACTTTTAGGCCCGTTGCACCCTCCCCTCACCTCCTGACATTTCTCTGTGCCGCTTCTTCCTCCAAGAATGCCCTCTCTCTCACTTCTCCCTCCCTGGACCCTTCTCAAGCCATCTTTGCTTGGCTTGCAGCCACTCACATTTCAGGAGCCATATCGGGTCTTGCCTTCCCTGGGACGCCTCCTCTGACTCCCACTTCTGGACTGAGATGGCCACAGTACTGGCGCGCATCCCCGCCCTGGCACTCCCACACCAAAGCGTTGTTAACCAGATTTTACACTGGACTCCGTCATTTCTCGGCCAACCTCCCAGGGCAGTCACTCTGTGGAGGTGCTTGCTGGATGTATAAGGTGCTGGCAGGCGACGCCATGCATAAATGAAATGTCTCGAGCATGAAATATTTGGACGTTCCAGGTAAAAGAGATGATGCTGGTTGTGGATGCTTGGATTCTGAGTTAAATTCTGCCCGAGGGGGGCACCTGGGTGGCTCAGTGGGTTAAAGCCTCTGCCTTCAGCTCAGGTCATGATCCCAGATTCCTGGGATCGAGCCCCACATCGGGCTCTCTGCTCGGCAGGGAGCCTGCTTCCCTACCTCTCTCTGCCTGCCTTTCTGCCTACTTGTGGTCTCTGTCTGTCAAATAAATAAATAAAATCTTAAAAAAAAAAATTCTGCCTGAGGCATGGGGATGAAGCTGTGGATGGAAATTAATGACGTACTGATGTGAGTTCCAAATGAGCTGGAGTTGAGGCACTGGAAGGCAATATCCCCATGAGCGACTCTGATCTAAGGGCCTAAGGAACAGAGCATCAGCGGGGTGGGGGGGGGACGGGCAGGTCTGGGAGAGTCCAGAGGTGGGAGAAGTCATCCCAGCTGTGGGAACGTATGGAACATGGAAGCAGGGAGTAACACCTATCAATGCTGAGCTGTATTCCTGACTTTATTTTGCTTGTTGTCGCAGGGGCATTGTCCATGTGGATCTATCCCTAGAAGTTCCCAGAAGTGCCCACAGAAAGCCTCAGAGGGCACACAGGTCACAGACACTGGACAGAGCCAACAGTGAGTCTTTTGGTCGCACCAGCTTCACAGTCCTGGTCCCCCAAATGCCAGTTGGGCAAAGCGATGCACTTTGGTAGGAAGAGCCCTGAGACAGCCATCAGAGGCTCGACAGCACTCCAGTCTCCTTTGGTTTGGGGGGCCTGTGCCAGGACAAAGCTCTATCACTCTGCGACCCAGATTTCTCATCTGGAAAATGGGGATGAAGATACCTGCCCTTCCTTCCTCAGAGGTTGTCATGAGGATCAAATAAGATAATGGCTGCAGGAGAGCTTTGAAAACTGTAAAGTGCCGTGGAAATGCCAGAGAGTGTGAATAAGAGACAGCGATGCTCCCACACTTACTTCAAAGGGGAGAAACAGGGTGGAGAAGGCTGACACGCTCTGCTTTTGAAGTGCACAAGAGCAGCTCTCAGCAGAGAAAAAACAGCGTTGCTGCTTAAAAGGCAACTTTCAAAACAACCATTTTCTCTCTGAAGGGAGAATATAGTTGGGAGTACTTCAAAGGCTAGGGAAAATTTCCAGAAAAAAAAAAAAAAAATGACGTCCTCAATCCAACTTTTAGTCAAGTCAGAGTTATTAAAAATCCTTCAGAACTCCTCACTTATTCAAAAAGAATTTTAATGCCTTTAAAAATTAAAAACCGTTAAGAGGAGGCAGACAAAGGCACTGTTTTCCCCGTTCCTTAGGATCACACTGTAGAAGGTGGGGATGTAATGGGTCTGTCTATCGTCCATCATTTCCTCTGATTAAGCATTCTCTCCAAGGCTTTCCTCTCTGTCCTGATAAATTTCATACCAAGAATAAGTCACCAGGAATAGGGCCTTCTCTTCCCCTATCCATCTCTGACACCTAGCTATCAAGCACAGTGAGATTATTTATTCGGTTTTTCTTTCTCCTTCCTTTAAATATGGCAGCCTACGAAAGATCGATTTCAAGAAGCCAGAACTTCTTATCCCACTTAATATCCCACTTAAAGGGAAAAGATATCCCCACCTCCACGCAAAGAGAGAACCCCTTTTCAAACGACTCCACACAAAAATAAACGAAGTCCCTGGTCTTGGCCTTGGTCCCCACGAGCAAAAGGAGTGCCTGGCCATGATGGCTGGGAGGTCAGCCAACTGGAATGTAGCCAGACCCATATGGAAATGTGACCGTGCCCTCCTCCCAGTCCCCCACCCCCTTCTACTCCCAGTGTTGTGCTGAGGAAGAGGCCTGGGACTGAGGTCCTCAAGGTCCTGAGGAATCAACCATTTCCCTCAATTCTGCCCTGGAGGGACTCTCTGGGCCCGTGTGCACATCACAGCAATGTGGTTACTGGGAGACAGGGCGTGTACCCCTACCTGTAGAATATAATCAAATTGGGTGCTTCTGAGACAATATGCAATGCTCAACCGGACGGTCACATTTTCTACTTTTATTAAACATATACAACTAGGCAAGGCTAGAGGGTGAGCAGGAGAAAGTACAGAAAAGAATTCACTCTTTCCAAAGGGACAACCCATAGAGAGGAAGCTCTTTCTGCCACCACTCCCCACCAGATCTGCCTCCCAGTTTATTTTTGCAAAGAGCTTTGAAGGCAGAAGTTAAAGAAATCTCTGTGGTCTGAAGTCAGAGAACGGCAGCTGCCAAGGGAAGATTAGTCCAGAGGAAAGGAGAAAGAACACCCGCGAGCAGGGTGATGTCATAGGAGAAGAGGCTGTCTGAGCCCCAGCTCTTCTGCCGCAGTTTTAAGCAACTCCATTTAATTAAAGTTGTGCCTTGCGCTGGCGTGAGAGCAATGGAAGTGTCAGTTTGCTTGTCAGGAGCTCCTCTGCCTGGAGCACAGATCAGAGCACCCGTGGCTGAGTGCCAGGCTTCATCTCCAGCACAGATGGGAAGGCCCGGGGTAATTACCCCGCCCTGGCCACTCGCCTTCCCAGGTGAAATTACAGAAAAGTAGGAGACAGCAGCTCCATCTGATTCTTATTCAGCATCATTCCCAGGGAAGGAATGAAGACAATCAAGCATGACGTCCTGATTTGGGCAGGAAGGCTGTCCCTGAACCTTTCTACTCCATGAACTGCTTTGCAGGACAGTAAGTCAGAGATGGAGGTATGCTGTGATCCGGCCCTGCAGTGGTCCACTCTGGCACTCAGCTCTACAGATGTAACTGGTTAATTGAACTGTCTGAACTCTGCAGGGCACACATATGAAGACGTTTCCCTCCAATCTCTGCCTTCAATTGTGCTTTGTTAAATCTCTTCCCATCTTTCAAGTAAAGCTTGGAAAATTCCAGGCGTTTCCAGCCAATTCCAGTCTAGATTACAACTTGTCCTCTCTCATCGTAGACCAGGCTTTGGCCAAGGGGATGTGAAATAGGGAGGAGAGGGTCTCTTCTGTCTTATTACCCCCATACTTCTTCTGCATTGAGGACAGCGTGACCTGCCTATGGGGTATGTCAGCCAGCAGTTAGTGTCATGTCACCCTTCCTGAGACTGTTACCCTCTCCCTTGGTGCCCTCCTGTACAGCAATAGAGCTGATGCTACTTAATCATTTTCTCCGTGCTCCACAGAGACTGTCTGAGGTCACTTCTGCATCTTCTGAGGACCACTGGCAAATGTAGGGTGCCCCATCTTCTTTTTGAGCAGACCATTCCACAGTTCCTGCTTATAGGTGACTTTGAAAAGCTCTTCCCTCCAACCTGAAGAAGGGCTTTGTGATGCCACCCTCCTCCTACCCCTTGCCATCCATTTGTAGACTGGGAAATTCCGATTCAGTAAGCCTAGGACACCTTAATGTCACAAAGAGAGTCTATGGCAGAGGGGGACCAGAATGTTTTTCTTAGTGTACAGTTTGTTTGAAGTTGGTGCTGATAGACAGTAAAGGTCACTATGTGTGGCTCTGAAGTTATGGGGGAACCTGGTTCTATGCCAACCAACCAGGACCAGTATGTACTTGACAAAGAGTGAATGTGACCTTGGGCTTACATTAATTTTGACGATGATAAGAAGAGAAATAACAAAAATTGGTCAAGCACTATGTATTGGGCACCTCTTAGGTCATCTTTCACATCTTTTTAGTCCATGTTTTACTGCAGCTTTTGCTGGAACAACCAGTTTTATGCAAGTATAGCTTGATGGTGCCTTGCTTCAGCTGTACCTTGTCACTCTTAATTTTGAGACTCAGATTCCTCAGTTACGAGACATTTGGGGAACCAGAAAGTGTGAGGGATTTTACACCAAGTAAGGCCATCTTTGGCCAATGGGCAACAATAAATGGGCTCCTCTTCCATTCTCAGGTGGACAATTCTAAGATACACTGCTTTGCAGAGGATCCCAGAAGGACTGAGCCCCAGCTCTCATCAGTGTTAACCAACTTAAGAACATAACATGTATTGGTCTTCTCTCCTTCCTGTTTCCCTCTTCCTAGGACTGGTATATGGACCTCCCAGCCCCCCATTTCCATTCCTTGCCCTCTCTTATCAAAATAAATTTCTTGTCTACCTCAAAATTCTTTGTCTCAAATTCCAGACATGACCCATGCTAAGTTGATTAACCATGTTTAGTCATTTGTTAAGTGCTTTACATACATTATTGCTTTGACCCTGAGGCAACCTTGTGAGGCAAGTACTATTTTTATCCTCCTTTGATGGATCAGGAAAGTGATATACAGATAGGTGAAATAAGAGAAGCCAAGTGCCCTATGGATGGATGGGTTGATAACTCCAACAAACTCAGGTAAGAACCTTTCTCCAACCTGGAGTGCTAGTTTTGGTTCTGGGCTCAGACCTCATCATAGGGAGTATGTCCATAGGTAGCCTCCAAGATCGTAAGGGGAAGAAACACTAAGCCTTAGGAGAAAGGATGGGGAAAATGGGTGGTTGAGCCCAGAAAACATTCAGAAGGCACATGAGAGCAACCTTCACTTCAGGACTTCATGTAGAAGTCAGGATGCCTTTTTCCAAGTCATTGGAAAGACAGGACAATCACAGTACAAGAAGGCAGGTTGATGCTCAACATAGGACAGAACTTCATAATGCAGCTGCCCAGGCTCAGAGTGAGTAAGGCTCGTATACAGCAAACCTGAAGTTGCAGGTGGGAGAGCTGGGGGTGCATGGCCAGCCATTTCTTGGGAAGGTTGTAAGGAAAGTCTTATGAAAAAATTCTATCTGATTAGGACAGGATTCAAATTTGGGGCTGACAAAGATTTGCCTCTTCACTCACCAGTCCAAGACAACCTTACCTGGTAACCCCCTGGGCTCCTTGAATCCCTACTGTTATAGAGCCACCAAAAATTGAGATTTCACTGGGGTAGATAGGGGACAGGATCCATTTCTAGGCAGGAAAGACTACTATTGCCTGAATGAATAAGGGGTTTATTCCACTGGTTAATGTGTAAAGGTGAGAACCTACCTTGAGATTAATTTTTATTCACTATAGTACTTAGAACAGGGATGGGCACAAAAGATAGTGCCCAATAAATGTGCATAATGTGCAAATGAGTTGAAAAGGTAATTGGTCAAAAGCCAGTTGTGAGCTCCAACCTGGCCTGATGCCTCAGATGTAGCCCAGCTCTGTCCCAAGTCCCCCTGATGCGCTTGGAGCATCCTCCTGACTATGGAAATTACTTCTCTTAAAACCCAGTGAAAGCTCTTCAAACCCAGAGAAGGAGCTGTAGGCTAGAAACAGAGCAGACATGACTGAGCCCAAGAAATGGGCTAGTGGGCTGGTAAGTAGATTGTTCGTGGTCATTTGGGGGCTACAAATGCTAAGTGGATGAAATCTTCCTGCACAGAGGTGATACTCCACGCAGGAAGGACTGTCATCACAGATACTGGACTGTGAGTTACACTCACAGGGAGATGAGCTGGAAGGGGACCATTACCTCTAAGCAGTTCTTCAGAGAGAAGAAGAAATGGGCTGGAAAACAGGCAGTTTAGAAAGGAATTTAAGGAAAGGAGTAAATCAAGGCCTAGGGTGGGAGAGTCCCAGCCCTTGTCAGATACATTCTCTTTCCCTCACCTAAATCCACTGATTTCATACACAGTCAGTGTGAGTGGCCTGTGGCCCAGGAGAATTCTGCCCCAGTGTCTGGAGGAAAAGGTCCAGACAATCTCCAAGGAAGAAGGTCCAGAAGCTCCAAGGAAGAAAGACTGAATCAGCAAGGTTTTGGGGTCGGAAGCTATCCCAGCTCTAGTCCAGCAGGTCTCAGGATGAGTACAAAGGAAGCTCAGTGATTAAGGAACAGGACCCCATGAGAAGTTGTCTTTAGACTGAGAGGAAGCACTAGGAGCGTTGGGCCCCCTCCTGCTCTCACTAAGCCAACTGGTAAAGGAAATACCCCCACACTCTGCCCAGTACTCTTCACCCCCTCTACTGACTCCTGATCTGCATGGCTGCAACATCCTCTCCTGAGCTCCCTGTCTCCTCACATGACCTGGGCCAATCCATTCTCCACATAGCAGCCAGAAAGAATCTTCTCAATAATGGGTGTTCCCTAGACCATGCCACCTACAATCCAGTTCAGATGCTTCACCGCAGTCTTTAGGGCCCTGCATCCTCAGCCCCATATCCTTCCCTTTAGCTCTTCTCAAGTCTCTCTGCTTCTCACTCACCATGCTGTCTTTCTCTCAGTTCCTCAATCACAGCACAATTTCTCCATTCCACTTGTGAGTGTTTACCTGTGCCTAGAGCCTGTGGTTCCCCATTCTTCAAATAGTCTCTCTTTCTCTCCTTCAAGGCTGAGCTTAATAAAGTCACCTCCTGAGAGGACTCCCTGACCTATCCAGATAAAGTAGATCCTACACCTATGTACCTCCAGGTCCATTCCATATCTTTCCTCTGAAATTTTGCATCTTGGAGGTGGGGGCAGAGGGAGACAGACCCCTGCAGGTAATGTTTCCCATGGCCCCTTAGCCACTGCATCTGATCAGGCTCACCCAGTGGGAGGCACTGATAGTGTGTTAGAGAGCAGGAGGAAGGGAAGTGCAGTGGGGTTGGGGAGGGGTCCACATTTCTCTCTGCTCACATACACTCTCCTGTAGTTTGGATAGCTTTCAGGGCAATTGGAAGCATTTGAAGCATGTTAAACAGAGCAAGGACACCATCAATTTTACTTTTTCTAAAGATCACAATAATTGTTTTGGAGAAAATGTGTTAGATTTGGGAAAGGATTTAGGAGGCTGTCCCAGTGAGAAATGATAATGGCTTGGACTAGGGTGATTGTAACTCAGACGGAGAGAAGTGGGCAGATTAAAGCTGTCTTTGAAGGAAGAATTACCAGAATTTGGTGATTGTTTGGCTGTGGTGTTTGAGAGGGGGGTATGGTCAGGAATGACTTCTAGGTTGCTGGCTTGAGCAAACTGGGTAGACAGAAGTACCATTTATTATGATGACAAAAACTAGAATGGAACAGATATTGTTTTGTTCATGGAGGAAATGTTCATATACATTCTTGTGATCTACTTTTTTCCTTACCCCGGAATACTTTTTATCTATCTATATTATCTATTATCTATCTATCCATCATCTATCATACCGTGAATTTTGAATTAAAGTATGTGTACTGGGCTGTGATTTCATTTTCCCATTGTTTGCTGCTATTTAACAGATATTCATTTGTATTCTGTATTGACTGCATATTTTGTACTTTGCCAGTTTCATAAATTAGATTTTGTAGGGTTTTTTGGTGTGTGGTAGATTCCTTAAGGTTTCTACATACACAATAATGTCATCTGTGAATAAAGACAATTTTACTTCTTTGTTCACATCTTTGTAACTATTTCTATATCTTGCCGTATTATAATAGTTAGAACCTCCAATGCAAAGTTGAACAGAAGTGATGAGAGTGACTTTCTTTGCCTTGATACCAATCTTTGCTGAAAAGTGTTGAATACTTCATCATTAAGTTCAATATTTAGCAAGAGGACTTTTTTGATAGGTGCTTCTCATTGCTTTGAGGAAATTTCATTCTATTCCTAGTATCTGAGAATTTTTATCATGAATAGTTGTTGAATTTTGTCAAACATTTTTCTATATCTATTAAAATAATCACATTTTCCATTTATCTTATTAATGTAGTAAATTACATTATTTTTTGAAATATTAAGCCAACTTCCATTCCTGGGATAAATCTCAGTTAACCAAAAGGTTCTCATATAGTGCTTGATCCAACTTACTAGTATTTTGATAAGGATGTTCTGCCTATGTTAATGTCCATTTTTTTTTCCTTCTTATAAATCACATGACCTTTGTAGCTAAGATGTGGTGCTCTGGGGATCCCTAGAATATTTCAGAAGTTCATAAGAACTCTTCTTACTGACTTGGTCCAAATTTTAATATCTCCCAACACTGTAAGCCATTGGGTACTTCTGTTCAGCCTTGATCCTGCAGAATCTGCTCCCTGAGGACTTTATAGGTCCTTCCTCTGGGTGTTCAAGCCATCCCTCTAAGCTGAGACAGCAGTTTCAAACCCCAGTACCTACCTCCTCAGTTCAATGAGATGATGCTCTTCCTCTCTGCTCTAGGGTAGGAGAAATGTCCCCAGACAGAAATGGAGGTGAACCTGGGGTCAGCTTATGTTGAGTTTTCCTTCTCCCAAGGATTATAGTTCTGCTCTACCTATTGTCCAGTGCTGTAAACAATCATAAGTATGTGTTCACTTACATGGATGAGGAGGAGAACGGGGAAAAAGCTCTATTTTTTACTGGAAACTCAGTTGGTCTTTTTAGCCTGGAAAGACATGACCTTCAATTCAGAGAAGTTTCCTTAATTTCTTCATGGATGAATGCCTCCCTTCCATTTTCTCTTTTCTTTCTTTTAGGAATTCCTATTATTTAGATTCTGGATGTCTGGGACTTTCTCAAAGTGTTCTGTGATTTCTCCTAGACTATATCCCTTTTATTTTTTTTTCTTCTTATTTCTACATTCTAGGAGGTATCTTTAATTTTATCTTCCCATTCTTCCATTGAGCTTTTCATCAATCACATTTTTATAATAAGATTTTTAATTTTCAAGATTGTATCTTTGCTCCCTAAATGTTAACGTTGATAGCCTCCTCTTCTTCTGTTTCATAGAGATCTTTCCTACTAGTATCAGAAAACATTATTGATAGAGTTTTGTTGTTGCTGCTGTTGTTACTGTTTTCTTCTTGCATTTCCCCCAAGTTGTTTTTTCTCCCATTTGGTTCGATCCTATGTTTTAAATTTGAGGACTTTTTCTGTTTTCTGGTTATGTTTGATTGTCCCCTTATGTTTAAGATGAGGAAACTGAAAGTCTGATCAGGAGGAGCTCTGTGCAAGTGGTTAGAATGTCCCTATCATGAATGTCACATTGTGAAGTGCTGGCTGAACTTTTCTTTGGAAAACTTCAATTTCATTAACTTGCAGTCTATTATCCTTGACTTGTCAGGCTCCTCAAAGAAGGTTTTTCTGATCTCCTTCCTAGAAGGTCAAGTCCGGCTACCAGAGTCCCGAGGGCTACTAGGGAAGAGGGGACTGGCAGCCTCAAATCCAGTACATGAGCTTGCATGTAATCCCTCTCTTTCTCTTATAGAGACCTTGCCTCACATAGGCCCGAGGCGTCCAGACAGAGACCTCTTCTCTTCTCTCCAGAACAGAAGCCTCCAGTATTCTGGAAGGGTAAAGAAAGAGCAGTTGTCCACCTTCTTGCAGTGGGTGGGAGCTAGAGAATCACATTTTATCCTGATTTTAAGTCTGCTTTCATTTCCACTCGAAGGATACCGGAAAAAGCATGTCCTGAGCCTTTTGAGAGCTTGTGGTTAGAAACCGGTTCACTTTTCAGCTGTCCTGACTGTAGTCTTTAGATTCACTTGCTTTATGCTACATTACATATGACTTGCACATCAACAATCCGGCTTTCAAAATTATTGTTTTTGCTGCTCTTCTCATAGTTTCTTTGTCCTTGAAGATTTATGCCTTTTATTTTTTTAAATATCATTTTAGTAGTGTTTTGGAGAAGACCCTTATATTTTTTCAATAGATAAAATGATGGCTTGATACCGAAGGCTAGAACTGGTAGCTCACTGTTACCAATGGACAGCAAACATGCAGAGTTGCCAGGTTTTCCAAAATATGCAGGGCTAGGATGAATATAAACCTTTTCCCCATCTCCAAAGCAGTAGGCTAGGAGGGTAGGCCTTAAATTTGAAGGTGTAAAAAGAACCTCTCCCCACGACAGATGGTAAGCTTAGGAAACTTATTGTTACAAGAATTGGTACAGGCTATTTATTTACACGCAGTTGTTTTTTCAAATGTTCAGAAAACACACACACACACACACAAACGCACAAGAAAATGGAGCTGTAGTAGATGACATAAGGAGCAGGTATTTCAGACCCATTAGGTGACCATCTTTCTCCACTCTAGCTCTTGACTTCTGCCCTGATCCACATTCTGAGCTTAATATCCCAAGAGCCCATCTCTGGCTCCTGGCCACAGCCACTCAACTCAGACCCACCCAGCAGAAAGTTGCTTTTCCATTGTTTTGGCTGGCTGATAGAAGGAGCATCCCAGTGTCTAGGTAAAGAACTCTGGCTAGCTATGTTCTTAGCTATAGCCCTCAGCTATAGCTAAGTAGTTTAAATAGTTCACTCAGGAAAGTAACTGAAATAGTTATCAGCTGTTTCCCAAATCTTTGAGAGAGTCTTTCTCTAAGACCTCCTTTAATAAGAAAGCCAACACCCTTCCCATGATCTGCAAAGCCCAGAAGATGGAGAAGGGCCTTGGTACAAATGGACCAACATCACACAGAGGTGTCTGAGCCTCCTGGTTCAGAAGGTAGGTCTCCCCCGGTGGCCATACCCTGAGCACTACAGCCTACCTCACCCTCCTAGGGGCTTTGGGCACCCAGCCTCCCAGGGACCATTCTTTCAGGAACACAAGCCAGAAAACCACAGGGTCTGAAGCAGCCACCAGCCTCCAGAAAGCCATGGGCATGAACGGGCCACCCCCTCCGTCTTGTCGCTTCCCGTTCACCCTCAAGGGAATATAAAAATATAGAAAGGGCTGGAGAGAGGTCATTACCAGGTAAAAACTTCTTCTGCAGGTTGAGAGATTTCATTTTGATCCTGTCTTCAGTGCTGTGTTATGATACAGCAATGTCATGATCACTTCACAGCCATGGAAGGAATTATTTTCACTGGCATCTTTCATTTCTGATCCCCTCATCCTCATGTGTCTGCCTGCTGACAAACCAGAGCTGTCAGAACTACCTGTCACGGCAGGGGGAAAAATACCTTTTTGACAACTGTATCTTCCTCCAGCACACTCTTTGTACCCAGTGTCTGCTTCCCAACCCTTGTTTGTGACATTTTTGTTATTTCAAAGGGCCTCATGAAATTCTCCAAAAAGGAATCTCAAACCCAATTAATTTAAATTCATTTTTGGGTTGAATGTGCTACATAACATATTTAGGAGGGAGTGTGTGCATCATAAAGTGAGGCAGTGGGAGGGCCTTGCTGTAAAGAAACAGCCTCCCTCATTAAAAGCGAACCCAGGACTCTCCAAGGACCAGAACAGGGAAGGGCTCCAGGAGGGGACTCAGGGTGGCAGCTGCAGGGTTGGGTAGAGGATGCTTGATTCTGATTCTGATGCTAGCTCCATGCTGGTGGGGAGATTTTTCTAGGTGGAAATAAATAGTCCTTCCTGAATTTCCCCCCAAATAACACCACGCAGTGACAATAACAACTTGCCCTTCCCTCCACCAATCCTGCCTTCCCCTTGAACAAGCCACGTCAGGCCCCAGAAGTCCGCCACTGCATTACAAACTCCCAGCTTGCCTGCTCTATCCTCCGATTCCTGAGTCAGGCTGTTTTTGTTTGTTTTCACTTCTGGTTTAATAAAGACCAACAGCAAATAAAAGGAAAATATGGTTTGCAGAGAAGACATTTCAATGGGGAATTGCTTATTCTCCAAGTTTAATAGCAACCTTTTGGCTTTCGATTTGGGATGGTGGCCTATGCATATGCATTATCGTGTCCCCCTGCAGGATCACACAAAAGTGTCAGTGACACTTGGCAAAAAGCGTAACTCCATGGCAGCCCCTTAAATGTAAGGAAGAGTGTCATCAATGGATCAGAAATGATAAAAAATTCATGGACAATAGAACACAGATGTGACTGAATCATTGCCCTCAGAACCATGAGGGAGAAGGCTCTAGCAGCCCCGCTAGAGCTGCTTCCCAGGGGAGCGCCAGAGGGTCTCCCAGCATGAGTTTGGCTGTGGAGTGATAATCAGAATCACTAGTTGGAGGACTACTAGGACTACCTACAGCTGTGGTTTCCAAATTGTTTTGAGTCACATGCTCTTGTCATTAAAAAGAAAATAATAAGCACACATCCACAATTAATATAAATTTATCTATAAATTATATATCTACACTACGGTCATTAGCAAATACTTCTGCATAATGTATATTTAAGTGAGATTAATTGTTAAATATCATGAGTGAGACATTATCTTCCAAATAGTCTTCATGATAGTTCTGAATTTTAGGGAGCCCATCCCCATCAGAGCTCATGAAGTCATCATTATTTTCATCACATAATGCAGTGAATGAAAGTTAGAAGTATCGGCTTTGCGATTCTCCGGTTGTTTACTAGTGTTGGCATTTTTAAATTCTCTTTGATTCACATTTTTTATGCCGGAATTTTTAATCACTTAACCATTTTGCAAGGATTACATTTTTTTAAATGGAATGTTTTATCCATAAATCTCCTTAGCCAAGAAGATACAAACTGCAATTCAGCACAAGACAATCAAACAAGCAAACAAGTGGATTAGGAATTCCTATTCTCACTTCAAGAATGACAGTCCATATGCTAAAGTTAGGAAGCCTTACTGCCTTTCATACTTTAGATAAATTCATGTCAGTAAAAGTGCTAAGCTTTTCTCTGCCCACCTAAGGGATTGATGTCACATAACTCTCCAGGAGAGCACGCCTGGCACTCACTGGGTTGTTGTTAGCCTCTGGGGTGGGTGGCCCAGTGCCTCCCTAGGTCACAGAGGGGTGGGCTGCAGCTTCTGTACCTGGCTGGCCCTGAGCCCAGTGTGGGTGTCGGAGACAATGGTCAGGAGAGACTGTGCATCTCCCATCCTCCTCAGCAGACCAGGAGACAGAGATGGGGGCTACGCCACTCAAGAGTAAAACAGTGCTGTGACCAGGGTCAAGGCTAGTGTATCTAGGCAGTGGTGGGAATTGTGAACCTGTGTGTCTGCCCAAGTTCAACATCAGCACTCCCCACGAGGTCTTGCACAGTGCAAAAGGGCCTTTGTGTGCCCTCCATACCAAAAGGGCTTGTCTTCCACTCATGAATGTGAAAAGTCAGCCAAGGGTCACAAAGCCTTTGAGAAAAATCAGCAGCGTGGAAGGAGAAACCAAGATGAACCAAAACCATAACAACAACAACAAAAGAATCAAGGAAAAGAAAACAATTTAAAAATGGTACTTCTCACTTGGATTCTTAGAGTTATTGAGACAACATTTAAAAGGATTAGCTACCTCTTTCTTCTCCTAGGGCTACAGAAGGAGTCCTTGGGGTATTATAACTGCTCAGTGGTTGTGGTAAAAACACAAGCCAATCCAAATGATAAAATGGTACTGAACCTAATTCACACACATGCACATGAGTACAAGTAAAACCAGAGACATCTGAATAAAATTGGTGGGTTCTGTAAAATGTTAGTGTCTTGGGTGTGATATCACACTACAGTTCTGCAAAGTGTCGGGGAAATAGGGCAAAGTGTACAAAAGATCTCTCTGTATTATTTAGAACTGCATATGAATCTATGAAAATCCCAACTGCGGGGATTGAGATATAGACCTTCTAGTGGTGAGTGGATGTGGACAATAAATGAGAGACGGTGAACAAGGAATAGATACATCTATAAAATGTAAAAGCCAGATATGAGAACTACAGTTACCAGGAATACCGCTTAACAGTATAGAAGAGAGGTAGTTAGTGAAGGCTGGCATTGAATTCAATTGTAAACAAAAGAAAGCCAATGTTACAATAGTCACTTAATTCAATAATTATATATGACAAAATAATTAATAAGAGTAAATTATGATTGCACAAAATGATAAAAAGAACATTCTAGAAATAAGACACAGCCATGACAAATTCTCAACAGAGATCCCATTATGGAACTTTCAGGCCTAGGAACATGAAATTCCTTCATGGTCAAATGAAGGCAGATCTGTCCTCTATTAATCAGAAAAAGAAATTCTAAGCACAACAGTAGCCAGCTTTAGAAATCCTTCTTTCTCAACTACAGAAGCTCTCTGCAGTGTAATATATACCAACACAAATCATGTTTGCAGAGGGCAGTTGGGGTAGGAAGCCAGCCGGTGAAGGAGACCAACAGACTTGCAGTGTTTTTGCGAAGATCAAATGAGGTCATATTATTTATTCAAGGGTCTAATTTACTATTTAACAGGCAGTAGACATTTGTGTTTCTCAGAATAGTATAAGCAATGCTGCAGTAACAAATAAACTCCCAAGTCTCAGGGTCTTGACATGAAAATGTTTATTTATTACTCAGATAAATTATAATGCCGGTCCAATAGCCCTCTTCCAACTTGTAGCTAAAACACAGGAAATATGAGATCTCAAGGTCAATGTGGCTAGGAAAAACTGGTTTGGAGGATTTTGTAAGATGTAAGTGTGAGCCTGGAGCCAGCTCATCACGACACTGCACCTGCATCCCACTGGGCAGAATTCTGTCACATGTTTCTAACGTAACTGCAAAGGAGGCTGGGGAGTGTGGTCCTCCTGCATGAACAAAACAGTATGGAGGGCCCAAATCCCTCTGGAAGCGGTGACCCTGCCCTCCTGCTAGGCTGCCATTCCGCTGCTGTTACTCCTAATGTCCTAACGGTAACGAGAGCAAAGCCTGACACTTCCTATCTGGCACTGGCCACTTTTCATTGTTTTGGTTTATGCAACAACCCTACCAAAGAAGTTTATAATTTATTATTATAAATCAAGACTTGGGGACGTTGAAATTGCCTGAAGTCATAAGCTAGTGATATTTGTCTTATTACCAGTACTTTCCCTACTAAAAGGGAGAGCGTATCCTCCAAGGGGCTGGGGAGCCTCGGCACAGGCTCTCTGGAAGGCTCCAGCCCTTCCCAGCTGAGAGCCACCTGCCTGGTACATAACCATTAGAACATCTGTAAAAAGCTTCCCTCCACGGTAATTTTTTCTTTGATTTACTGGTTGTGTTAAAATTGTTGTTCTGTAATGGTCAAGTCTGGAGGATGTTGCACTTAAAGAGAAAATTGCCTTAAATAAAAACGAATGTTACTAAAATCCCTTCTCTCCCAATGAAATGATTCTCCTGTATTTTGTTCTCCTTGTGAGCACACCAAAAAAGCTTCTTTGGTCTATTATTTCCCAATTACCTCCTCTAGTGTTAGCTGAGAGCAGAGAAGGAAGATGGGATCATGAGGCTCATAACATTTGATCTTTTCCAGGCTTCAGCAAACCTGTGAATCACTTTCATAAGCTAAATCAATATCAGGTGTCACCTGGTGGCAGGTAAGGGCAATTCGATGGCTTTTCTAATACCTTACAGGCATTGATTTTCCCACAGATCAGGAGAGAGGAGGCTGAATAGGGAATGGAGAAGCAGGCAAAGGCAAAGTGACCGTGCCGCTCGGCAGGTGGGATCGGACGATCTCAGGCCTCACATCTGCCCTGACTTCACCTCGATTTCCCAGCTGCCACAGGCACGGCCCATCTCCCTTGGAGCACTCCCAGGGCCAGAAGGCCAGAGAAGGCTGCTTAGCACCGGTGGGTGAGAATCAACCTGGACCCCGCATTCACCAACTGAAATAGGGCAGTTCTCTGTTTTAAAGGGCTGAATGACCCAGACAGCCTGACTAAACAATGGTCTCAGAGAATGTGAGGTGGAAAACATGCTTCTCAAAGTCTGCTCCCCACCAGCAGCAGCCCGGAGGAACTGGTTAGAAATGCGAATTCTCAGGCCCCACCCCACACCTACTGGGACGGAGTGTCCAGGGGGCTGGGCCCAGCCATCAGAGCTATAACAAGCCCAAGGAGATCCTCACGTGTGCTACAGCTTGAGAACTGCTGTACCGGAAGAACTTCCAGAGATCATTAGGCTGAGCTCCTCATTTCCTGGAAATGGAAAGTCAGAACCAGAGACAGTTGTGGTCTATCAGGATGGGAACCCAGTTTCTTGGCCCCGCTTCAGTTCCACCCTTTGTTGCTTCCTCTGGGCGGCTGACCCAGCACACTGGAGTTGAGTGGGGGGACCCTCCAGAATACAGAATGACTGTTGTGACACTGGGCTGAAGCCCAGAGCCCGGAGCTGGGAGGCCCTGTTGGGGACACAGGTGAGAGCTGCCTCTGCACTGAGCATAAGCCACTGACTGCTCAGAGAGCGAGCAGACTGACAGTGCCCCAACTTCCAGCAGCATAGTTGCTGCTGCCCTGAATCCCAGACAGACCCTCAGATGCATTTGTCATGGGGAAGCATGTCCAGGCCAGACAGTGGCAAGCTTGCTTCTCGGGCATGCCTCTTCCCTGAGAAAGGGCAAAAGCAGAGGGATGTGCTTATCCCTCATCCTGGACAGCCCAGATTCTGTTCCTGCTTCCCAGGCCCTCCCATTTGGTCATCTCTCACCTGCTCATTGTCTTGTCCAATATCACTGCCCTCTAGATACTCTTTATTCAAGAATAGAGAAAGATACCTCCAACTAACCATATTTAAAATCTTTCCCCATCTTCCCTCAGCTTCAGGAGGAAACCCACACTCCCTTCCTGGCATATTCTGTCCTATACAACTGATATCTGGCCCTCTCCACCCTCCCCTTCTGCTGCTTCCCTACCAGGGCTTCAGCCCACCAGGAATGCTACCCTCCCAGCTCTGCTACTTAATGTCCACTTCTTCCAAAATCCAAACTGAGGTCTGCACCTCTGAAGATCCAGAACCCCCTCCCCAGCCACATCCCTCCAGAAGCCATGCCTATTTCCAGCACAGCCCTAACCTCAGATCCAAAATACATTTGTCTGTCATACACACACACACACACGCCCTGCCGCAGACAGTGAGAGTCCAAGTGCAAAGTGATCTCACTGGTGATGATGTCCTAAAACTACTAGCATTTATGTATGTTCAGACGGTACCCGTATCAGATATTTTTAATTGCTTGGGTATTGCTCCAACTTCTCTCCTTTGAGTTCCATCTCAAGTAGGAGATGCAGGGAAGTTTAAATTCCTATAGCTTCATATTTTGTTCTCTTTTTTTTCTTTCTATGCTAATTATGCATTATCCTTCCCAGCTGGAAGATCCCTGGAGAGGTGACCCCACCCAGCCCCTGCCTCTAAGCAAGACTGAAGGAGGCTTCTGGGCTCTTTTCTACAGCAGGTGATGTCTACACCTCAGTCAGCTTGGAGAAGGTACAGATCTGGATCCGACGCTGGGGTTGCCGCCTGCAGAGCAGGCCACATTCTCTTAGCCTTCCATTGTCAATGGGCAGAATAAGAAACCCTTCAGGCTTGGTGCGACTCAGCCTGGAGCATGTACCCAGGGACACCTCTTTAAATATGCTTTGTGCTGCTTAAAATAAAAGTTACCGTGTCTCCTTGCTTTTATCTAAATTTAACCCCATTACTTTCACTATCTCAGTAATAAAGCAGATTGAAGTGTTTCGTGGAAGAGGTTTGAAATAAAAAGCTTGCTTTCCTTCTTATTTTCTTTCCTTTTTGTTTATATCCTGCTTCAGTTAAAAAAAAAAAAAAAAAAAAACAAAACTTGAGGCACTCAGGGAATATTGTAGGTCTTCACAAGCTCCCCAACTTACAGATGGAGAAATATTCAAACACTTCCACTGGTCATTTGAAGCCTAGACCATGTTTTCAACAAGTAGAGGCTTCCTTAATGGTAGTTCCCAAAGAAACAACAGCTAAGGTGAGGCAGGAATGGGAACTGCCAACCTTGAGCCTGCTCTAGGCACTCGGGTCATCAGAGGATGACCAGGAAAACAAATGAGTCGGGCAGATTGGTAAGACTATTCACCAAGGAATCACAGACTTACACAGCCAAGAGGGAGGGGAAACAAGCGAGGCCCCAATCAGGACACCCCAACAAGATGGGACACCTGGGTTGATCTCCCATGTGTTCTTTGCAGCACCTCAACACAGGCTGGCCTGAGTGCCAGGACACAGCGCAAAGGATAGGACCTGCTCTTGGTCAGCAGAGAGGACAAAGCTGGCAGGTCTGCCAGGAGACTTTGGGTTCTCCTGAAGGAGCCCCAACCGCAGCTTCATTCAACCTGTTCCTCCACTTGGCATGAGTCATCCTATTTGTGTCTCCCTGCTCCAGAATCAGCTGTTCTTCCTTGCCTAAAATAGCCCCAAAGCCTCACGGTTGGCTATTCCTATGTACCAGACTGGGAGAGAAGTGTTCCTAAAATGGATGTTTACTAACAGGCCCTCTCTTGCTTATTTTGGTATTGCCAGCCCCAAACTGTTCCTCTGGGGACCCCCCCTTTCCTCAGCTCAAAGTGACCTGGGAGAACTCCTCAGAAAGGGAACCTGGGCTAGCTCTACCCACTATCCTATGAGTCAGGTTAGGCCAGGTTTTGCTGCACCAGCAAGCAACTTCAAAATCTCTGTGACATCACATGACAAAATTGTCTTGGGCCCATGGGAAGGTTCTACTCAGATTAGACACTCTGACCCATGGTGATAGAAGCTTCATCTTGACTTGTGCTTCCATGATCACCACAGCAATGGGAAGGAAGTCAGGTTCTTGAAGTCTTCTACCTGGAAGGAGCACAGTTCATACTCACTCATAGTTCATTGCCCAAAGTAAATCACTCAGCCCCATATGGAGGGAGATATAGAAGTACATGGAGCCCCATAGAGAAGCCCTCAAAGAAGGACAGAAGCATGGTGCTATTATGTGCTCAAAAGGTGGTGAATGAGCTAGAAATATCTGGTGAACAACCATAACCAGCCTCAATTGGACCCAGACAACACACTTTCCCAAACACAGCAAGCCCACAGATCCTTCTCACACCGTTTGCCAAGAGCTACGTAGAACCATGCTGACACCTCCAGATACAAACCCAGTCTGTTCAGAGACCACACTCTCTCCCATCTCTCCTAGGGGAGCTTTAATTATAGCAAACAGCCCTGTCATCTCTGCCATGGAATCCCAGGGTACCGGGGGAGAGTGAAAGCAATCTCTGCGTCACACGTCTGCTCTGCAGCCTCCTTGAAGAAAAAGACCTGTTCTTTTTAAGGAAATTATAAATAGGAGGAAAATCCTAGAGCCTTCTCTACTCTCCCATTCTTGTGCCAAATAATTAGGTCCTTCCCGTTCCTCCTTTCCGGACTGTTGAAAGCACTTGCAAATCAAAATAGTAAAAACAAAACAAAACAAAAAACAGTTAACAAAAATTAAATATTGCAAGGAGATATAGTGTGTGTGGTCGGGGGTGGGAGAGTGAATAAAATAGATCTCCTCCAACCCACGTTCTCTCCCTCGGAAAGACTGTCTAAGAGACATACCCAGTTGGGCTGCAGGCTATGATATAATTAGAACAATATTGCCCAATTGCAAAGACATGTGCCTGTTTGCATGAAATGGAAGCGTCTGCTGAAATTATTTGAGGTGTCCCATCACTAATTAAAAGAGCTTTCATTTATAGAGGATGCACCATATGGATGCTGTTGATTCTTGGGTTGCTGGATGTGAATGAGCACTGGGGGAGTTGTTGGGGCAGGTGTATGGTAAAGAATATCCGGCAAAATATGATCCAGCCTTCCAAAAATTCTCCTTACAAGGTGGTATGGGGGCGGGAGAGGTGCGTCTGGAAGTTTTAGGGAGGCACAGAAACGTGACATGTCATCCTGAATTGGACCCGGTTTATCTGTGACCGCTTATGAAATTTACCCCTGGAACCTCGCTGTGTGTGTCCCTTTTACTTGTCAAACCACTACCTTGACCTCATGGAGCCTTCCAGGTAAACAGGATCTGTTGCAGAATTTGTGGGACCCTGCACTAAATGAAAACACAGGACCCCTTACTAAAAGTTATTAAGAATTTCAAGACAGCAATAGCAGAACATGAAACCAAGTGCAGGCTCTTCTGAATATGGGGCCTGTGTGCACCTGGAAAAAGCAAGACCTGCCAGACAAATAGGGACCAAGACGTAGGGAGGTTAAAGCAGAACCGGGCCAGAAAATAGTCACCCTGGCTCAGTATAGCCTCTAAGGGGCTTCCACAGCCACACTACACTCTGAGGGCCACACAGCCCGTGCTCTTGGCAGGATGGACTCAGAGGGAAGCAAGGACTCGCTGTCACATCTCTGTATTAGGCAGAGTGATAAAACCCAGATGCTGACTTTTGGCCCCAGGTGATTTCCCCTACTTTATATCTTCTCTACTCAGAAAATTGTGCTGCCTCTTGGCTCCACTTTGCATCATTCTCTGCTAGCACATACTGACTCCTGGAGTCCATGTACATCCCATTTAATACAGCAAAGTGGCCCAGGAAGTAGCCAGATCGGCACCATGAAAAACAAAGTCAATTAACAGCTGAGCTGGAAACGTGCATTCAGGAGACCCTGGCAGAGCTGATCCCTATCATTCTTTTTAGTTAGAAGGGAGGTAACGGACGATTCAAGACGGGATTTTCACCCAACTTGGGCTAGAGAGTCAACAACTGAAGCATGCGTTAAACAATTACAGAATTCTTTCTCTCAAAAAAGATACAATTATCTTTTCAAGGAAAAAGATAATTCAAGGGTCAAGGAAATAATAGTCACTGAATTCAGTCCTCTGAATCAGGGTTTTTTGTTTTGTTTTGTTTTTAAGTTCAGGGAATGGTCCCATTCCAAAATCACTTTGGCGTGCAGCAATACCTCCGTTTTAGATTTCAGCTTTTAAGACGTGGCCTTAAAGAGGCAGGAGATCCGCAGCATACACTACAGAAATGCAACACATCAAAATTGATTCTAGGTAAAGCTGTACTTGGAAAGGAAAATGCAAAATCAATTACTCAGAGTCTCAACTTAAAAAACTAGAAAAAGAGAAAAGTAGACCCAAAGTAGAGAGAGTAAAGAAAATGAGTAGAATGAAAAGTTGGTCTTTGAAAAGTTCAACAGAACCAACCAAGTCTAACTACAGAGATCAAGCCAAAATCCTAAAAGAAAAAATATCCCCAATTTAGTAATGAAAGCTCTTATCACCGCTGATCCTCCATACATGAAAAGGATAACAACAGTTGGTTAGTTAGCATTCCCTGGAATACTATTCAGCAATAAATGCTTATAATGAAGTGAAAGAACATCTAGAAACATTGCCAGTTTTACTCAGAAAATCAAGGGCAGAATCAGGATTCAAGTGCAGGCAGGTTGACCTCAGGGTTCTAGTGCTCCCATGTGCTACTACCCTGCCTCCCTTCCTCTGCCAGGGCAGACTGTCCGCTGGACCACTCTTCTGTCTCTTTGGTCCCTGTCCAGATTACTGATGGTGGCTTTCCAAGGCAATAGATGTGTAGAACTGTACCCTCAGTCATCCATTTACACAAAGACGGTCACAATACAATTGCAACAGAAAAGAAAATCTTACCTTTCACTGTCCATTGTGGTTGAACATATAGAACCAATCTCCTTGGGTTGAATTCCCCTCAACAAGGACTGTTTCCCCTCAATGTAAATGTCAAAGAACAAATTGTCAAGAAGGATGTGTGACCATTTCTTTGGGTCCCTTGGTGGGATAGAGCTTCCAATACCTCAAGGAGTTTGGAAATGACCTGGGGTAATTTGACGGGTAATATATAGGAAAAAATGAGAGCCATATGGGAAGAGTAGCTAAAAATGCTTGTAAAGGCTGAGACAGAGTTCAGGTATGGGAATTGGGTTGGAAGATGACTGAGCCCACAAGGAGAAAATGATATAGTCCAAAAACTTCAGTTATGATAAACAAAAAGACAAATCTGTGACTCATTCTCATCTTCCTCCTGGGTCATCTGTTTATCTGGGAGATGGTTTCTGGTTATTCTTTTAGTGGTTCTTCAGAGGATTTTTCAGAAAAGTCTACCTTGGACTTCTTCAAACTCTTGGACTCTGAAGGGCTGGAGAGAAAAGAGAAAGTACCATTTGTGTGTTCTGAGTCTGAGAAAGAAGCAAATCAAGCATCTGGGAGATCCAGATTGTGCTCAATAACCAACTACAGAGAAGAGGACAAAGAATTCTATAATATGTTTAAACACAACTTAGGAAAATGATTGTTTTATACAATGTATTTTTTACATTTCTTAATTGAAATAACTATGTTTCTGAATCAATCAAAAATTCCAATATAATCAACCTCCTTGATAAAAATACCCCAGACTTATTTCAAGAAAATAAGAAGAATCTCCCTCTTTTAATTTAAATGCAGCAGGAATCAATTTCCAATTTGTCCTCAAGGAAACTTTCCCACTTGACCCATGGTATGCTCTAGGGCATCAGTGCTTCCTCAGAACTGTCCTCCTCATCAACAGATGTGTCAACTTAGGACTAGCCAGCAGCAGTATTCCCTCCCTGAGTGCCCCCCAAACCCCTCCCTCCTGCCCCTAGACACTCACTCTCTGCCTTGGAAGACAAGATCAAAGTGTCAGAGGCTAAGAGGAGATTCAGCCACAGGTGGTGTGCTAACTGATCAAGAGCTTTGTAGGGGACCTGTCAGGGAGATGGGTGGTCCTGAAGTTGAGGAGACACACACAAGAAATTATTGTAAAAGAATTAAAGGACAAACCAACTATCAGCACTGGGGAAAGCAAAAGACAGAGACAGATCCAAAGCGATGACAAATATCCTTCCTAAAGTATGGAAGAGGTGACTGCTCAGCCATCACAGTGACAAAAGTGGGATCAGGGGCATGACAGGCAAGCAGCTCTGTTGTCTTGTGTTTGTGTGGGGACCTCAGTGTGGACATCAGATAACCTGTGGGGAAACCCGTGGGAAAGAGCAAATGCCTGCCATACTCTGGATGAGATAAACGTCCTTGCAGCAGGAGTTCCATTATGCCCTTGCACGACAAAGGGAATTTTTTTAGGACAGTAGACTACCAGTGAGTCTCTGTGGTCTCCAGAATAAGGTCATCCAGAATAAGTCTACACCTCGAGGTCCTCTGTGCACGGATAATCAGGGTGATATTCCATGGACTAATCAAAATTGATCACTGGCCATAGTGTTAAAGCCAGGTGACTCTGGAGGCCCCCAAATAGAACTGGACATTAATCTTTAGTTCTGGGTTTTGGGGACTCCTGTGGGATGGGGCTCATTGTTCAAGACTGATGACAGTACATGGGCAGATTTCAGTACTTAAACAAGCAGTATGGCCCTACCATAGGCACTGGTTGAATCTGCCCAGCTAACAACATTATCTATAGCAGTCCCTAAGTTTGACCCTTGTACCAGCCAGCATGGTCTCTATACAGTACTGCCCAGCTTAGCACACTATGCCATGCCTCTCTGACTTTGCATTTGATGTCCTCTTACCTGGAATGCCCTCCCGCCATCCTGGATTGTTACTTAGAGCAGAATGTCTATCTAACTCCTGCTTTCTCTTCGCTTGAGCTAGTCCAATACCAAGTATCTAAACTGGACAAGTACACACTGCACGGAAGTGTCTTCCTTTCAGATGGCCCACTCCTTGGAGGTGATGATGCCTCTAATTCTTGTTCCTCCTTGTGGGTCCCCTTTGGAATTATGGACCCTGCTGGGCCCACAGATGGCCCTCAGTAAATGTCTCCTGCAAGGGACTAACAACAACAACAAAAATGATGTTATTGGAATAGTGAGATAAATCAGAAATGAAGAAGAGAATTCCCATCTCTTGCATCTCTACCCCCCATGGAGCTACTTTTAAGCTTACTGCACTTGGTCTGTGTACCACAATAATATCTGATGAGTATTCAGCATTTATTAGCTTCCAAAAGCTTACATGGGCATGTATTTAATCTACAACAAACTTCTGAGTCATGTAATATAATTAATCCCCATTTCACAAATGGAATATCTGAGGCAAAACAAAGCAAGATGACTTGCCCACAGTGCTTCTGGAATCCAATCACTTAACCCTTTGGTTTGTCAACTCTCAGACAAATGAGGATCTCTCCAGAAGAATTTGCTTCTTGGGTTTTCTTTTCAGCTATTTTAGGATTGATCCTTCTATACCTCCCCCATCCCAAGAAGATGTTGATTTCTTCCTGGTAACATTGTAATGGGAGACAAGCCAGCACTCCATAAGATCAATTTCTGTACCAATAAAGCTTACTTAAATTTGTTCTGGATCAATGGAAGTTCTGTTCTACAAGCCCATGTGGAAAACAATACAGATTAAACCCTTTGGCTGAAAATTCCAGACCACTGCCCACATAATTTTTATCTATGTTGGTCAGGCCATACTCATTATTTTGATGACCGATTGGAAGAATTCAGCTGTTTATTGCAACTTACCAGTGCTTTGATATTAATATTAATGGACATTTTTTGGATGCACTATGGATTAACCATTGCCCTAGAAGATATGCAAATGTTCTCTTTTACCCCTCCCCAGAATCTGAAGAGGTAGTTGTAATTATTACTTCCATTTCAAAATTAAAGTAACTAAGGCACAACAACGTTTACTAGGTTATACAAGCTTCTGCAGGTAGTTGGTAATGGACCCAAAATTCAAGCTTTTACATGCTGATTCCATGTGCTAGAACCTAACTGGGTCATGTGTGTATCTTCTGCTTATTGTTTACAATTTTTCACTGGAACTGGGTGTGATGCTAGACCCTAAAATGTGGTGTGTTGGAAAGCCTGCTTAGCTGAGGATCAGACAACATCCAGAAGCATGAAACAATCTTCCAAGAAAATTTCTCTTGGGGGTCCCTTAGTTCCAAGTCTGTACAGTCCTGTGATTCTCTGTATCAGTAGATAATATGGTACTTAATTTTGTCATGTCAACTTGGACTCATGTTCTTTGGGGACAAGTATTAAAAGATAAATATACATATGGACACAGATATTAATATAGATGCAGATACTTAGAATTATTTAGCTTTATTCTGTGCCAAGCCTTGTATCATTCGCTTTGGATTCAGGATTGTATATAATGCCTCATGACAAATATTAGAACTGATGTTACATTCTCATTTTACAAATAGGGAAACTGAGATTCAGCAAAATTGAGCAAATTTCCCACTGTTACCCAGTGAAGAAGTGACAGAACTTATACTCCAGAATCATCAGATTCCTAAGCTAGGGCTCAGTAAAGAAGCAAGCACTCTTCGGGTTATACAATCAGTGATCACTTGCCAACTGATTTTGTCACAGGCAAACACCACAGGAATCATCAAAAACAGCAATGACACCTAGTGTTTGAGATGACCTAAGGAAGTTTTTTGCAAATAGCAGGACTACATTGTGGCCCACATTTGCCTTCTTGAATATGCTACAATTCTGTTCTTGTAAAACATCCTTCCCTACATTTCTTGTAAAGCATCCTTCCCTACATTTCTTGTAAGCCCATGTGCCCTTGAAGAATTGGTGATTACCTTGGGAAATCTGGCTGGCTGAGACTCCCTACCTTCCCCAGGTAAAGTGAGTCTTCCTCCTAGCCAGCTGCACAGCTCTGGGCATTTACACTTATGGGGCTCTCTTTGGCGTTGTGGCCATTACCTTGTCACCATAGGACCAAAGGTCCATGGCTCAAACTCCATGACTCAAACTGGAAACAGTGTTGGCAACTTTAACAAATGTGCAATGCTTGGATTTGATTTCCAGCTCTTGCACTAGCTAGCTAGATGAACTTGGGCAGGTTATATAACTCTTTGGCCTCATTTAAAAAAAAAAATCTATAAAATGGGGTTTCCAGGTGAGAATCAAATAAGACAGTGCCTGTCAAAGGCTTGGGGCATTGCCTGTCCCATAGTAAGTTCTCCATAAATGGCAACAAACGTTATATTGCCCTATTGCTCTTTGCACATCTGCTTTTTCCTATGGTCTGACAAACCCCTCAAAGACATGACCCTTTCTTATTCATCTGTGTCTCTTCAGCAACTATCAAGGTGCTTTCACCAAGTAGATGCATAACAGATGTCTGTGGAGGGATGGATTTGTATGCCTTTCATCCTCTGGCATCTCTTAGACTCTGCCTCCTCCACTCCCCATATCTGGAGCTGAGGGGCTACCCACTCTGGGCTTGGCAGGTGTTTCTTTGTCTGGCTCCAACTTATGAGGCACCCACTCCCAAGCTCTCTCATTCGCTCTGATTCATCACTCCCGGAGCTCCATGTTCAACATGGCTTTATGTAGCGATACAAGTGGCAGTTCAGTGGTGTGTGCAAGTTTTGCTTTCATTTTGAATCAATGGAAGTTTAAAAAAAATCTTACCTTATTCCTCAAAGGCCCATAAAGTCCTTCATGGGGCTCAAGAGAATTGTTCACTGCTAAGATTTTAAAATTGCTTCCAAGTTACTTATCATTCATTCAGGCTCATGCTATTCTTTAAAATTCTTATTGATTTTGGAAACAGTCCTTTAATTGATATCAAAAAGCAATTACATTTTCCAGGCTGTAAATCTGCTTCACTCCCAGCATTAAATTCATCATCTCTGTAAATAATTTTCTCTTATTATGTATACGTATTAAGCAAACTATAAATAGCATCATTAGTGTACCCATGGTTGCCTTAACAATCAATGACCCCTGTATTTGATTTAGAAAAATTGATTCCTGCTGAAAATTTCCCTTAAATGAAATTGCCATCCCTCTGAATGCCTGGGCAAATGAAGGCATTAAAGAGTTGTTTCCCTCCACCTTCTCCTGGACTTCAATATAGCAGTTTTAAGTAGGGATTTACATAGATGCACCTGTTGATGAGCAGTCCTTAAAAATCACTGTTGGCACAGCATGCATGATAGTTTAAGATGGTCAAGTTTGAGTTTTTAAAAAAAGTGACTTCTCAGCGTAACATTTCTTTCTAAGCATGCAGAGGGACATGGGGCCCTCTTCTTGAAGTGCAGCTGGGGGAGTCTGTGGGGTGGCAGAGTTTGGGGAGGCAGGAAAGCTTAGGGGTACTACAAGAGCAATCTACATCCCCTGAGCATGGTTACCTCAAGGGTCTCCAATAATATGGGAAAATTTTCATGATGTGACATCAGGAGAAGAATGCTGAATCCAGGGTGATACCTGGGGTATGATCAAAGAAACATAAAATATGAAGCTATTTGGATAAAGACTCAAAGGAGACTTAGGAAAATTAAAATAGTTGATTTAGGGTGATTGATACATAAATTTACTTCTTCGTTTTTCTTTCCTCCTCTCTTTCTTCCTTTTCTATATTCTTATACTGTTATTTGCTTAATAAATATACAAGTGGGGAAAGTGGAAAGAAAAAAAGGAGGAAAAGAATATTTGAGTAAGAAAGATCTTACTCTTAGGTTTAGTCAAAATTGTTTACTAACCCTATGACTCCAAGGAGTTGTGGTGTGAAGAAAAGTGGTAGATTTTTGTGTTATACTCAAGAAAGAACCAGCTTACCCCCAGTGAGCAGGCTGGGGAAGCTTCAGGCCTTTTGATAAGTCAAGGAGATAAAGTTTTTAAGGTGCTCAGCACTCAAGATGCACTCTGATCCTCACCTTCCTCATCTGTAAAATTAAAGATATTTTATGCTTACGCTGTCAATACTAGCTTATTTAAACCATAAGGAAAACTACTTTTCAAACTATGAAATTATGTACAAACACACTTTTATTGACCTAGATGAGATTAGATTTTGAAAGAGGAAAGCAAGGTGGTTGTCCAAGTGGACAGAACCTGTAACCTCCCCTGCCTAATGACTCCCTTTGCTTGGTTAGGCATCTGAAAAGTTTGCCAATGCATCTGACCCTATCAGGGTCAGGATACTTTTGTGGCATAAAGACTTTTCATTATACTGCAGTTTCTCCATGGGGTAGAGAGACAAATGGATGGCCACATTTTGAGTCTTTACCCCTGTAATGAATTCTGAAAAGTAACTCTTTGTTGACTTAGAAATGAGACCCTTCATCACTGGGATGGAGACCTGAGGTATATAGGCTCCTTAAAGGCACAGGTGGAACTGGGTGAAAAGGCACCAAAACAGTTTAGCCCGAAGGAGTCCTCCTTTGGCTTTCTCTACCCTAACATGTGTATAATTGTGGTTTCAGAAGAAGAAACAAAGTAGAGAACATTTCTGTGACTTCTTAGAGTTTCTTCATGCCTCTTTCTGATCAACTCCCCCTTTCCCCCATTCACAGGGATTCACTATTCAGTTTTCATCACCATAGCTTAGCTTTGCCTATTCTTAAGCTACATAAAAATGAGATTGTGTGGTAGGTACTCTTTCGAGTCTGTCATGTTTTCCTCAATGTTTTTGGGCTTCATTCATGTTTTTGTAGTTATAAGTAGCTTATTCTTTTTTGTTTCTGAGTAGTTTTCTACCTGAATATAAATAACAGTTTGTTTCCTGATTTTCCTATTTATAATGAAGACTCACAACAAAATTCAAAATGAAGGGCAATTCTTCAACCTGATAAAGGGTATTTGTAGCAAAGCTATAACATGTGCTTCCTGATTCTGAACAATTGGTCCTGTCTTAATTTGTTCAGGCTGCCATAACAAAATACCATAGGCTGGCCAGCTTAAACAACACAGTTCTGGAGGCTGTGAATCTCCACAGTCTGGATGCCAGACAGCTGTCCTATTCTTGTGTCTTTGTATGGTAGAGAGAGAGACAGAGAGAACTCTTTGGTTTCTTTTCATAAGAGAACTAATCCCATCATGAGAATTCCATCCTCATGACCTCAGGCAAACCTAATGATCTCCCAAAGGCCTCATCTCCTAAAACAATCACATTTGAGTGAGGGCTTCAACATATGAATCTGGGCAGTACACAAACATTCAGAACACCACATTTCTGCCCCTGATCCCCCAAAATTCATGTCCTTCCTCCACACAAAGTACATACATTCTATCCCAACAGCCCCAAAGTCATAACTCATTCTAGCATGAACTCCAAACTCTGAGATCTTATTAAATGTCATCTAAGTCATATATGGGTTACACTTGAAGTAAAATCCATCCTGAGGTAAATTCTTCTCTGTCTGTGAATCTATAAAACTAAACAAGTTATGTGTTTCCAAAATGCAATGATGGAACAGGTATAGGATAAGCTAAACGGGAGAAATAGGAAGGAGAAAAGGGTGACAGGTCCAAGCAAATCCTAGAGTTAGCAAAGCATATTCCATGAGATCTTAAGGCTTGAGAATAATTCTCTTAGGTTTAATGCTCTGCCCTCTAGGCCCTGGGGTGACAGAAGCCCCCCTACAGCTTAGTAAGATGGCCCTATCCCTTCAGCTTCATGGGCTACTGTTCACACAGCTCTCTGTGATGACTTTGCCCCTGAGTTACTAGCCCTCCAAGCCAGAGAGGTGGCCCCACCCTTTGAAACATAGTCAGAACTAGCCCCATCCCCTGAGCCTGTGGTGGGAATGGCAGCTATGATGATCTCCCAATGACCTTTGGTGTCTTTCTTCCTTTTCCTGGAAAAACACACATGTTTACAATCTGCCTTCATTTCATTTCATTTCATTTCATTTCATTTCATTTTCCATTTCTTTTAGTTCCAGCTTGCAGTATTTCTGCAGGTAAAATCCTGTCTCTACTCCTGGCTTCTGTTGAGATGACTGATTAGGTCCTTGGTTCACACTCACACTAATCTCGTTATCGGTTAGCCACATGCTTGGTGTTCTCTTCCAAACATGCTTTCTCACTTTTTTTCCCCCCCGTATGGATAGACTGAGAATTTTCTAAATATTTAAGGTCTGGTTCCTTTATTTTTAAATCTTGTTTCTTAAATTCTTTAACCAAGATTTAGTTATCAAGCTTCCTTGTGGTTTTATTTCATCAAACATTCCTTCTTCAATTTATTTCTATCTTCTTGTACTTCACTATAGGCAATCAGGAGAAACCAAACCTCTCCATTAATACTTTGTTTAGAAATCTCCTCAGCTAAGCCTGGGTGGCTTAGTCAGCTAAGTGTCTGACTCTTGATTTCAGCTCAGGTCTTGATCTTGGAGCCATGAGTTCAAGCCCTGCATTGAGCTCTATGTGGGGCATAGAGCCTACCTAAAACAAAATGAAAAACAAAAACAAAAACAAAAACAAAAAAACCTCCTTAGCTAAATATCCAATTTTACTGGTCACAAGTTCTATCTGCCACAAACACAAGAACACAAACAGAATCCACCTGAGTTCTTTACCACTCTACAACAAGGATGGCCTTTGCTCTATTGTCTAGTAACATATTACTCATCTCTGTCTGAGCCCTCATCAGGATGGCCTTCGTTGCCCATATTTCTACCAACATTCTGTACATAATTCTTTATGTAGTCTTTTAGAAGATAGAGGCTTTCTCTACAGCTTTCCTCTTTTCTTTCTGAGCTCTCACTGGCATGCACCTCAAAACTCTCCTAGCTTCTGCCCATCAACCCAATTCCCAAGCTGCATTTCTAGGTATTTGTGATGGTAGCTCCCCAGTCCTTACTACCACTTATTGTTTTAATTGGTTTTATAACATCTGGGTTATTATAACAAAATGCTACAGACCGGGGTAGGGGAGCAGGGGCTTAAAAAACAGACATTTATTTCTCACAGTCTGGAGGCTGCAAAGTCCAAGGTGTCAGCCGATTTGGTTCCTGATGAGAACTTGCTTCCCGTCTTGAAAGACAGTTGCCTTCTCTCTCTGTGGCCACGTGTACATGGGAAGAGAGAGAGGACCTTGAGCAGGGCGCACACTTGCTTCCTTCCTCAGATCATCCCCTGATAGGGAAAATGTCACTCTTACCCTGCTGTCTAGCAGCTTACACTAGAGAAGACCTCTCCCCACTATACAGTCCTCAGCTCTGAGCCAGGTTTTCTCTTCAGGCTTCTCCATCCCAGAATGTCTTCCCACTCTAGGAGACACAGGACAGAAGCTCTTAGTGGTTCTTCTAATGGCTCCATCTCTTAGGTGAAGGGGAGATGAAAACATTCTCCTCTTTCTCCCACAGACAGACAAGGGGACATGCCACACTACTCCAACCACTCTTGCCATAGAAATTCCCTCTTCCAACCTCTCCAGACTTCTCCTTTTTTAAAGCTGCAAGTGGGTAAAAAAATTTTTTTAAATTAAGAAAAAAAAAAAAAAAAGCTTCCAGTGGGTGATCAGCTAACTTTATCACCTTGCTTTGGAATGTGAGGTTACTTGGCACTTACCACATTGTTACTGGATCCCAGTTAAAACAGACTTCAAATGATCTTCATTTTAACAAACTCATATACGTTAAGTCTTGATAAAGGTGGATGGTGGTTCACGTGTTCATCTTATCATTTCTATTGTTTTTTTTTTTATTTCTAATACGTCCCAATAAACATTTTTAAAAAGATGAGTGTCAAACATTTTTGACCCTTGATCATCATCGAGTGGTCAAACAAGGTCTCTCCAGGGAGCCAGTATTTTAGCAGAGAACTAAATGAAATCAAAGGTAGGAAGATTGTCACAGGCCATGGGGACAGCAAGTACAAAGGATTAAAGTTATTAATAAGTCCAGCATGTTCCAAAACAGAAAGATGGTCTCTAGGGCTGCAGTGGGGTGAGTAAAAGGCAGAATAACAGATGAGACCAGGGAGATAGGCAGGGGCCATTTCCTGCAATTTCTTGCTGACCATGACTGGACTCCAGATTTCATCCTAGGAGCAAAGGAAGATGTGAAGGGTGTTGAATAGGAACGCACACTAAGTAATTCACACTTTACAAGACGCTTCTTGGCTCTAGTGTGGAGAGAGCCTCTCCTGGTGAGAATGGGCTCAGGGGACCATTTTCAGTGATCTGAGGGAGAGATGGGGTATGCCACAGACCACCTGGAAGTTATTCTTCCTTGGTTCACAAGGAGGCTACATTTCTCAGTCTGTTTTGCATTGAGAGTGGCCATTTTCTTCTTTTTCTTTCTTCTTGCCAATGAAATAGACATAGAAATGATGTGCTTCATTTCTGGGCCCAGGTGGTTAGGAAGCAGTATGTTGTCTCCTCCTTCGCTTTGCCCATCTGTTCCAGGAGTGGTACCTGAAGACTTAGGGGATAGAGGGGCAGTGGCATGGAAGTGTCCTGGGATCCTGAAGCTTCCAGGGAGGAAAGCCTCTTGCCAGTCATAAAAACCTTTGTTAAACTCTAATATGTGGAGGAAATAGCTTTGATTATGTGAAACCTCTGAAATTAAGAGGCTTATTTATTGCAGCAGTTAGTATTCATCTAACTAGCAAAGGATGTTACAGTGAGGTTGATAAAAAGTGATCAAATTTAGAATATAGGTAATTCTGAAAGTAGATGCTATTCAAGGACTGTGCACAGACTATTGTAGGCAATGTGAACATTTTGGCTCTAATCTTCCCAAGAGTCCCTCAAAGAAGATATTATCATCCCACTTTTACCACTGATGAAGTAAGGCTCAGTAAAGTTAAATAACTGATATGGGGGTCACGTAGCTAATAGGTAGCAGAGCCAGGATTAGAATTCCAGGACTGTTTATCTCTCGTGCTGCTCCACTACCCAGTATGCTAGCACTGGGGCTGCTTCCATGGAGAAAGTAAAATAAAGAGACTGATGTGTTCCTGATATGCTGGTTGCTGTTATCATTATGGAAAAGGAGGCAAGGCAGCTGGAGAAGTGAACTTCTTGTCTATGGCATTGTGGGGAAGGCTCATGCATCTCTGATGGGCATCTGCTGGGGTCTGCTTCATGCATTGAAGCCACTCAGGCTGGAAGATAATTGCCCAATCAGACAAAGGAGAGCTTAACTCAACCATTGGAGTAGAAACTCATGATTCTGTAAGTGTGAGCAATATAGTTACACCCTATGCTAGGCTGTATTATGTGTTGATGATTACTTACTCCCTCCCTACCCAAGCCATGGTTCCCTATAGGCACAGTATATAATTCCCTACCACGCTGATTTTAGGTTTGGGCAAGAGGCTTGTTTGGCTAATGAAATGAGAGTGTGGATGTGATATAGGTCTTGTCTGAGCAAGAGTTTAACTATTCTTGGGGGATATTTGGCCCTGCCCAATTTGATCCTACCCCCTATCCTGAGAACCAGCCTGAGAGTAGCTAACCTCTTCAGCCTGAATGTGGAGCCCAGCTCAATCCAGCACAGCAGACTCCAGCCAAAACTACACCAATTGGCACTCTCATGTAAAGTCACTAAGAAATACATGGTTGATGTTTCTAGACCCCTGATAAACTGGGGATCTTTGTTACCACAACAAACGCTAACTAATACAAACTTTCAAGTGTATAACAAGTGCTTTCCCAAATACTATCTTCCTGAGCTAATACTTGGGTACCTCTGTGTGTTGGGGGTGGGTGAGGGGCTAGCCCAGGCTTCCTTTTCCTCATGATCAAAGGACTGAAACTGAGAGCAACCAGAGGGAGTCTAGTGTCCCTCAGAATTCCAAGTCAGGCATCAGCATTATAAATACATGGTCCCTGCCACACCTCCCAGCTTCCTTTTCCCACCAATCCTGGCCCACCATCTGGATGACATATGTCTGAATCTGGGGTATGGCAGACCCCCCCAGGGGCTCCAGCTAACCAGCTAGCTTCCCATCCCCCATCCTGACACCGTGAGCCCCTTCACTCCCGGGGTGAGTCTCAGACATCCATATTCTCAAGAGGTGATAGATAAAAAGCCCCAGGAAAGGCCCGGGGTCTGTCAATCAGGAAAAACCACGTGCAGCCACACCTCTGCTCCTCATTAGCTGTGACCATAAGGCAAGTCACTTAACCTTTTATCAAAAATTGCAATAAGAATATTTGAACTCTCTTCTTTTTAGAGCTCTTGTAAGAACCAAATGATGTAATTAATAGGTGTGAATGTGCACTGCCTGTGGCAAAGTGATGGAAAAGGGGGAGCGACTGTGTGCATCTTGGGCCATTAGAGACACCGCTAAGAAGCAGTCACCAATGTCTCTCTCTTTAAGGTCAGTGCCCCAGAGTGACTCGCTTTGCTGGTGTTTGCAGCCAGAGTGGCAGCCTTGCCAGCTCAAATGGCCTCCAGTGCCACCCCAGCCGGCCAGGGAGTGAAAGTACAGACGGGTGCCACGTCAAGGGGACTCATTTGGAAGCCTGGAAAAGACCAACAAAAAACACCTGAAATAGCAGGTCTGAAGATGCCAGACCAGCTCAGCAGGTTACAAAATCATTAACTGGAAAGACTGAAATGGATTCATCTCTCTTCCTTCATTAATCATTTCAGCTTCTTCTTTGGTTTCCGAGAAGCCCTCAGTGCAGGAGTGGTGGGAATGCATCTTGTGAAAAAGAGACGCTCTTCCTGCTGGCATGGAGATTGGGAGCCAACTTCAGCGTTCCACGGTTCAAGCCCCTAATTTTCAGGTAGGGACCCTGAAGCCCTGGTCAGGGGAAAGGTCTGCCCAAGGTCATACAGCCAACCAAATCTTCTCATTTCTATTTAGGGTCGTCTCCGCTGCTTTGCTGCTCAAGGTCAACACCCTGCCCTCTGGAGCACACTTCTGAGAAGGTGTGTATGTGTGCGTGTTAATATGTGTGTTTGAGTGTCTGAGTGTGCACCCGTGTGTGGTTGTATTTGTAGATGTAAGAGTGTGCTGTGGTTGTGACAGGGTGTATGTATGTGTGTGTCAGGAGGTGGGTAGAGATGAGGGTGTGCCTTAAGGGTGCAAAAGGGTGTGAATATGTGTGTTACGGGGAAAGCATGATGAATGGGGGGGACAAGGGGAAACTGAGCCAGGGGCTCATGTCTTCTTCTGTGGACTGCACCACAGAGTCACTGCCTGACTCCTCTTACAATGCTCAGTATCAGCTATCGAGGTTTCTCGAATGCAATGTAACTGCAAGTAACATCGGATTTTAGTCCATGGTTTCATAGTTTTCCCATCTTCCATTCTCTCTGCAGCTACTACTTCACTAAAATAATGCACACTGCTCTGAGCTTGTGCTAGACACCACCCCTGATGCTCCAGTGAATGGACAAAGGGTGGCACCCCATGGGGAAAAAAGGAAATTGCCAAAAACCACAAAGCCCACCCCGAGTCGATCCACACGCAGGGCCTATACGAGAAATGTAAAGTTTTGACATATTTTCAAATTATTCTTTCTAATCTTACAAGCTTAAAATGGAAATGTTGGCAGGTCCCCGAAAATTAGTAACTTGGATATATGAAAAGTACTATGAAGCTCACTGAACACATGCTCTGGCATATTTAAGCTATTTTTTAAATTTTGGAAAGGCCAAAAGAGTTTGGCTTCTTTAAGAAAAGGGCTGTCAGAAGAAGGAAGGCAGTCTGATCCCATTCCCTGAAGGCTTCAGGGCTCAGACAGTCTTCAGCGGGTCTGAGCAGGGGCTATTCACCAGAAAAGGCAGGGCAGGGTAGTGGAGGGAGTTGGGCAGAAGGCAGTGAGCAGAGACTTCCTGTGTCAGTGACTCAGTCATCAGGTAACCGCAACCTGATTGGAAGGGAACCAGACTGTGAACCACAGCGGCTTTTCATTTTCTTTGTGCTCTGACCACAAAAGGAAAGGCAAGAAAAAGTCAATTGTCTCTTAAATGGACTTGAAGAGATATAAGGAAGCAGGGACCCCAAGCAAAAGCTAAGCCAAAAGGATCTGGAGGCCAGAAGTTCATGGACAGGCAGGAGCTGAAAAGAGTGTTTAAAGGATTTCTGGAGGGTAAGAGGAAACCTCAGGTCAAGCAGCAATTAATGACAGCTCCCACTCAGAAGCCTCCAAGCCGTGCCTCACTGTTCTATTTCTTTCTAGACCCCATTGAAACCTTGAACTTATTCACCTCCTACAGAGTAAAGTTAATTAGTACATATCATTTTTTTAAACTTGTCTTTTTATAGAAGAATCATGAATGACTAGATCATAGGACTTCACTGCAATATCCACTATTTATACCTTCAGAAGAGACACTATGGAACCCCTCCAGTCCCCCAGTGGAACTTTCCCTGTGTCACCCTTGACGCGTGTCGACAGTAATGGTCCTCACGGGAGGAAAGATGTGTTAGAAATAAGACAGGTGATGGGTCATGGGTCATGCAGAATTGCCTTCAGAACTGTAAATCCATCCCCTTCTATGTCCCTGGAAAAGGATTCAAGTATGAGTGAGCATCGTATCATAATAGAAATAACTCTGAAACTATTGTTGAGAGGTGGGCATGTGAATCATTTTTAGTTATTATAGGTGTGGCCACATATCCTTGTGCTGTGACCTCAAGCTGAAAACATGCTCTTAGAAACATGAAAGAGAAAGTCACACAAAGGAGAAAGCTTCTAGGTGTTTAGGTGTTGCTGAGATCTTGGGCTCTATGTCCCAAGGATGGAGTACAGAGCTATTTCTGGGATCCCTTCCCTATCAGCCTCAAGGATGCTCTGACACCTGCCTAAGCAGGAGGAAAACCACTTGGATTCTCCTCATTGTATAGGTATGCACACTCACAAAATGCTTCTGCTATTTGTTTAGAATATTCTTCAACTCAAAACCTCAGCAAAACACATCCCATTCATACCAACAACAGGGCAGTTGTCCTGGTACTAGGACCTTCTGAAACCTTCTTTATTTTTAGCAATTTTGAGAAGACACCTATGTCTTGTTCCCTACCCAAACAGGCATTGACTCTTTTAGGACATTTCTGACCAATGTTTTAGTTTAGTTTGCCTGTATTCTGATTTAGAAAATAAAAATTGTATGCAAAGATAGTTACTTCTTCTACTATGTTCTCTAGCTATTTTATCAGTGTTACGGAATTTACCAAACAGCATTTTATTTCTTTATTTATCTAACCTTTCTGTCTCTTGCCCAGCTGATGATCTCTTTGAAGAATGGAATCAGGTCTTACTCATATCTCTGCATACTTTTCACCAAAAGCCTTGCATATAGAAATTGATCTATGTTTGGTTTGGGATAGATGGACTGATGGATAATACATGGGCCTCCAAGTACAATATGATCTGTTTCTCAAAATATACAGATATGATCTGCTTCCCGTAATGGCGGGGGGGCCTATAATTTACTAGCTAAGTCTGTACAGTCCTCCCTCTCCAATTAGAAAATCCACCGCTCTGCACCCGTGGCAGCGGGGTTGGCAGACAGCAGCCTAGAAATGACCTTTACTGGGGCAAATTGTGGTTTGTCTTAGTTGTCCAACTAAGTTTCACACAACTCCAAGGAGCTGGAAGCCTGAATTAAGTCCCACGGTGCCCCCTGCTTGCTCACAGGGCTGTGGGGAGCCAGCGGAGCTCCACCTGCCTGACTACAACTTCTGTGCTGCACTGAGCCAAGTGCCCTGTGTTGCTTCCTGGGATTGACTGTGATGACATTTTCTAGGCTTAGCCATTTCCTCTCACTCCATATGCCTTTTTAGTTCTCCTGGCCAAAAAGCGTTCTCTGCGAACTACTGAGAAACTCATTTATACCAGAGAGTAAATGATTCACAAGGCTTGGTGTATTACCCCTCCTCGGAATCTTTGCAGCTTCTAGGGGGTGACATCTTAAGTCAGAAACAGAATCTCAGGGGTGCCTGAGTGACTCCGTCTGTTCAGCGTTGGAATCTTGATTTTGGCTCAGGTCACGATCTCAGGGATGTGAGATGGAGTCCTGTGTGGGGCTCTGCGATGCTTAGGGATAGAGCCTGCTTAAGATTCTCTCTCTCCCTCTCCCTGTGCCCTCCCCCATTCCCCACCCCTCACGTGTGCTCTCTCTCTTTCTTAAAAAACAAACAAACAAACAAAAAAAAAAAACGGAATCTCAAATTGTGGCATTGCAGGCATAAGCATATCCTTTCCAGGGCTATTGGCTATACCACCTTCTTCCCTGGCTCAGGGCCACCATCTCCCTGCCATCCTCATTCATAGATGACTCTGGCCCAGGAGTCACGTGACTCCAGGGTCCTTATGGATGCCGTTCCAGTACTCTGACCTCTCAGTCTCTTGACCTCCTCCTCCCCAGTGACCTTCTTCCTTATTCCACATTGGTCACTTACTCCCCAAACCGCTTAAATCTTGTCATCATGATTCCTTTTCTACACAGGTCTCAATTTCCTCTCCAGTTAGCTTGATCAGCTTCTCTCCAGTGGTTTTAGAATCTCACTGGAACCTTCAGATAATTAACTCCCTTTACTCTGTGCCCATCCATTTGCTAGCTTCTCTCATTCTCCTTTTTACCAAACTTCGAGCTCATGGCCCATCACTCATAACACTTTGGTCAAGACGCTCTCTTCTTCTGTCTCTCTGGCTTTATAGCCCAACCATCTGGCAAAAAGCCAGCTGTGAAAGCACCAGCTCTCCAGGACTCCTGAGACAGAGTGCAAGCTGCTGAGTTTTTTAAGAAAGTACCACTAGGCATGGGGCGCCTTGGTGGCTCAGTGGGCTAAGTCCTCTGCTTTCGGCTCAGGTCATGACCCCAGGGTCCTGGAATCGAGTCCCACATCGGGCTTTCTGCCTAGCAGGGAGCCTGCTTCTCTTCCTCTCTCTCTGCCTGCCTCTCTGCCTGCTTATGATCTCTGTCTGTCAAATAAATAAATAAAATATTTGAAAGAAAGAAAGAAAGTACCACTAGGCAGATCAATTTCACCATGTATTCCTGGTAACTATTCTCAGATGGACTCCCAACACCGCCCGGCAAGCACGCTACTTTCCTCTCATCAGCTCTGAGGGAGGGATGCCCTCCTCAAACCTCTGACGCCCTCACTTCTTGCCTCACTTTTGGCTCACAACCCTACATCCTATTTCACAGGGAACATTGAGTCTGTTCCCCAGAACTCTCGCCCACCACCAAGCACACAAGCCCACCCCTTCCCTCCTGTTCCCTGGCCTTTTCTCCCTCCCACCAACAAAGGCTAGTTTGTCCACATGGCTTAAGACCCATCTTCTCCTGACTTATCAGGAGAGGTAACTTATCCATAAGCCCTCCTTTCTCAAGTTCTCTCTCAAATGGATTTCTCCCAAGGAAAAACACCCACTTTAAATACCCATGGTCTTGGGGTGCCTGGGGGGCTCTGTTAAGCATCTGCCTTCTGCTCAGGTCATGATCCCAGGGAACTGGTCGGGCTCCCTGCTCGGTAGAAAGCCTGTTTCTCCCTCTCTTACTCCCCGTGCTTGTGCTCCCTCTCTCTCTCCAGCTGCCTCTCTGTCAAATAAATAAATAAATAATCTTTAAATACCCATAGTCTTTTCCACTCCGACTCTGCCTTCTCTCAACCTTACATACCCCTCCAGCTACTGCCTCATCCCTCTTTACCCTTGATACCAAACCCCAGGGAAAGGTGGCTTCTTGCTTACTCCTTACACTTCTCCGTCTTCTTCAACCTACTCCCAGCTGCCTTTAGACACCATCATTCCACTGGAACAGCTCTTGCTTAAGCCCGCAGAGACCTCCATGCCCCATATTTTATGGGCACATTTGGGTCCTCGTCTCACTCACCTGACAGGTTCTCACGAGCCCTGTTGGATGCTCCCTACTTCCTGATACCCACTCCATTCCCTTTGCTCTGGTTACACACCAGTGCCCCGCTCCCCGATTTCCTGCCAACATTTGTTCTGTCACCTTTGCAAGTCTCCCCTCCTTTGTTGACTCCTTCATACTGGGAATCCTCCAGACCTGATCCCAGGTCCCTTCTTCCCCACACTCCGAACTCTGGCTCCGGGTGAGCTTATCGGTCTCACGGCTTCAGACGCCACCTGCATACCCATGAACTCTGAAATCTGCCTTTGGCCCTGGTCTCCGGTGCTTTCATTCCTTCACATTCTTTATTCTGCCAGACTGTCAGGTCTCTCCTTGAACAGCTTGGGCACCACCACACTCACATCTTCATTCAGCTGGTTTTAGAGACTTCTTAAACCAGTTTCCGCCACAGCGACGAGCCATTTTCCTGACTCCAAGCTCTTGGAGAGCATTCTATGACATGGTTCTTTCAATTCAACTCAGGGCTTTGTAGTGCTGTGTTTCAAATGATTAAGGCTGAGTTTGGTGTCCTGGTTAAAACCCTAGCTCTGTTATTTCCTTAGTCGATGCCTGCAAGGTGATGTTATTTGATGAGGTTATATTAGTTAACCTCTCTAAGCTTCAGTTTCCTCATCAAAAAGTGGGGGTAAGGATAGTAAGAATGTATGAGAATTGTACTAATGCATTGAATTATCATGTAGGAGGCATAGGACAGCACCTGCCATAGAGTATGCAATCAAAACAGTAACCTTTTATGATTGTATTTATATCCAGCCTTAATGATTTCATATTGGGTTCTTCTCTGTGCAGAACTTAAATATTTCTATTATTCTCAAGTCTCTAATGGGCAGACATTGATCTCTATGTATGTTTTTTACGAGAATCAAGGCCATCCACCATGTGCTTCCTCAGTAACCTCTCCATACTTCAAGGGTCACTCCACAGGGAACTATGCAGTTCTCCTTCCTGCAGGCCCAGGGGGTGAACACCATCTCCTCACAGAGGGAGCCCTCCCGTCTGCAGGATATCCTGGCTGCCATAAGCTCAGGCGCCTCCCTCCACCAGCGGTCCCCTCTTCTTATCCAGACTCTCCTCCTTCTCTGTCTCCCTCAGGACTGAAATGCCACACACCCCCCCAACCTCAAGAGGCTCCCAGCCCGAAGCAAAACCAAACCAAACAAATTTAAGTCTTCTCTTCTGGCCACTAACAAGCTTCTCCACCAAAGTCTACTCAAGTTTCCCTTCCCATTGTCTTCTTAGCCCCTCACTTTCTGCCCTCTGTGCTCTCAAAAACTTCCCGTCAAAGCTTCCTGTCACCACAAGTCAATCGCGCGGCCCCATCCAGGGCCCTCCCACCTCTCGGCTCATCACTCTCTCCCTTAGAGCTGCCACTTCCCCGGAAGCTGCTGGTCCTCGTCCTCCTCCTACTCCGTCTCCCTCATGTTCTCCTCTCATTTAGTAGACTTACATTGGGTATGAATTTCTGTCCAGAGATGGAAGAGTTCAAGAAATACTGCATTTCTTGATTTCCGGTTAGTTAACTGGATTTCAACTCTGAGCTCTCCTCCGGCTGGGTTGGTGGGAAGTCCAGCCTCAGTTATTCTCAGGGCTTCCTTGCCTTGCCCTGAGGAGTTATGCCATGGTCCTCAGCCAGGACACAGGACTAGTACAGAGGACTAGTACAGAGGAGAACAGTCTGGTCATAGGATATTGGTTTTTTCTGGATTCCCACTGCGAACTCCACTGGCTGAGCAATTTCGGCCCCCTCAGTCCCCACCATACTTGCCCAGGGGAGGCTTCGGCAGGGCTGCCAGGCCACTCTTGTCTGGAGCACCAGCTGGGGCAGGGGAAAGGAGGCTGCTGTTTTCCTCCAGGACCACAGTACTTGCTCAGGTAACTCTGTTCAACCACCGGGAAATCCTCCTTATCCTTACCTTGCCCATTGTCTTCAGACAGCCTTGACCTCATAAACATCTAGAACCCACCTCATAAGCACAGTGCCTGGGTTAGGGAAGAAAAAACAGGTGGAAAAGATGTATCGGTATCTTAAAAACACCTCCTGCCACCAAACTCATGGGTGTGCTTGCTGGGAGGTTGGGCTTTGGGGTTGTAATATTTTATTCCTTTTTTTTCCCCTCAGTGTAGCGGGTAGGATCAAATATATTCATGATGATGAAAATATGAGATTATGTTATATTTTCTTTGCTTGCAATTGCATTTTTAATGTCTCAAAATGAACAACAAAATTTAAAGTCCCCAATAAAAATGTATTTTCTAAACAGATATTTCCCAAATTATGTCCCTATACAATCTTCCTTGAAGATCTAACCTATTGCAGTGGTTTCCCTTTTCCCCACAGCACGAGTGATTCTGAAATTGATCTCCCAGCCTCTAAACCATCTCCTACATGTCAGAGTGTCATATCCAAGTGATCCGGGGACATCTGCATTTGCATATCCGACAGGCAGCTCCAGCTCAACCCGTCACCACCACACTGACAGAGTCCCCTGCCCCCCCCCATCCTAATCCATCATCAAGCCCAGTCAGCTTGACCTCAAACCTCTCAAATCAATCTCCTTCTCCCCATCTCCTCTGCCACCCTCAGTCTGAGCCATCCCCACCCTTATCTGGAGAACTGTTTCCACTCCTGCCTATTTCCTACTCCCTGTCCAGTCTACTCCATGAAGCAGCCTAAATGAGATTTTAACCTCCACCTCAGACAGGGGGCCCTCCTGCCTCAGGCCCTTCAATGGCTTCCTTCTAGAAACTCCATGGAATGGCTTCCAAGCCCTGAGGGGGTCTGAGTTCTGTCACCACTCAGCTAGTGTGCCCCTTATTGTCCACACATGAGTCATAATCACTTCTTTCACTCCTCCAATCCACCAAGCTGGTTCCCCCATCCAGGACTTCCTACATGCCACCTCTCTGTCTGAACACTGTCCTCACCCCCAAAAACCTTCCTGTACTTCCACATTGTCTTTCTAGAAACTTCTCCACGCTGAACAGCTCACTGGAGCATGGCAGTCCGTGATTAACATTTAATATTTCCCATTCCTCTTCAGATAAGGTTCACAAAGTTGAGTATGACCTCGGAGATGCTGCAGAATCGAGCTCTTGCCAGGCCTCCCTGATCCCTGTGCCTCAATCACCCTGACCTGCTTCCAGCACTTCACGTGTGCCGACAACTTCCTTCCCACTTCCAGACCTCTGCTGGTGCTGTTCATCAGTGTGGCATGCCTTTCCCTTTACTCTTCACCTGGGTAGCTTCTAGCCATCCAGGATTCAGCTGAAGGGCAATGTCCCCAGAGGACACTGTCCCAATTTCCTACCTGAATCGGGGCTCTTCATATTCCCATATCCCCTTGTGTTAGCTTGATGTTTTGTTAATGTCTGTCTTCCTCTGCATGGAGATAGATATCGCTGTCCACCCCATCCCCACCTGGTTTCCTAGCCAGCTAGTTCAGTGCCGGGCACATAATAAGTACTCAATAAACGTTGACTGAATGAATAAATGTGTGTCTCGGTTTCAGGCCATCTTATTCCGCTCTCCTCTCCCCACCATATTTTTGTGTTCTATTGTTGTTGTTGCCTCACTCTGATGCTGGTACTTGAAACCACCCTGCCCCTCAGGTTCAAATTCTAATGTTATCTCTGATTCCTTTCCCTCCTTCTGTCCATTATGTAGTCAAAATACATCGTCTACCTCTAAATAAGCCTGACACACTCCCCCTCTTTTCCACTCCCAGTACTTGGCCCAGGTGACCTCTCATTTGGGTGATTCGAGTTGCTTCCTAGCTGCCCCTACCCCAGTGACTCCAGCCTGTTCTCAGAATCTGCAGAATTACTTTTCCTCAAGTTCAGATAGACCTCATCCTCAAAACAGTTTACTCGTTTGCACAATGAAATCGGAATGGAGCTTTATGCAACAATTAGAAGAAACAGATTAGATTTAAACATAGCAGCATAAGTGAATCTTAAAAACAGAGTATTTAGTGAGAAGAGTAAGAAAGGGAAGGAGATTGTGTTACACAATACCACTTACATACATTAAAAATACATGCAGCCAACAGTAAACATTTTATGAAAACATATAGAAGCAAAACAGATTGACATCAAATTCACAAATGCAATTGTCTCCAGGGAGGAAGGAAATGGGAACATGGTATGGGGGACAATGGGAGAAAGTAAATATATCTTTTAAATTTATTTATGAGAGAGCGCATGAGCCACAAGCGGGGTTGGGGGACCGAGGTAGAGGGAAAAGCAGACACCCCGCTGAGCAGGGAGCCCAGCGCAGGACTTGATCCCAGGACCCTGGGATCATGACCTGAGCTAAAGATAGACGCTTCACCGACGGAGCCACCCAGGTGCCCCAGAAAGTAAGTAAAGGAAGAGAAGGCTGGGCATGCAGCAGTCATCATAAGGGGGCCATGAACTGAGGAGGATAAACTCCACCCACTGCAAGCAAAGTCCATAAGCAGCAAAAATACAACAACAATGAAAAACTTGTACCCTAGACAAGTAGGATTCAATTCGGTTTTGTATCTCTATCATCGTTCTTAGGACATTTCCTTGCATGTAGTTGGGGGAATCAAACAATGTGCTTTAATCAGGTAAGCTCCCTGACAGGACTCAGCACGGAGAAAATCAACCTGATCTTACGTGACCAGAGACAAATTTCCAGGTACTGGCTTCTCTGCCCGATCACTTCTTGCTAATGAACACTCCACATGGGCACAGTAATTCTCTTAGCAACATTTGCTTAAGACATCACTTTTAAAAAATCTGATAAGCTACTATAAGTCTTTACCACAGATTTTAAGTGCATTAGAGGCAGTATCCTAATTTTATCAGATAGAGTCACCTATAATGTATAGCCACATATTTCAAAGGAAGTAAGAATTATATTTTTATCTTTGTTTGGTGCCTAACGCTCAAGCTCCTAGCTTGCCAAAAATTATGGAATCCAAAATGAAAATGCAATCTCAGAAGACATGAGGTCATTCGGAAATCAGCTTTGCCGGCAAAATCCAAGTTTCAAGGAAAAGTAATAAATATTGTGGGCTGACTGGTCTAGTAATCTCTACTTGTCCCCTTCCAGCCAGCACAGAACTGAAAAGGATAAATAGTTGATCCTAGATTTCTAATTCCATCCACAAGACACGGAGAATACTTCCTTGCCTTGGGATGAGCATGCAATGTTTTCATAAACTTTTGTTTAAAATCTACAGATAAAAAGGGATCTTAGTGGGGAAGCCCAGCCTCCCATGGCCCTTGAATCTAGCTAATGAAAGCATTAATGATTTCAGTAGACATTGTAAAATAAATACTCATAAAAGTTTGCACAGCACACCATTATATGGGCCCATAAAACCCACAAGGCAATTACAGAGTTATGAGCTCTCTGCCCACCTCCCTGGGCACCAAGGTTAGCACAAGTGGAAGTGAGAGGTGAGAGAGGAAGCTGGCAAAGGAGAGAGGGAATCACTGATCCAGGGGAAACCGGAGCTCTCCATTCGTCCTTGGTTTCCTTGTCTGTGAAATGGACATTTGATCTCCAGTCCCAGCCCCTTCCATGAGTTCTCATCTCTGTGCTTCACAAAGAGGAGAATGCTGGTATGGAAAAATGCAAGCCTGGGCTCCATACCTGTTTCAGGTCTGAGTGACCTCGAGCCCATCATCTGACCCAAAACCCTCTGGTCATACTTAACAGCCAACGTTCATGTGTTCCTGGTGGCCGTGCAGGGTGCTAACCGCCTCACACTCTGCGTCCCATGTAATCCTCACCTCATGCCTGTGAACTAGGCATTATCATTTCCCCCATTCACAGGTGAAGTAACTCATTCAAGAGCCTTGGCCATTAACCACTGCCACGTAGCGGCTTGTAATAGGGAGAATGTCGCCTACCACACAGGTACAGTGCCAGGCAGATTTCGTGCTCAGAAAGTGTTAGCTCACAGCCTATGCCTTTGCCATACCTCACTCTCAACTTTTGACAGAAAAAGGAGTAAACATGTCATAATCGTGCAGCCATCAAGCGCAGGGGTGAGTGGAAAACTGAGACACAAAAACATCGGTTGGATGTTGAATGTCATATTCAATACCCTGTCCCCCTGTTCTGCCTCTGTCCACCTGCTGCTCCCAGGGCACCATGGAATATGGCAGTTGGCCCTTGGATTGGTGCCCCATTTGGGCATTTCCTCAGCAGCAGAGACTTCATCATGGAAAAAAACTATGAGAATAATCTTACATTGGTATGGTGCTATGGAGGTTACAAAACACTTGGATAGAGGGGTGCCTTAAATACTAAAATCATATAGGGAAAAGAAGCCAGTTATTTTGTAGAATGAACCTTGGCTCAGTTTCTTCTAATGTTTCCTCAGTAGTAAGTTCAGGTTTTATATCTTTGCAGAAAGATCATGGTGCATCCATCTGGCCGGTCCTATCAAGATGCACACAGCATTGATCTGTCCCATTGCTCATGATGTTAAGTCTGATCTCTGTGTGAAGGGGGCGTCTTCTCGATTTCTTTACTGTAAAGCTACTCTTTCCTTTCTATAACTAAGGGGATATATTTTGAGATGATGTAAATATCTTATTTCTTATCATTCTTTCAGCCATTAATTTGGCATCTATTGATGAATCTTAACTGAAACAATTATTACTGTAGTGGGATAAAAAGATAAAGAAATGAGGGAGAGAGAGAAGGACACACAAGTGTGGTAACATGTTAGCATTTTGGGAATCTGGGTGAAGTGTTTATGGGTTTATTATTTTGGCAGTATTTTACAAATGTGAAATTGTTTCAAGATAATGTTTTTTAAAGGATATTGGGTCACTCACAAAATTGGCAGAAGGGCTAAGGAGTCAGACTTAGGAGATTTGGGCATGTGCCCCAAATCGTGCTACTGGGACCACCAAGGTCCCAGTGCCCATCCCCAAACCCTTGTGTGGCTGCGTCCTCCCCCCAGCCCTGTGGCCTCCAGAGCAGCTTCCTTGAGGCTCCTGCTTCCCTACCAGCTGTGTGAACCAGAGTTGGGGGGTATGAGTGAGTAGGGGAGCCTCTATCCTGGGCACCTCCGGGCCGCAGGGGAGCCTGGCAAAGTGACAACCTGCTATTCTCAGCTTCTCCCGTCTGGGCTCATAAGATGGAGAATTTCTCAACATAAGTCAGAGAGCTTAGTTTCCAGAGGAGCCAGAAAGAATGAAGAACACCATTAAGTGCCAGAAAACATCCGTGCGATCTTACTATCTCTCCTGGCTCTCTCTATTGCTTCGTAATCGATCCTTTTATTCTGTTATCCCATTCAGCTCCGTAGTCATTTCTGATTTTTTTCAGCTTCCCAGAGACCGTCCTCTGTCTCACCACAGACCCCTCCCTCGTGGCCAGGCACTGATCTCCTTCTACAGAGAAAGGAGGCTCCCCTCCGTGAGAGTGCTGCCCGGCCCTGTGGGCATTAAGGTCAGGCTGACCTGGGTTCACATTCTCACTCCTTCATTTACTGACTGGGGACTCTGGGCAAGTTACTTTCTCTGGGCCTCAGCCTCCTTGCCTGTGAAGTAAGCTGGAGACCCAGATCTTGCTGGGAGCAATGTAGAAGTGAGTAACCTGTGTGAAATGTAGGTATAGTGTCTGGGGCAGAGTCAGTACCCTGAATCTTCCTTCCCTGAGCCGGGCCTAAGGACAGTGTGGTGTGTTGTCCACACGGGAACTGAAGGGCTTCGTCCCCCCCAACAGATGGAAGTGCTCCTGGGGCTGCCCACCCTCGCCGGGCATTCTCCGTGACCCAAGTGGGTTGCCTCCCACAGAGTCACACCTCTCGTGGGGTAGCGTGTACCCAGAGACTGGCCGATGCAAAGGGAGAAGAGCCCAGCTCCCTTGTCCCAACTCAGGACAATTCTGAACAGTCATCCCAGCTCTGGAGCTCCCTGAGGGGTTGGATGAGGCCTTGTAAAGGCCACCTCACAGTCCAGCTCATCCCTCTGCCCAGTCTTGACTCATTTCCTTTTCTTTATCTGTGCTAACCCTGAGAGCACCCTCTCATAACCTCCGTGCACACAGTTATCTGTCTGAGTCAGCTTCCTGAACCACGCAACCCACCACAGCCCTTTTCTTCGGCTCATCTTCAAGCAAGCCTAGCCTGTTCGACTATATACTTCATGGAACCTGGTCCCATCAATGTCTGATTCCATGTCTTATCATCTCAAGACAATCTCTTCCTCAAATTGGATGTTACCTTCAGTTACAGATGAGTGTTAACTGTCTTTCCATTACCCATCCCCAGCCTCATGGATGAGATCCTCTTTCTACTTTGAGGCCCATTGCAGGTGGTGCCTCTTCTAGAAAGCCTTCCTTGATTTCTTCATAAAAAACATCCACTCCCTCCTCTGGGTTCTTTCACTGCCTATCTCCCTCTCCTCTTCTGACACTGGGCCCGAGTTAGTGAGCCAGTTAATTGCCAATGACCTCAGATCCGTCCTTGTCCCCCTCACTGCACTGATCTTCAGAAGCCTGACACTGCCAACTACTTTTCCCAAGGGCACACACTCACTGTGGTTAGGCTCTGCCAGCTGGAGGCAAGCACAAGAGTGTGGAAGACAGGAAAGGGAGAGAATCCAGAGAATTTCTCCCTCTCTCCACCTTGGGGAGGGACATCACGGGCAAGAGGTCTGCTCACCTGGCCTCAGCTCCCACCAGGCAGCCCCAGTTCCTGGGCTCTAAGGCCTTCATCTTCATCCTTTGCCGCACCAGCCTGAGTGGTGGTGGTTTCTCTCGTTGACCTCTTGTTAATCCGTGGGTGGCCCCACCATCCTGTTTCCAATTCTTCCAACTCTGCTGTAACTATTCTTCCATAGCAAACTTCCTCAACTGAACTATCTAGTCTGGGTTCTGGTTTTTTTTTTATATATAATTTTTTATTTTTTATAAGCATATATTTTTATCCCCAGGGGTACAGGTCTGTGAATCGCCAGGTTTACACACTTCACAGTACTCACCAAAGCACATACACTCCCCAATGTCCATAACCCCACCCCCCTTCTCCCAACCCCCCTCCCCCCAGCAACCCTCAGTTTGTTTTGTGAGATTAAGAGTCACTTATGGTTTGTCTCCCTCCCAGTCCCATCTTGTTTCATTGATTCTTCTCCTACCCACTTAAGCCCCCATGTGGCATCACCACTTCCTCATATCAGGGAGATCATATGATAGTTGTCTTTCTCTGTTTGACTTATTTTGCTAAGCATGATACGCTCTAGTTCCATCCATGTTGTCGCAAATGGCAAGATTTCTGTTTTCTTGGATAATATAGATAGTTATTTTTGTATTACCTTAACCTCTCTTACAAGGTTGGGAAGATCTCAAGAGCAGAGACTGAGTCAAAGCCCTGGGGTCAGCAAAACCAGAGATGACTGTTCTTGTTGGTAACAAGCCAACTGGCAAATACAAGAATCAGATGTGTGAGTCTTTAAAACAAATAATCTCACAGTTAAGCAGTGTGACCTCACCTTTTACTCCCCAGTGTCATTTAGAAGAATCCAGGAATCTTTTGTCATCTTGTACAGAATCAGCCATCACCAGCTTAGCTAACCTTCTCAACAACTGGGAAGATCTGCCTTCAGCAGGCATTCTCTGACACAAAGGCTTAGGAAGTTTTCACGTTGAAACAAAATGTGTTTTACCCCGCTGGTTCTCACAGAATTATCTCCAGATCTTGCTTGTGGTTTTGAAGATAAACACTAATAGTTAATCTCTTTGTAAATATTTTGAACAGATGCTAAGTCTTTAATTATTTTTTGCATTAAAAATTGACAACAATCGATATTTCTAACCAATGAGCTACAAACACTGTGTGTGTGTGTGTGTGTGTGTGTTTGTGTGTGTGTTCTTTTTAAATAGCAATTATTGCTCTGTGATGACTGGGAAAATTGCTCTGAGGTTTAAAAGCGTATTTGCAGCTATACCCAGGGGATTGTGGAGAGCAATGCCTACTGTATCATCCACCTTATTTAAAATTTGCAATAGGAAACACAATTCAATCTAGTGCATTTCTAAAGGCCAGTGGGAAATAGATTGGGCAGCAGAGTCAGGAAATGCAAATCCAATGCTAAACTCGGTCCTGAACCCATCTGCGTGGATTTTATTTGCCTTTTTTCTCCCCCAAGGCCAGTGATGCTGACTCATTAGTGCATTAAACACAAATGTGTGGGTTTGGACCTGGCCAGCCATTCATCAATGTGCAGCCACAAAGGCAGCAGCCATGGATTAGCAATCTACTGCAAGGTGCCAGGCACGCAGGGGGAAAGGAAACCAGGCTTTCCAGGGGTAGAAGGGGACGCCGGCCACTTCTTAAGGCTGAGAGGTCTTATTGATTGACAAGAGACATAAATGCCAAAAGAGAGTTACAAATGTATGGCATATTTTAAAGGCTTACATTTAGCAAGTTGACTCCTTTAACTGTGGCAAACAATAAAGAAAGAAAAAGAGAGAAAGAAAACAAAACAAAAAGGGAAAGAGCAATGGTTTTGATTTAGCCTCATTTGGAAATAACATCAAAGTCTACAATTGAGAATTTTGGGGAACATAAACCTGAAAGAAGGGCCTCTTCCCCAGCCTCCTGCTCCATACCACCCCGGGCACTGGGACAAGCAGCTGAGTTCAAGACTCCATCCACCCCTCCCCCAGTTCCTAGAAGCCACTGTGCTGCTATGCTGGGGCAGTCTCATGAGGAGGAGGGCTGGCCTTGGGTTCTTCATCCTGATTTTTTGCCTCGGATTACTGTTCAGCCCAGAAGACAGGTGCTTCTCCCCAGAAAGCAGCCTGTGTCCTTGGACAAGGGCAGCCTCCTGCCGGCAGAACGGAACTCCTCCTGGGGCCCTCGAAGGATGCAGGATGAGCGCTAGGTTCTCAGCAAGAACGCAGGGCGGAAGGGAAGGCTCAGAGATGATTCCTTCCCAGGGAGTCTCTCAAGGCAGCAACTGCCCTCTTTATCCCCTCCCTGCCTCTTTGCACAAACCACGTGACCTGCACATCCAGCCCCACCTGGGGAGGTATGCAAAGTGCCCATGCATACTGCACATCCCATGCACGTCCTCTCGCGCATGCGTGCTCTTTCTCTGTCATATAGATAAATGTGTCATATAGATATATGTGAGAGACCCCAGAGTCTTGCCATCGTCAGGGGGATGGTAAGCCCTGCCCTGCCAGTCCCCTGACCCTAATATCACCAGGGGGAGGCAGAGCACCTCGAGCATGGAAGTCAGAGGAACCTCCAGCAACAGTAACCTAGCAACAGTGTCTCAGGATTTGAATGTAATTATACCCCGAGCGTGATAAATACTCGGAAGGGCTCCTTATGTGCAGATCATACTAAACAAGTCTTTGAAATTACCCTCATCAAATATTGATAGAAGAAAAGTTTTTTAAAAAGGAAAAAAACCCGAAGTGCGTGGCCAACCTTTCCCACTAAGTGCCCTGGGCAGTGAGAGAGCAGCACCAGGGTGGAAGCCTCAAAAGCCCTTTCACCATGATGTGACCGGTCTGGATGAGTCATCCAAGTGGGGGACAGCAGTTTTCCTACACACGTACAAGGGCCCGTGGCTTGGCATGAGGGCGACATTTCAGGTTGTGAGGTCAAGTGGTCTGAGTCCGGGGTCCTGACGCAGGCCTCCACACCCAGGTGTTCGTGTTCAGAGTGGGCGTGTTGACCAGGAGGGTCCCCCAGTGCCCTTGGGGTGACGAGGCCGGCAGGGGTGGCGTGAGCCGGGTGAAGAGGGAGATATGGGAAGAGAAGTCTTGGCAGGGGACTGCGTGGATGCAGCGGGTGGGGGGTATCTCCACCCTGGGCTCCAGGTTGACTTTGACCAGATCCGAGTGATGAGGACACTGCGTACCGGCCGAAGCCGGAGAGCTGAGTAGCCCCGAACGCCACGGGTCTGGTGAGCCTCACTGAGGAGCCTAGGCTTTGTTCTGAGTGAAAACGGGAGTGGGTGCGGGGGTGGAGGCTGTGAGGGTGTGGTGGGGGGGCCGCTGCCAGCTCAGTCACAAGGGCATGGGGGAAGCAGGTCTGTAATGGTGCCGTGGGCAGGACAAGAGGGTGAGGCCTGTCCAGAGCCTGTGGGTAAGGATCACCATTAGAGAAGGTGGGGGCTTCAGAGCAAGGGGCTGGAGCAGCCCCTGGCGTAGCCCTGAACTTGAAGTGCCTTCACTGAGGCATTTGCCATAAACCTCTGGGACAAAGCCCCACACGGCCACCATCCACCCAGTGCGCCAGCTGCCTCACGTTGAGGCAGTAGGGGATGCTGCGCATCAGCAACAGGAACCTGGGATCAGAGCATGCCTGACCGAAAGCCAGGAGTGAGGCTGTTTGCAAGAGGGAGAGAGGTGAGAGGAGCAGGGGATCTCACAGTGGGGGAGAGGGCGTCTGTCCCTGGCCTAGCAGCAGTGCAGAGCTGGACACACTCCTCAGCCCTGGGCAGCTGGAGACTGAGATCTAAAAGAGGAACAGAAAGAAGTGTGCAACAGAGAAGTTCAGTCTGTGTCTCCATGATTTGGAAGGCCCTGCGCATCCGGACTGCTAACCTACTATGTGAACCATGCCAACGCCTTTCCCTCCAGAGCCAAGTGCGAATGAGGGCCCCAGCTGGCTCTGCCTTCTGGGACCCTGAAATTCTAGGACCGGGCTGTCAGCCTGGCCTGGGTGACACACAGCAAGCTGCAGCGCTTCCGGCCCCGCTCCCGCTTGCTCCATCCCTCAATGCCCTCCTCACAGGGGAGAGCCCCCTTCTCTGATGTCTCTCTCCAGGCCTGCTGTGCATCTGTCTCCTGCCTGCTAAAGGAAATCCTCCTCTGTTAGATGCAAGATCTTTAAAGGCCTCAGATCTCATTTGCGAGCTCTCTTCTCTGGGCTGGGCTCCCTTGACAGCACTCTGGTGTCTCCCAGCAAGCCAGAGGAGGGAGGCAGGGCTGTGGGAGGATGAAAGGCCCCCCTTTCCTGCTGTGGGATTCAAGGCTGCATCAGGGCCCAATTACACCGCCTCATTCATCCAGTTCATCCAGTTCAGTGTTCTTCCTAAACATTGATGCCTCTGACAGCTCTGCTCTGGGTAATAATGGCAGGGTAGACCTTGCTTTAAGAAAACTCTATTTACAGAAAACCCCTTGAACAAATTAGCTAAAGGAAGGCAGGACTGTCTCGCCCATCCCTGCCCAGGGGATCTCTGTAAACCCCAGCAGCCACAGGTTACCACCAGGGAGTCCATTTGGAGAGTACTTTAACATGGGCGGAAGGAGCAAAGGGTAGAGAAACATAAACACCAAATTATTAAAGGTAACTGCCTTTCAAAACCAGTGGAAATGGAAGCATGGCGGACACTGGACAGAAGAGTGGAGAGAAGCATCCATGTCAAGGCAAAACTTTCCAGGGCTCCCCAGTCAGCAGGAAGAGGACTAGAAAAAACATCTGGCCCGTTACTTGGATGGAGTCTCCTAGCTTTGGAAAGCATGTCCGTCTTCTATATATTTGCTTTCTGGTTCAAGAAATGAATCATGAGATAGATGGATAGACAGATAAACTAGATATTGCCAAATTGTTCTCACCAGCAACTTGTGATAGTTCCCGTTTCTTCACATCTTCCTAATGTTGGTGGGTTGACTGGTGGTCTCCAGAAAGATATGCCCACATCCTAATTCCCAGAACCTGTGAATGCTTCCTTATTCAGAAAAATTAAGTCAAGGATTTCAAGATGAGACCGATCTTAAATAACCTAGATGAGCCCTAAGTGCCCTATAGAATTGAGGCAGAGAGAAATGAGAAGACACATAACAAAGAAAGTGACATGATGGAAAGAAGCAGACGTTGAAGAGATGTGGCCACAAGCCAAGGAACACCAAGGATTGCTGGAAGTTGCCAGAAGCTAAAGAGAGCCAACCTATGAACATGGATTTTCCTCCGGAATCCCGGAGGGAGCCTCGTCTTGCCAGCACCTAGATTTCAGGATTCCAACCTCCAGAACCGTGAAAGAACACATTTCTTTCTTTTAAGCCACCAAGTTTGTGAGAATTTGTTACGGCTGCCACAGGAAACCAATACAGTGGGTAAAACAAGAGATTCTTCTTTTCTTATTTAAGAATTCTCTTTAACAGATAATTGACTGTTTAAAGCCAAAGTGTTAACAATGAACTAGAGGGTTTATAACATAGCAGGAGTAACAATAGTGCAAAGAACAGGAGAGGGGGAGTGGAGAATTCCTCTTGGAGAGGTTATTTTTATACTGTACTTGGGTGATATAATATTATCTGAAGATAGACTTTGATACGTTAAAGGTTTCTACTATACACCTTAGAGCAGCCACTTGAAAGGAAAAAGAAGACTATGAAGTCTACAGAGATGAAATGGAGCCAACGGATTATTTAACATCCATAATTTATAAGTATTATAATAAAATATAAAATGATTCAATCTTGCTTGCTTCTTAAAACAATTTTTTCTTGAGTTTACTTTGTTTACCTCTGCCACATTGTTGTCTGTAGTGATTAGTTTATTATGTTCCCCTACACGGCTTGCTACCTTCTGTGATCCCCGTTGTCTCTCCCCATGCCCATGCCTTCCTTCCTGGCTTCCTCTCTTACTTTATTCCAGTAGTCCCTCTTAAGATTTTTGTTTGTTTGTTCACTGGCTTTGTGCTAGTAGAGAAATGTGCGTGGCCAACTGTCTTCACTTTTTGATATCTCGAAATGCCTTTATTTTGTCTTTTCTCTCGAGTGAAAATTTGCCTAGGTGTACAATAAAAATCTGGCATTTCAGGATTTAAAATACATTACTGTCTTCTCTATTCTATTTGTTTCTGAGGAGCAGTCTGCTGTCAACCGATCGTTGTTTCCCTCGCACTCCATCTTTTCTCTCTAGTAACTTCTGAGTTACCCTTTAAGTTCCATGGTCTCGTGGGATGCGTCTCTTTGTGGACTCACATGGAATTATCCGTGAGTACTCCAAAGCTAAGCTAGCTCCCAAGGCTGCTGTCTTTTTTTTTGATACTGAGCAAGTCTCAGCTATTTTCTGTTTGGCGATTGTTTCTCTACTATAATTTTTATTTTCTCTTAAAATCCCTAGGAAATGTTTGTGGAATCGTTGTAAACTATCCTCCGTGTCTTTTAATTACACTTTTTTTTTTTTTTAATTTTTTGTCTTTTCTCCCCTCTGTCCTGGATCCTGAATGTGTTCGTTGGTGCCATTTCTGAGTCATCCTGTTTCTCTTCAGATGCACCCAGGTTAGGACTCGACACACCTGGGTTAGGACTCATCACACCCACTGAGTTTTTATGTCAGTGACTATACTTTTTATTTCTAATATTTTTGCTTAATTTTTATTATGAACATCTGTTCTTATTTCATTTTACTGGCTTTGTTTCAATTTTTTTTTTTTATTTTAATGAACATTATCTCCTTCATTATACGGATTTTTTAAACCAATTTTTCAACTCGTTTTTTTCAGATTCTTAAAGGCATTTCACCAGGAATAAATTTTCTGTTCTGAGAGATATGATTACTAAACTTCACAGGCTTGAGGTTTCCTCCCTATTGGTTAGAATTTTGAATTTTAGGTTCACTGTAAGAGGGCAGCTTTGGAATGGTATGTGTATTTTTCCCCTTTCTCTCTTTCCTCTGTGAGCTCACACTAGTGGGTAGTGTTTCGTGGCTGCTTCTCTTCAGTGCTCCCACTGGGCCGACCTCAATACAGAAGTTCTGGTCTAACATTGGTGGGCAGAGTCCCCGCTCCAGAAGGAGGTTGGGGGTAGAGGTCACAAGGATATGACCAGTCACAAGGATGATGGGTGGCTTGGTCCATTTCTGGCCACAAGGCTGATTTTGTGTTTGAACCATAGCCGCTCAGGCTCAAGGGGGCTGAGGCCACCACTCCTTGGCTCTGTTTTCTTTGAGATTTTTCTTGATCTAAGATGTCCTTCCCCAAGGGCCTGGTCTCTGGCAGTAGGCCATTGCTGGCTTTCCATCTTACATGGGGCCCCTCAATTCTACTACCCAATAGCTAATGAACTAACTGACTCCCGGCTGCAACTGATGACCTCTGTGCTTTCTGACACACCCTGGGATGAGCAGGCACGTGCCTTCAGCTTTTGCTCACTTCATTGTCTTTCTGCTTCCTGAGGCCCACGGAGATGCCTCTCTGGCGTTTGAGCCTGTTGGCATCCTGTGTTTCTTTTTATAACTTATCTGCCACTGCTTTTCATTTGTGACATTGAGGATATCACCAGTGTGAACAGAGTGCTGGTCTTGATAAGACCCAGCTGTGGCTTCTTAATCCACGGTTTAGGACTTATCATCTGAAATTCAGAATAATTCTTAGACCCTCAACCTTTCATCCCTTGGACCCAAAGATCTAGAGCCACCAGATTTAGAATTGCTGTAAGTTATGCAATGTGAGAAGTTTAGAATGGTCCTTCCAAAATATCTTCACCATAGCCCAGCAAAAATACACCTATTTTCGTGTAATAGCATACGGTTCAACTGCTGACCTGTGAAATGTGGACCATGAAAAGATCTCACCTCAGACCCTGAAACTACTAACCCATTAGTGTTCCATAACAGGAGAATTCCATTTGCCACACCAACTGCCAGCATGGGGCTAAGAGCAGTGTCCCAGGGAAAGAGACAAGGTGGCCAAATCAGGAAACCTAGGGGCAAGGGCGGCATCCACCAAGGTCCGGTCATAGATCGGTCATGACAGACTGGAGCCCATCTGACTCCTCCAGAACCGGGAAGCAACCAAAGGTCAGGGTCACAATGTGTGTTTCCGGTCAGTCTGTAATTCAGGGCACCTGCTTGCTTACTGTGCACCTGGTGATTTGTAGTATTTAACAGTCAGATTAAGAAGTCCATCGCATCAAATAATGGTGTCCTATTTCCACTTTCCAAAAGATTAAGTTAATGGGTTCCAATTTTTTTAGAAGTTTAAATTCTTCCCCCAGATCATTTCCTTAAACTTTGGGCACAGTGTAGCTCTCAGCCCCCAGTCACTAGTGGAAGCTAACGTAGCCAGTTGTCATCCAAAGTCAGTAACATTATGCATCCTGCCAGCCTCAGTTCCACATTAAACTTGATAATTGGACTTATATCTGTTACTGTTATTCTACCCCAATGTGATGTCTAAAAATGTCTCATGTATTTTTGGTAAAAGCAAGACTGCTTTAATATACAGTAGTGCAGTTCCTCGTTTTCTAAATAATTTTTCACAGAAGGTTAATTCCATTGAGTGTTCATTGGAATTACCTAGAAAAAAGGGGGTTTTGCTTTTTAAAAAAATTCTGGAGGGGGGAATTACTGAATTAAACTTTTTTATTTTTCATTTTACTTGAGGAATTATTAAATCCTTTAATACTGTCACATGCAGTGTGATTCCTCAAGACAAGGATCAGGTATTTCTTTTTTCTAAACACACTGGGTCATGGAAACTTGTCTTCCAGGACACCTTCAGGAACTTCTATTCTGCAGAGCCCTCTGTGGGAAATGCCCATAAAGTCTAATGAAAGAGATCCCCGGTGCCTGGGTGGCTCAGTTAGCTAAGCATCTGCCTTTGGCTCAGGTCATGATCCCAGGGTCCTGGGATCGAGTCCTGCATTGGGCTCCCCACTAGACAAGGAGTCTGCTTCTCCTTCTCCGTCTGCCCCTCCACCTGCTCATGCTCTCTCTCTCATGCTCTTTCACTCAAATAAATAAATAACATCTTTTTAAGAAGGGTGGATCCAAAGTTGCCTGATGTTGTAAAGAAGAACGATATTTTACGGTATTCCGTGGAGAGTAAAGTACTTACTTCCAAGTGCTTTGCAACTTTGACATCCAACCATTCTTTTTACAGCCCCATCTGGTGGCAGTGCGGAGGATAGGCTGCAGCACGGCTGGGGGACCAGGAAGGTGGACACTGCAGTAAGAAGACCACACAGTCTGCATTCTGCTGGAGAAGAATGTGTGGGTTCAGGGCAGAGCTGAGAGAATTTGCATCTCTTTGGATGTGAGCAGTGATAGGGAGGGACATCAGGAATCTGATCACTTATTCATTCAACAAGTATTTATCGAGCTCATCATGAGCCAAGCACTGTTGTTCTAGGTGCTGTGAATGTAGCACTAACAGGACATAAAATTCCTGACCACTTAGAATTCGTATCTTTCCCATACTCGAGGGTGACGAGTTGGGTGCTACATGTCAAGAGAGGGGCCACGTGGGGAGAAGCAGTCTCCATGCGTGGGGCAGGAGCACCCCCCCCCCCCAGTCTGGGGGATGCTGGGACAGCTGATGTTCAGGAGGAAAGGCTGGTGAGGAAGCATGAAACCCAATCTGGAGCTCGGAGAGGGATGTGGGTGAGATGGAGAACTCACATGCACAGGTGGGAACTGAAGCCGTAAGGACATCTGCAGACCCATGAGGTAGTCAGTGGGGTGAAAAGTGGAAAGAGTTGAAGGTTCCTTGGTTTTAATGAGAGGAGTAGAGAAGGGGTCAGCAAGTACAAGGGAATTTTCCAATAAATGTCTAGTGAATGTAAATAAATAAGATTTGGCCTGAGAGATGGACAGCAGCCGGGAGAGAGGGGCACTAAGAAGACAACAAAAGGAAAGTTTCAGAAAGGAAGGTCATGTTCATCAAGTATGCTAAGAGCCATGGCAGGGAAAAAAAATAGGGACACACCTTTTTTTTTTTTTTTTTTTCCTGCTCTAACTACTGGCTTCCCTTCGGCTTTTCTTGGGGAGGTCCTGTGGAATCCCCAGTTTTTTATAAGCAGATTTCCCCATGGCCTCAACCTCTTCCCCATCCCACCAGCCACTTCCTGACATTACTAAAATCTGGGCATGTGCCTTCACCTCCAGCTTCTTACACAAATAGAGCTGCCGGGAATTTTCTCAAGGGAGGGTGCTCATTCTCCCACATCCTGACTCTCTTATGGTCCAGAGCCTGAATCGGGGATTTCTTTCCTCTCCTGACTTTATAACAACTCACTGCCATGGAAGGTGGTGGACAGTGGACACCCCTGCCACTTTTCGTCTTCCATCTTGCAAAACCCCTGCTCCACCTCTCCTGTCATTGCTGCTTACTGACGTGAGCTCATTAGAATACTGATACCTGACTTCCATCTTGAACTTCCGTGCCAAGCCCACCACTGTCCTGGTGATTTCAGTCTCTGTTAATGAACCATCTAGCATCAGCCTCAAAGTCCTTTCTTCTCCTTGGTTATAACATCTTTCATGTTCCACTCTTGCAGCCTATTTTAGGGTCCCACCCCGGATTTTACAATTCCTGAGAACTCTCCCATTTAGGACCTACTTCATTTCCTGCCCTGGATTCATAGTTCTCTTCTCCCTCATTGCCTTGGCTCCCCTGAGGAAAGTCCCCAGGGCAAAGGTTGAGAGCCCCAGCTGCGAGGTCCAACATATTCTGAACACTTGGAATCTGGACACTTGCTCATTTCCCTGGCCTTGTCCCCCCACCCTGATTCATCTTCCACCTTGCTCCCTTTTAAAACCTAAAACTTCGGGGGATGCCATGGTGGCTCAGTCAGTTAAGCTTCCAACTTCAGCTCAGGTCATGATCCGAGGGTCCTGGGATGGAGACCCACACCGGGCTCCCTGTTCAGCGGGAAATCTGCTTCTCCCCCTCTCTTTGCCCCTCCCTCGGACTCAAACTCTCTCTCTCTATTTCTTCCACATAAATAAATAAAATCTATAAATACATAAACAAATCCTAAAACTTTCATCTGACCCTGGCCCTGATCTATTAAAATCTATTCAATGGTTCCCCATTCCTTATAGAGTCAAACACAAATGCAGCATGACAAGACCTTTCGGCAGGACCTAGGAGACCCTTCATGGACTGGTCCCCCCTGTCCCTCAAGCCTTCCATGCACTTTGCTCCCCGCTTGCCCCCAATGCACCTGTACTGTACAACAGAAACACACCTACACCACATCAATACTGCTGCCAGGAAAACCCCCTCACCCGATCTCCCAGCAGGACTCCATGCTTCTTCCAGCTCAGCTCTGAAAACCCCATTCCAGCTTCACCCACTCTGTGCCTGCACCAAGAGCTACAATTCATGGACTCAGTCTCTAGATGCCCCTTGTATCCACTCTACCCCAGACAGGCTTTGATCACAGATCCTGCGAGACTCCCATACACTGGGGTGTTGATTTCCCTGTCTCTCCCTAGACACCAACCTTTCTAAGAACAGGCTTGTGTTTACTTCACTTCTATCCCACAGCACCTGGCCAGTGTAGCAGCAGGCAGTATATGTTTGATAAACAAATGGAGATTTAGAAAAATAAGAGGTGAGGGGAAAGAACTGAGGTTAAAGAATTCTGATTAGGTATGTTAGGTAGGTAACAAATTGGGAATTCAAAGACTCTGATTCAAATCCCAGTCCTGCCATTTACTGTTATGTGACCTGGGACTAGCCGCTCGTCATAACAATTGCATTCACTGCCTGCGTGTCACAGGTCGGGCACTGTCTCATGCAAGCCTGATCATAAATCATTGTCATCCCCATTAAAGAGGAGGAGATGGCAGCCCTCCCCAGGTAGGTAATTTGCACAAAATCACAGCTACAAGGGACAGAGCTAAGACTCAAACGTGAGCTAGTGTCCAGAAACCCTTGGCACTACTGCTCTGCCCTGAGACCCCTGTGCCCTCACCCCAGCAATCCCTGCTAGGCCGCCTCCGCTGGGCTGCAGTGAGGATGGAAACCGACGAACACGCATCACAGAGAAATGTAAATGCTAGTCCTCCTTATATATTAAGTCATTCATTCACCAGCCCTCCTCCGACCTCCCGAAAGCGAATCATCCCGACATCTTCAGTAGCTTAAAAGTAGCTGTTAAATAGAAGCTGAATTCAACACAGGATTGAAGCCAATTACGGTTTCTGATAAAGTTAATCTGTTTTAATTCATTATGATGATGATTACCATCATTGTTATATTAAACCAGAGCCAAAAACTATTCCTGGCTCAGAGACAGAGGGAACAAACTATTTCTTGAGCCCACGACACAACGTCGTCTCTCCCCAAGGCTCGGAGGTGGCCTAATAAAGAGCTCCCGGAGTAATCTTTGCTGAGTTGCATTGTTAACGCTCTCCTGAGGGACGCCAGGGGCTGTAATTGCTCCGGTCTGGCTCGGCCTGCCGAGCTACCTGAATTAAGTGGGCGAATTGGAATTTTCAGTGGAACCATCTGGGACATCACCTTTAACCCTCCCTGGTGCTCCACCCAGCCCACGGCTCATTACGAGCAAAGACCCCCATCACCTCCACCCACCTCCTCCCGTGAGTGTGCACAAGTCTCCCTCTCCTGCTGGACCCCGCAGAGCATTCAGTGAACGAGGCGGGGGAGCAGGGCAGCAGCTGTCACGTTTGGCACCTGAGCACCAGGACCTCAAAACCCAGCTTTCAACATCATAACCTGCTCGAGGGCAGCACCACGCTTTCAATTAACCACCACAGAACTCCAGGTTAAAGGCCAGCATTTAAGCTTCCTCCGATCGCTCATTATTTCTGTGGAATTTAGCCAATCACGTACACTTTCAGGCAGGAGTGCATGGGGGATGAGGGTGGCGTCCCGCGAGCATATAGAGAAGGGGACTACCTTATTCATCAGGTGGGAGGGCCCGAGAGGCTCCCTGGAAGAGCAATGCCAGACTTAGCTTTTAAAAAGTGAACCAGAATGTGGGAGAGAAGCAAGATAGTGTCCGTGAAACGTGGGTGGGTGGTAGGAGAAGCTGAGAGGTGGGGAAGGGTGAACAGGCGGGTGGAGAGGATGAATGGGAACACCATGTGTATGTGAAAGGAAGTCACTGGGCAGCTGGCACTCAGCGTGGTCTGTGGAGAGCTGTGTACTTTAAAAAAAAAAAAATCACCCTTGATGCTGCAGAAGGTTGGAAGTGATCACACGTGGAGGAAGGGAGACAAGTCAATAAGCCTCTGCATTCACTGAGGCAAGAGATGAAGAAAGAAGTGATGGTAGGGATGGAGGAGATAACTTTCCTTTAAATTACTTAAAGAAAGGTAAGCAGCCAAAATAAAACTATTAAAGAGAGGAATAAGCAGAGGGGAGAGGCACCAGCTAAATAACCCAGATCAGACTTCAGCATCCTAAAATTGATCCCCTTAGTGCTGTCTCTGCAAGGCCTTGTGTGGCCTCCTGGTCCATGGTGCATGACGTCTGGGCAAGTAACAACACACACAGGTGCATGCACACATGCTTCTGATATGTTAGAAGTATACAAACATGTGTACACAGACAGGGATTCATGTTCATTGCATCAGCACACGTGAATATGTGGAAATGCACGCACATACACAAGCAAATGTATTGCATGGCACATACATGACCACATATGTGCACACACAAACATGAATGCACACACACAAACCCATGTGTGCGTGCACACATCTAACCCACTAACGAAAACAGTCTTATTATCCCCACTTTGCAGATAAGAAATCAGAAGCACAAAAGCTACACAACTTCACATCCTGGGTTTGACCACAGGTATCTTACTCCAAATTCTGTCCTTCTAACATCCATATAAAATAACTTCTAGAGACAAAGGCACAGGTCATGTACAAAACAAAAGATCATTCTGGTCTCAGGTATTTCCTTTGCAATAGAAGAGGAGCAGGATGGCAGAGAAGTAGAACACTTAAATATCACCCCGTTCCAGGAGTTCAGCAAGATAGTCATCAAACCATTCTGAACACCTAGAAGCTCAACAGGAGATCAGAAAGAAGAAGAGCAGCAACTCTAGGAACAGAGAAGCGACCACTTTCTTGAAGGTAGGACATGCGGAGAAGTGAATCTGAGGAAGACAGACCATCGGGGGAGGGACTAGCTCCCAGCAAGCAAGCAAGGGAGCAGTGGAGCACAAAATCTGAGCTTTTAAAAGTTCACTCCACTGAGGGACATTGCAAGGAAGACATCCAATGGCCAACAGACACATGGAGAAGTGCTCAACATCACTCAGCATCAGGGAAATACAAATCAAAATCCCAGTGAGATACCACCTCACACCAGTTAGAATGGCTAAAATTAACAAGTCAGGAAATGACAGGTGTTGGCAAGGATGTAGAGAAAGGGAAACCTCCTACATTGTTTGCAATTTGAATGCAAGCAGGTGCAGCTACTCTGGAAAACAGCATGGAGGTTCCTCAAAAAGTTGAAAATAGAGTTACCCAGCAATCGCACTACTGGGTATTTACCCTAAAGATACAAATGTAGTGATCCAAAGGGGTACGTGCACCCAAATAGTTACAGCAGTGCTGTTCACAACAGCCAAACTATGGAATGAGCCTAGATGTCCATGTCCATCAACAGATGAATGGATTAAGAAGATGTGGTGTGTGTAACACACCTACACACATGCACGCACACACACACAATGGAATACTATGCAGCTGTCAAAAAACCCTGAAATTGCCATTTACAACAACATGGATGGATTGAGAGGGTATTATGCTAAGCAAAATAAGTCAATCACAGAAAGATAATTATTATATTATCTCACTGATATGAGAAATTTGAGAAACAAGACAGAGAATCTTAGGGGAAGGGAAGGAAAAAGGAAACAAGATGAAACCAGAGAGGGAGATAAACCATAAGAGACTCTTAATCTCAGGAAACAAACTGAGGGTTGCTGGAGGGGAGGAGGATGGTAGGGATGGGTGATGGACACTGGGGAGGGTATGTGCTATGGTGAGAAAAAAAATAAAAAATAAATTTAAAAAATTTTTAAAAAGGTATCTCCTTTGCAGTACAAAAGTCCATAAATCGGTTAGTAATATCTAGAGTTTTGATGAAAAGAAAGATCTCCTCCATGACACATAGCCCATTTGTTTTTCAGCTATAAAAGCAAAGAAAAGATATCCTTAGCTGTGGAAGTGCCAATCTTAAAAGGTCTACTCACAGCTATACTTTGAGCAACTAAGGGAAGAAGTAGATTAAGAGTTCAGAGATTAGGGGCACCTGGGTGGCTCAGTGGGTTAAGCCGCTACCTTCGGCTCAGGTCATGATCTCAGGGTCCTGGGATCGAGTCCCGCATCGGGCTCTCTGCTTGGCGGGGAGCCTGCTTCCTTCTCTCTCTCTCTCTGTCTGCTGTGATCTCTCTCTGTCAAATAAATAAATAAATAAATAAATAAATAAATAAGAGAGTTCAGAGATTATAAAATCAAGGTAAGGGTGGACAGGTGGTTATTACAGAAATAGTCATAATTGCTAAAAGACTAATAATTGTGCATGTATACAAAATTGAATAACAATGTCAAAAATCATTCTTGAAGAAAAATACTTCTAACATATTGAATAATAATTAAAAGTTATTGGGACGCCTGGGTGGCTTCAGCTCAGGTCATGATCCAAGCATCCTGGGATCAAGTCCCACATCGGGCTCCTTGCTTGGCAGGGAGCCTGCTTCTCCTTCTGCCTCTGCCTGCCACTCTGTCTGCCTGTGCTCACTCTTGCTCCTCTCTCTCTGACAAATAAATAAATAAAATCTTTAAAAAAAATAATTAAACGTTATTATATTTAAAACCCTAGATTATATTGACCACAGACCAAAGAGTGCTTGGTTGGTTAGGGGAAGCAAAAGAAGACACTTAATTCATTATTTTAAAGTAGAAATTCAAAAGATACCACTTTATCCTTAAAAGTAGATTAACTACTTTTTAAAAAAAATTAATGGTAATTACTAAATTAAGAAAATTGGAGTTACATACCTCCCAACCTCAAGACAAGATAAAAGGCACCATTGTCCTTATAATAAAAGAAAATAAAACAAAACAAAGAAAAAAAAAAGCTAAGACATACAGCTAACTAAGACCATTTAGAAAGATAGCATACTTAAGACTAAATGCACATTGTAAGACCACAGCTGTGTTCAAGGGACTAGGAAAGCCCCAGGTCCCCCTACTTTTCTGCCACCTTAACCCCTCCTGCATGGTAAGAATAAATGCAAATAGATTAAATTTCCTACTATTTGAAAAAGACATTAGGACTCTGTTAAAAAAGAAATAAGCAAAATACTATGGTCTTTTTAAAAGACTTTATTTGATATAGAGAGAGAGAGCAAGAGAGGGAAAACAAGCAGGGGGAGTGAGAAAGGGAGAAGCAGGCTTCCTATTGAGCAGGGAGACCGATGCAGAGCTCGATCTCAGGACCCCAATCCCACAACCCCGGGATCATGACCTGAGCCCAAGGCAGATGCTTAACCACTGAGCCACCCAAGCAACCCGCAAAATACTATGCTTTTGGGTGTCACCCTTAAAACAAGTGATACAGGGAGTTGCAAGCAGAAAAACAGTCAAAGATATTAAAGCAAATGCAAATCTTAAAAAAGGGTTGTGATATTAACAGTTGACAAAATAGAAATCAGTATTAGTCAAAATAGGCCAAATAAAGGCATTAAAGGATATAAATCTAACATTAATGATAAGAATTTAATATTGAATAATATGAAGAAAAATATGAATATAATATTTATATAAACAGATACTTTACAGAGAAAAGATGGTAGTCATCCATCTTGCACCAATATGTAAAGTACAAGCTGTTAGAAATACACTTTGCAGAAGAATAAATTTATAAGAGCACAATAGAGTTGGGAAATTTGAACACATCTGTATCAGTCAGGTTTCTCCAGAGAAACAGAAACAACAATATGGAGATATGTAGCTAGACAGACTTATTTTTAGAAATTGGCTCTTGCAATTATAGGGCTGGCAAGTCCAAAATTTTCAGGGTAGGCCAGCAGGCTGTAGACCCAAGGAGCAGTTGCAGTTTGAAACCAGAAGCAGTGTGCTAGCAGAATTCTCTTCCCCCTTGGGGGAGTCAGTCTTTTCCTATGAAGGTCTTCAACTGATTGGATAAAGCCCACCCACGTCATAGAGAGCAACCTGCTTTACTCAAAGTCTACTAATTTAAATGTTAATCTCATCTAAAAAAATACCTTACTATAGACATCCAAAATAACGTTTGGCCAAACATCCAGGTACTATGGCCTAGACAATTTGACACATTAAATTAACCATTGCCATACCTTTGTGACTACCGGACATACCAAATAAGGAGCAGCACAAGGATCTGGTGATGTGAGTAATATATTACAAGGACAATTTAATTTCATGTATTTGTTTGTATGTATTTATGCATATGTGTGATATCTATATAACTGGACTCTATACCCCAAAAGCAGAGATTACAGAATTCCTTTCTGTGGCCCATGCCATACTTAACAAATACTGATCACATTTCATGTATAAGCCTACAAAAAAGAACAAAATAAAAATTGTACAAATCACAGAGAATATGAACAAATTTAATTCCACAATTTAGAATGAAATTTAAATTGAAATGATCTTAAAATCCATTCTCCTAAATAATTTTTAGGTCAAAGCAGAAATAAAATTTTCATATGCACACGATCTTGAAAAGAACAATAATAGCAAGCCTTCTGGTTAGTATATACTGGATGAATCCAAAATTAATCTTAAAGAAAAAAACTAATAAATCTCAAATGCTTTCATCATTCTATGAATGAAAATATCTCCCCTTTTAGCTACAGAATTAAAAAGGGAAATTCCAAATAAATGAAAACGGACTTAAAATGAGAAAAACCTAAGTAGATGAATTACCCAGAAATAAACCTGGCTGTGTTCTCAAAAAATTGACTGCCTTCAATAACAACATCAGGCCCCAGGAGTTTTACAAGCTAAGGTATTTCAAACTTTAAAGAGGCAGAAAACTTCCAATGTTATATAAAATGTAACATTTTGTGATTTCTGATTCATTTTAGGAAGCTAGAAAAAGTCTGATTTTGAAAAACATCCTGGCAAAGTTAACCTCCAGTATAAACTATAAACCAATTAATTTCCCTTTTGAAAACAGATGCAAAACAATTTTAAGTACAAGTAAAAGGACTTTTTTAATAACACATTTACTTCAAGATTATAATACATCATGTTATTTCACTAAAAGACAGAATTTATATTTGATGAAGGTAAAAGAAAACATTTTGATAAAATTCAAATAAGCATGGAGTTAAATAAAAGCAAGACTATGTCTTAGACAGAATGGTCCAACCTGGAATAGAACAGGTTGCTTGCCAAACAGGTTGCTTGTAGAATCCTGAACCTCATCCTAAACCTAGACCCTGGCAATGAATTCCAAGATCCTCCATTTTTTATGGAAACCCAACAAATTCTTATACACACCAAAGTTTGAGAACTAATCTAAACCTAACTAGCTAATGGCATAGTTAACACTGAAATAATAGAAGCCTTTTACATTGAAACTCAGAAAAAATATAAATGGTGTCTGTTTTCAGCCCAGTTTTCTCAACTGTGAAAAAGTTTGGTTATTGAAATAAAAAACACAAAATAATAAAGAACAGATATAAATATTTAAAAATAAGATTGCACATTATTATTATGAATGATTATCATTGGTAAATCCCAGTTAACTAAAAATCCTTTATTATGAGTAAGAGCATTCAGTAAGTTGGTTATTAAAAATTGAATATATAAAAATAAAAACTTCCTTATGTACTAGCAATAACTGGCTAGAAAAACAATGAGGAGAAAGGATTCAATTTATGATAGAAAAAATAGATGTATAGGAATAAACTTATCAAAAATTGTTTAGGGCCTTTATAAAAAAGAATTTAAAACTTTACAAAGGCCCATAAAAGTATATTTGAATAAGCAGAGAGAAATAACATTTCTTAGGAAGAAAGACTTAATGTCATAAAGTACCAATTAACCCATAAATGATTTAGAATTCAGCCTCCAAATGTGTTAAACTGGAACACCATTGTCTAGAAAAACAAACATAGCAGACTAGCCATAAAAATTACCATAAAGAAAAACGGACACAAAGGACTGGCTAAGAAAATTATGAAAACCGATGACAGGGGCTTACTCCACCTGATATTAAAATCTATCATAAAGTAGAGGAATTAAGATGATTTATTATTGATGCAGAAAGAGCTGAAAGAGTCAGACACCAAAGATCGTTTACCTGCAAGAATGAAAGGTGTCACGCCCTCTCAGCGCTTTTGCATCCCCTCCACGTCTGCAGTCTCAGAGCTGGGGTGCTCCAGGGCTCCATCCTGAAACTCTCTCCTCTCTGTTACACTCAACCCTGGGGGGGGTCTCATTTCTTTGCAGGCTTCAAAGACCTTCTCTGAGTGTCTGAACCATAAGTTTTCATTTCTAGCTCCTATTTCTCCTAAAACTCCAGATTCTCAAGCCTGAGTATGTGTCTGCTTGACATTCTCCTCAGATGCCATATAAACATTGCAAACACTTTCCTCTCTAGCTCCCCAAACTGAGTACAGGCACCTTCATCCTTTCTATTGCTCCCGTCAAAAGCCCTAGAGAGATTTTTAATCCCTCTGTCTTTCTCTTGAACCCTATACCTAACCCGTTAGGAAATCTTGTGGACATACCTGCAACATGTATCTTGAACACAAACACTTCTCATCACTGATTTGTTGTCACCCCAATTGTCATCTCTCCTATGGATCACCAGAAGAGCCTTTACACTTGTCTCCCTGTGTCCCCTCTTACCTCCTTCGGCCAATTTTCAATATGGCAGCCAGGATAATTCTTGGCAACCCAGTGACCCAGCCACACCATTCCTCTGCTCAGAACCCTCCGAAGAGCTTCCAATCACACTTAGAATAAATATACTTACCTTGGTCCACAAAGGCCGTTACATTCTGCCCCTGTCTCTAGTGGTGTATTGGTAAAAGATGGACAACCAGTTCTCAAAAAAAAAAAAAAAAAAAGTATGTCCATACATTCCTGTTTATTATAAATTCTACTGATAAAAAGGATGTATGACACACAATTTGCAAATACTAATAAACTCTACAGTTTTCACCATTGTCAGTTCCACATACCAAATTAATTCTCACAGAATGCTTCCATTTTTTTGTTTTGTTTTTTTGCCAGACTCCTGCATCCTGAGCAAACCTATGCCTGCATTGGACCAACGAGATAGTTCTGAAATTAATGTTGGTTGGTATAAATCTTCACATTAAAGTAGGGAAAAAGGGAAAATATGAGGTGGAATTTCTGTTGTTCATCAGTGATGCACACAGTTTTTTGCTGATAATAATTTTTAAGTCCTGGAGGATTATATCCTCCATGTTTTTGTGTTCTTCACAGCACGGCAGGTGCAGACAGGACACGCTTCCTAGTTTCATCCGCATCCTTAACATTTCCCCCATCGCTGTGAGTCTGCTCACACAAAACAACAAGGGAAGCCCTGCTTTGTAGATGCTGATTTCCGTGGTGCAAACATTCTCCCCCGCACAGACTTCAAGCTACCAACATGATGTCACTGAGCGCGGAGCGGTGAAGACAGGCGCGGGAACACACCCCGTGGTGCGGTAGACACAGCTGGCCTCGAACGCAGAAAAAATGGTCAAATGGTCAAAACTGTTACAAAGTGATGAAATCCGAGTATTTGTTCCTTCCCTTTTAATGCAATGTAATTAGTTATTAGTTTACCTAATTTTATTTTTAGCAATGGCTGTTTAACAATGGGCTGGCGAACGTCCTGAGCATGCGACGTAGGGCTCCACTGAGCAGGTGAGAGCAGCCCCCCGCACACCACCTCCTGGTTTTCTCGCCGTCATCTTCGCACTGCTCCCGCCACACTGGGAGCCTCGCCCCCTTCCACACATCCAGCACTCTTTCACCTCTGGATGTCCACCTTTGCTGTTCCCTCCGCCTCAGACACTTCTCCAGCTGGCCCCACAGCTGACTCCCCTTACCTCCACTCTCTGCTCTGAAGCTTTCATCATCCCTGGCCACTTCAGCTAGAGTCACACTCAGGTCATTCACCACCCCCTTGCACCACTTTGCTTTGCTTCCTGGTGTTTATTATCCGACCTTTCACATGTTTTATTTGTCTACTGTGTGAAGACTCCACACTCCAGGAGAAATGAAACCCAGGAGAGAGGGCATTGTCTCCTGTGTCACTGCTATGTTCCTGTTGTCTGGGACAGTGCCCAGCAGGTAATAGAATTTAAAATTTGTCTGTTAAACGAATTTGGTATGAATTTAATGCTTTCAAAATTAGTTTAGGACATGTCAAAAAAAACTGTAAAGGAAATACAGAAACAGGTAAAGAAGAAGTATCATGAATATATAGAAGCTCTTCCAAATCAATCATTATGTAAAATATGAATATAGGGATAATAAAAGAAAGGACATGGGATGCCTGGGTGGCTCAGTGGGGTAAGCCTCTGCCTTCATCTCAGGTCATGATCTCAGGGTCCTGGGATTGAGCCCCATGTTGGACTTTCTGCTCAGCAGGGAGCCTGCTTCCACCTCTCTCTACCTGCTGCTCTGCCTACTTGTGATCTTTCTCTCTGTCAAATAAATAAATAAAAATCTTTTTTAAAAAAGGACATTAATAGATGTGGCACAAAAGATGAGAAATAAATCATTTTTAAATGTCCAATGTTCTGTTATCAAATTCATATAAATTAAAACAATAGAGTTCCTGAATGTTTTTTATAGAAAATTTAGTGTGTGTGTGTGTGTGTGTATAAACTTCAGTATGTAAAAGTTGATAATGTAACTTTAGCCCAGTGAGCTGAACACCTCAAGCAGAGATATGAAGTTAGTATAGACTTCCTGAAGGACAATTTGGTATTTTTAAAAAGCATGGAATGTCTATGCACTATGATCCAGCATTTACTTCTGTGAATTTATAATAAGGACCTGATCAAGGATGTATACAAAATGGGGCTTATGCCATCACAATGCATTTTTATAATAATAAAATCAAAGAAGGAAGAAGACCTAAATATTCAACAACCAGAAATTGGAAAATTACCTTATGGTATCTTTGTAAGTGGAATATAATGCAGCCATTAAAAATGGAGTTACAAGGGTGCCTGCCTGGCTCAGTCGGTAGAGTATATGACTCTTGATCTCTGGGTTGTGAGTTCAAGTCCCATGTTGGGTGTGGATATTATTTTAAAGGAGGGAAGGAAGGAAGGAAGGAAATCATGATAAAATACCCAGGGCATATTGTTAAGTAAAAACTACAAAATGGTTTTTAGGGTAATATTACATGGGTAAAAATTAAATATAAACATGGAAAAGCAAATAGAAAGCAACAATATTGAAACATTCATAATAATTGAATAGTGCAACCAAGGTGATTTTCTTAGTTTTGTTTTTTTTTTAAATATTTTCTAGTTCTCTACAACAAACATTTGCTTTGTTTGTAAGATAAAAAAATTAAGGGCCTTGTTTTTAATACTTAAGGAGAGAATGACATCATCTCCTGGAAAGTCCCAAGATGCTGGGCAACTGTTCAAGATGGCCTCACATACAAAGTGCAAGAAGAGACTAGTGAGAAGAAGGCAGGTGGAAAGAGTTATGGTTGTCTTTGGAGTTTGCCTTCCTTACTTCCAAGGAAGAACCCCAAAGACAGAGAGAGGATACACCCAAATGGCTTATGTGTGGGAATCGCTAGCAAAAGGCCTCAGTTTGAATGCACTAGGTCTTTCCTAAACTCTCTCTTTAACCCCTAAAAAGCATTCGGCAAAGAACAAATAGACTTGACAGGCTGGAGGTGCCCTAAATAAACTTAACCACAGAGAAGGGAGGGTCGGTCTGAGCTCATTACGGGACTCCTCTCGCCTCGCCGAGCTGCAGTCAGGAGTCACATGACCCGAGGTGGCTGCGGTAGCCCATGTCACGCCTGCATCTCCAGCTGATCCACCTTTGCCTCACAGCCAGGACAGCCTTAGAGCCTCTCTTTATCCTGCCTGGTCCCAGTGGTAGGTGCAGCAGATGAACCCATGCAGGTTCCATTCAATCTTTCATCAAGATGCTAATAAGGCACATTAATGATAAGAAGGGAGGACAATTTTTTTTTTAAATGTCAGAAAACTTGAAAGAGTAAGTGAAAGGATGCCAGAGTGTGAGATTCAAGCACAGCCGCTAGGCAGGGGCAGTGACAGTGGCTCCAAGGCATAATCGGGCCCTCTGCTGTGATGTTCCGCAGGCAGCTGGTGGGCCGGGGGGTCCAAGCAGGGCTGAGAGAAGAGAGGAGTCTGATTAGATTGACTCTGCCTCCTAATGCACGCTCAGAAAGTAAATGCAGATCCTTCCCCAGAGAAGAGTCAGTCCCCTAAGACACAAGGAGGCCTGGAGGCAGATTACATGGGGCTCTCCTATGGATCAGAGGCTAAACCCCAAGCATTTTTTCTATGGCCAATCCTTCTTATTCAATGAACAATTTTACCTCATGGGGATTATCTGACCTCAGAGGGTATCAGCGGTTTGAGGATATCTTGTCAAAGATGTCCCTGAATTGTGTATGAATAAAAGGAGTATATTTAAATAAATTATATTCAAAGACAACCCCCCACCCCCATCATTTTGGGACATGAGAATCCAGGCCATCTTGGAATTCCGGACAATAAGAAGGTTCCATTGGGATGATCACCATAGGTTACCTTAAAATTCTTAGATCCACAGATCAGGTGCTAGGCTGGGGATCTCTACTTTGAGAAGGTACCCATATTCAGCAAGATATAGGATCCATCTCTGCAGATTTTCTGCTTAAGTTTGAAGACCAGTCTAGTGCTCAGTGCCAAATGGCAAGCACTATAGAACCCCTCAAAAATGGGAGACAGGGGTATGGATAGGATAGACTCACTAATAAAATAAGAAATAACAATAATTAATTACCATTTAAGACCATGAATTTAATTCTTTTTTCCCCGAATTCCCACTGCAATAGTCAAAAGACAGAGGAAAAACAAAAACAACAAAAACCCCTATGAGAAAATAGGGAAGACCTTGAGGGTGTTTGGTAATTTTAATTATCCAGGTGGAGGAATTCAACACCAATTTCTGTTCCACCACAAATGAAGGAAAAACCTCCCTGGAAAGCCAGGATAGGTGAGATTTCCCAGCAGAATGTTCCATCCCCAAACCTCTAAGCTCATAGAAACAGCCTAAAACTGAGGGGGAACAAAGGAACAGTTGGTGGAGGAAACACTGCTCTTTTGAATCTCTAAGAGTGGATTCAGAGTTTGTCCAGAGACAATCCTCCTAGAAATCTACACGATGTCCCCCTGGTTCTTACACCTTTGGAATTGTCCTGGGACCTCAGGTTCTAAAAGAGTAACATCATGAGCAGAATACTTCCATTGGCCAGTGCATTATTTCTTCCATGGCAGAGGGTAAAACTGAACCACCAGAATAGTGCTGACACACTGATTTTGGGTGACCTTCACTCTTGTTGGGTACACACTAAGTTCAGGTGTCTGGACTACCATCAACTCTTGGGCTTAGGCTACATACAGGGAACCAAAGATCCATGTTTATCCATCCAGTATCCACATGCCGACAAGTGTGGAGGCAGGCATCCTTCACCTTGTGTGGCCACCACCAGGTTCAGCACCTTGTGTTAGGCCATCATCTGGGGGTGGCCAGGCCAAGCTCTTCCAAGGCCTTTTGAGATCATTGTTCTAAAATGCCAAAGAGCCTCTCAGTGTCCTCTCTTGCTGAATGGAATTGGTGGCATCATGCTTTTCTGGATCAGTCTGAAGCTGTGCTGGATGAGAAGCAGACACTCCTGTGGGAATGGGACCACTTTTCTTGCTTCGCTTACAGGTCCTTCAGCGATCCTGTCTGTTTGCAGCAGGGGTGCTGTCAACATTGAAAGACATCACATTCTGCGAATGTAATGAACACAGCTAAAGAGTTCAAGGGAAGATGTGGTTGGAAGAGGTGTCATTCTCCATTTATGCTACAAAATTTCAAGGTGTAAATTTAACATGACCAGAAAACAAATTATTCACAATTTCTTTCATACTCGGAGGAAGACTTGGTGTTTGTGGGCAGCTAAAACACAGCACAGTAACAGCCTTTGAGAGTCCTTGGAAACCAGTATTGACAGGCAGCTCTGGATAAAGCAGCATCATGAATAACAATATAACCAACACAAGACAAAGGCATTAGGGAACTTTAGAGTCAAAAAGATCTACACGGTTTTACTACAAACAGGTTCGGAAGAGACATAGCATCGTATATAATAGACATAGCATCGTATAAAATAACATAATAACTGGCTTTTTCTCCTGGTGAGAGACAGGAAATTAGTCAGGCCCTCTATATTTGACAGTAAATAGAACACTAATAAAGAACAGGATGAGAGGCGTTCAAGACATGTTCAGGAAGATATGGTGCTTGGCCACTGCGGAGACTATTAGTATGTACTCACTGGGTAATAAGCCACAAGACTTAAGTCCCTCCTCTCTACCCACTGCTCTAAATCTTCATTGACAATTCACTATCCCTCACATGGGCACATAAATTCATAATAAAAATTTTAATTAAATTGTTATATAGAAAATATTTGCCCTACACAGCTGAGAGAGAGCCCTACCGTTGTAGGTCTGGGATGGAGATTTGCATGTAGGTGGTTCTTTGGGAAGTGCTCTTGGGAACAACACCAAGTAGTGAGTAGATAAATCCAGTAAAATTTAGAGATGTCTAAACAAATACAATGTAAGTATATTTAATGCACATTTAAAAGATAATTCTTAAAATATATAATACACAATATAAAAATAAAATTTAAAAGTATACATCTAGATGGCTAAATCATTTCATGAAGATATAATGCATAAGGGATGTCAGAGAAAATATATAGGTAAACATAACACATCTCCTACCTTGTATAGGAAGAGAGTAAATATATTCAGAGAAACATGATTTTTTTCATCAAACACCAGTAGAATAAAAGTAAGTGTGAAACAAAACATGCTCCCAAAAAGACCAAGGCAGGCCACAGTAATATTGCAAAAAGCAGCCAAAGAAAAATTAGAAAACATAAAAATAACAAATTAAAATAACAGAAATAGAACAAAATATATCAGACGTATGTTGAATGTATTAAGGTTAAGCATCTACTAAGGTATCTCAAATCAGTTTAGTAAACAAAATGCAAATATTTAATAAGAGACACATTTGAAACAAAATAATGTAATAAATTTAAGATAAAAGGATGACTGGTCTTCTGTTTCTGGCAATATCTAAGACTAGACATGTAGAGAAACCCTCCTGATACAAAGTATAAAAAATGTAGGATACTATATTGTTTCAGCAAAAAAATTTTAAATGTATTGCAAAGAACATGTATTTACAATAAAAATACATGAAGCACAACAAGAATGCTTCTGTGAACAAAAATCTGCAAGGAAAAACAAACTATACAATAATACCTGCAAAGAGAGCAGATGTTAGAATTATCAGAGACTGAATAGAATATATATATATTTTTTAATATTTTAAGAAAAAAATAAGATACTGAAAGCATAATGAAGGAATAAAAGATCACCAAAATACCTGGTTGGAAATAATACCAAACAAAACTCCAGAAATAAGAAATATAAATGAAACTAGAACTACACAGATTCTAAATTGAATGTCAGCTGAAGAGATCATTGTGAACTAGATAACACACAGGAGATGTTTCCCAAGTATTCTGCAAAGATAATAAAAATATGATGTAGAGGTTAAGGGATATAGGACATAAAGTGAAAAATTCCAACATACATCTAATTGTAATTTATATTTGAGTTTGTAAAAGTAATAAAGGAAAGTTATTATTCAAAGAATGGCTGAGATTTTTCCCTAAATTGAAGAAAGTCACCAATCTCAGAATCAGGAAGTCCAACAATTCTCAACAGAATGAAGAGAAAGACATAGAAAAATTAAGCACAATTATAGAACAAAGACAATGAGAAGATGTTAAAATCAGTCAGACAGAAAAGATAGATTATCTGCAAGAGAATCACTGCTGATTTCTTGAGTGAGGGGAGGGGAAAGCCAAGAAACTGTAAAATGGTATTTTCAAAGTTCTGGGAAAAAATAAGTGCCAACTGAGCATCATTACACTCAGCACAGTTATTTTTCACACACAAGATAATAAAGGCATTTGAGACAAATGCTAACAACAAAAACCCATCCGGTAGTAACTGACTAGTAACCGACACTCACTGGAGAGAAGGACACACTTCAATCATGAAAATAATGATCACTGAAAATGTCTGAGATGCAAAAAAAAAAAAAGGAGTAACAAAAAGATGGCAGGGCACCCGGGTGGCTCAGTGGGTTAAAGCCTCTGCCTTTGGCTCAGGTCATGATCCTGGGGTCCTGGGATCAAGTCCCATATCAGGCTCTCTGCTCTGCAGGGAGCTTGCTTCCCTTCCTCTCCCTCTGCCTGCCTTTCTGCCTGCTTGTGATCTGTCTGTCAAATCAATAAATAAAATCTTAAAAGAAAATGGCAAACTTGGAGCTAGCTATAAATTATTGTTTTAAAAATAAGAATAATGTCTAAAGTGTGGAAATAAAAAAAAAATCCTAAAATGTTGATCAACTATAGATATCAAGGGGGTGATCATTAACTTAAGGTATTTGAACCTCTTCATGTTGTTCAAGATATAGGTAAGTACACGATTGATAATTTAGTTTAAATTTTATTAAAATAAATATGCATATTAAAATGTCTAAGTTACTAATAAAAGAATAGAATTAGAGTGTAGAACATCAAATTAGTAAAAGAAGAAAACATAAAAGAGGTGGGGGACAAATAAATCTAGAAGAATGAAAGAAAAGGAAGCAGGGAGAAACAAACCAGGGCAAGTAGTTCAAAATAAGATGGCAAAAAATATTCTACACACACAGTCACAATCAATAATAACAAATCAACTTTTCTAATTAAAATAAAATTGTCAGCCTGGATTTACAAAGAGCCAAGCAGATTTTAAAACACACACACACACACACATAAGCCGTAAAAACAACAGAGAGGTTGAAAATCAAATATGAAAAAAGATAATCAAGAAAATTCAAGCTAAAAGAGCACTATTATACATATATTACTATCAGTTAGAATTACTTTTTTTTTTTCTTAACCAGGCTCCATGCCCGGCGAGAAGCCTGAGGCAGGGCTCTATCTCACGACCCTGAGATCGTAATCGAAGCCAAAACCAAGAGTCGGATGTTTAACTAACTAAACCACCCAGGTACACCCAGAATTGAGTAAAAATAAAAATTTTTTTTCAAGATATAATGAGACCCATAGCATTTTTTTTTAATTTTTTATTTTTTATAAACATATATTTTTATCCCCAGGGGTACAGGTCTGTGAATCACCAGGTTTACACACTTCACAGCACTCACCAAAGCACATACCCTCCCCAATGTCCATAATCCCACCCCCCTCTCCCCAACCCCCCCCCCCCCCAGCAACCCTCAGTTTGTTTTGTGAGATTAAGAGTCACTTATGGTTTGTCTCCCTCCCAATCCCATCTTGTTTCATTTATTCTTCTCGTACCCACTTAAGCCCCCAGAGACCCATAGCATTTTTACAGCTTATTTTTTAACAGCTTTATTGAAATATAATTCACATATCATACAATTCAGCCATTTAAAATATGTAATTCAATAGTTTTTAGTATATTCACAGGTAAGTGCAAACATCACCACAATTTTAGACTATTTCATCACCTCAAAAGGAAGCCTCATTCCTAAGTCTCCCTCCAGTTTAAGCAACCAAAGTCTACTTTCTATCTGGACTTTTACATGAATGGTATGGTAAAATATGAGGACTTTTGTGATTAGCTTCTTTTGCTTACCATGTTTTCAAGATTCATTCAAGTTGCAGCATGTGTTGGTCGACAAATTTTTTTGTGGACAAATAATATTCTATTGTGTGAATATACATTTCATTTATCCCTTCACTCATTCATTGATGGACATTTGGGTTGCTTCCATCTTTTGGCTATAAATAATGCTGCTATAAATATCAGCGTACAAGTTTTTTGTGTGAACATATGCTTTCATTTCTCGGGTATATAGCTGGGAGTGTCATTCCTGAGTCATGAGGTTCGTGTATGTTTAATCATTTGAGAAACTGTCAAAGTGGCTGCACCATTTTATATTTTCACCTGCTGTGGAGGGCTTCAATCTCTCCACACCCTCATCACTATTTGTGGTTATCTCACTTTTTTATTCTAGCCATCCTAGCCATCCTAGTGGGTATGAAGGGGTATCTCATTGTGGTTTTGATTTACATTTCCCTGATGATTAACGACATCAAGCATTTTTTTTCATGAGCGCATTGGCCATTTGTATATCTTCTTCGGAGAATTATCTCTTCATCTCCTTTGCCCATTTTTGAATTGCAATTTTTTTTTAAGTTGTTGAGTTGTAAGAATTCAAGGAATTCTTTATATATTCTAGCTACAAGTCCCATATCAGATATATGATTCTCAAGCATCTTCTCCCATTGTGTGGTTTGCCTCTTTTACTTTCTTAGTGGTGATCTGTGAAGCACAAAAGTTAATAATTTTGCTGATATGCAATTATTTTTTCTTTTGTTTCTCATGATTTTGGTGTTCTATCCAAGAATCTTTTGTCAAACCCTAGGTCATAAAGATTTACCTCTATATTTTCTTCCAAAAGTTTTATAGTTTTAGCTCTTAAATTCAGATCTTTGATCCATTTTGAGTTAATCTTTGTATGTGGTATGAGGTAAGGGCACAATTTTATTCATTTGTCCATGGATATCCATTTATTCCAGGTCCATTTGTTGAAAAGATGACACTTTCCCTATTGAGTAGTCTTGACAACTTTGTCAAAATCAATTCTCTAGAGATGTGTGGGTTTATTTCCGGCCTCTGACTCTGACTTCTGCTATTGACCTCTATGTCTGTGTTCATGATAGTACTGCACTGCCCGGTTACCATTGCCTTGCAGCAAGTTTTAAAATTAAGAAATGAGAGTTCTCCTACTGTGTTCCTTTCCAGAATTGTATTAGTTATTCTGAGGCCCCTTCAATTTCATACTAGTATTAGAATCAGCTTGGCAATTTTCACAAAGAAGTCACCTGGGATTCCAATAGGGATTGTGTTGAGTCTATGGAGTAGGCTGGGAATACTGTCATTTTAAAAATGTTAAATCTTCTGATCCATCCATGAACACAAGACATTTTCCCATTTATTTAGACCTTCTTTAATTACGTTCAACAATATTTTGTTTGGTTGGTTATTTGCTTGCTTTTAAGTTTTCAAGGTATATGCTTGCACTTTTTTGGTCATATTTATTTCTAGGTAACTTATTCTTTTGGATGCTATTGTGAATACAGTTCACTTTTTGATTGTTCTTATAAATGTATACATACACAATTGATTTTTGTACATTAATCTTGTATATACTGAACTTGTTTATTAATTTAATACTTTTTTACTGGATTCTGTAGGATTTCCTATAGTTGTGAATGGAGATAGTTTCTCTTCTTTCTTTCTAAAATAATCCCTTTTTATCTACTTTTCTTGCCTAATTACTCTGGTTAGAATGTCCAATACAATGTTGAATAGAAGTGGTGAGAGGGGGCATCCTTGTCTTGTTTCTGGTCTTAGGGAAAAAGCATCAAGTCATTTACCATTAAATATAAATTAGCCTTGGATTTTTCAGAGATGTCTTTTATCAAGTTGAGGAAATCCTCTTTTATTCCTAGTTTGTTGAATGTTTTTATCATGAAAGGGTTTTGGACTTTGTCAAATGCTTTTTTTTCTCACCTAATGAAAAGATCATGTCACTTAAAAAATTATATTGATATGATGTATTTTATTAATTGATTTTCAGGTGTTGAACCAGTCTTACATCCGTAAGATAAATCCCACTTGCCATAGCATATGATTCTTTTCTATACTGCTGGATTCAGTTTGCTGGTATTTTATTGAAGACTTTTGTAGCCATATTTATAAAAGATATTGATCTGTAGTTTTCTTGTGATATCTTTGTCTGCTTCAAGTATCAGGATAAGATTAGTCTCATAAAATGAGGAGGGAAAAGGCATCATCCTCTTCCATTTTTTAAAAAAAGTTTGTGAAGAATTGTTAGCAATCCTCTAAATGCTTGGTACAATTCAGTGGTGAAAGACATCTGGGAAGCCATTAGTTTTACTCATGAGAGAGATAAACTATTTAAGTACACAATAATAAATATAGTGAGCAAAAAAAAAAGAGAGAGGATCATAAGAGAAATTAATAAAACACTAAAATTTGGGGACATTTAAAAGTAAATCTCTCAGAAACTATTGGATCTATACCACAAATATTACACACCAAAACTTGGGGGAAGCTGTCAATGGCTGTTGAAGCAGATGTCCCTCTCCCTCTGTGTGTCCTCAGACATAAATCAGTTTTGTGGCTGTCAGCAGTAGTCATATTCAGGTTCCTGGGAAATAGCCCTGATATCTATTCCATGGATCTGGACCACCTGAACCATGAGGCCCACCTCCATGCCCACCAAGGGAGCCTCTCTTGCCAATGTCATCAATGATATATTGCTCACAGGTGGGAGAAGAATTTTGGCTCTTAACAAAAGCTAGGAGTGAATGTTGCTCTGTAAGAACAAGTTAATAACCTGGGCTGTGTCCATAATCACACTCAATTCTTGTTGGTCTTGAGAGAGGATAAATTCTGTGCTTTTCTATCAAGGAAGGAAGAGGTGTGGGGGGGCCACCTCACAGGAGGCCGGCCTGAGTTTTGCAGTGAGGGCTTCTTAGAGGGGCAAATGTGTGAACAGAGTGTGCAGGGTCTACTTGTCAGGAAAGGAGGTGTTATTGATGGCTCCCTCTGGCTCTTGGTAGATATTCATCGGTGGATCTCGCCCACAGCTATTATTAGTGTTGTGATTAGGTGATTTTCTATTTCTCATTCTGAATTGAATTTCTTTGTTAAAGCAATTTTATTCTCAAAAAATAAAAAGAAAGTGACCTGACTTTTATTTCTGGCAATAGTCTGAACTAGATAACCTGAAAAGTCTTTACAAATATTACAAACATCCTATTATATGCGTAGCCATGATCCTAGGGAAGGAAATTCCCAGATGTCAAAAACAAAGAGAAAACTAAAACCCAAAGAGATAAGGACCTGAGCTGATCCTGCAGCGGCCCTAAGGGTGTTTTTTGGTCTTGGTAACTAAGGGATTTTGGTTTTAATGACCTCAGAGGAGAATGAAATGAGATCTTGATCCTTCTTATGGTGAGCAACAGAACTAAGACTTTTGTATAAAAGCCAAGTTCCTGGAAAAGCTCTACATTCTGTAAAAGAGTCAACTAGAAAATATCAACCCAATAGCACAAGGATAAAGGAAAGAAGGTTTTTTTGTTTTGGTTTGGCCTCTCGGTGGGAAGAAAGTATCTCATGGGGCTTATGCTTACACAGTTTTAGAGATGGAATATAAGCTTTCTGCAGGACCCCTTTACAACACAAATATACATAAAATAATGGCCTGTTGTATGGCTTCATATAACTGGTAATATCCTTAGAGCATCTGACAGATGCAAAAAAAAAAAATCACATACTTTCAATCCAGGTTGCATAACTTTCCTACAAATTAAGTCCTCTAAGCATGAGCTTGCAATGAAAAATCACAAAATGTATGAGGAAACTATTTCATTTCATGAGATCACTAGACACGATGATGTGTAGATAGTAGGTTTAGATGTTTGAAAACACCTGATAATGCAGATATAGGACATGATTGACAAACCAACTATGATTAATATGATCAAAAGCATAATAAATAATGAAAAATAAGCAGGAACAATAAAACACTATCTAAAAGAAACCAGATAGTACCTATCAACAGACCCCAAATATAGGAAGCAAAACTGACAGAACTGCATGGAAAAATAGACAATTCAAGGTCAGTAGTTGGAGATTTGAATGCCACACTGTCAATAATGGATAGAACAAGTAGGCAGAAGATCAACATGGAAACAGAAGATTTGAACAACACTATAAATCAGCTAGACCTAACCACCATCTATAAAACACTCTACCCAATAACAGTAAAATAGACATTCTTCTCAAGGGCACACAGACGGAACAACCACAGGATGCCATAAAACAAGCTTCAGTAGATTTGAAAGGACTAGAATAACATAAAGTATGCCCACCAACCGTAACCAAATGAAATTAGAAAATAAGCACAGAAGGATATGTATGAAATTCACAAATAGGTGGATATCAAACAACACACTTCTCAATAACCAATGGGTCAATGGAGAAATGAAAGGAGAAATTAGAAAATACCTTGTTGTAAGTGAAAACAAAAACACAACGTACCAAAGTTCAGGAGGCGCGGCTAAAGCAGCACACAGAAGGAAATTTGTAGCTGCAAATGTCTACAGTAAAAAAGAAGCAAGACATCTAGTCAATAACCCAGCTTTCTACCTGAAGGAGCTAGAAAAAAAGGAATCAAACAGAAGAAATAATGAAGATTAAAACAGAAATTAAATAGAAAATACAGAAAAATAGTGAAACCAAAAGCTGATTCTTCGAAACCATCAAAATCAACAAACATTAAGTAGCCCTCACTTGCCCTGAAATTTCATTACTCTACCAGTCTGCACCCACCTAGGAATTAACTTCCCTGGGCTGAAGCTCACCCCACTCTCCCCATTCACATCTTGCATTTTCCTCCCCTACATAACAGCGTGGAAGTCCTAAACATTCACAAAGCTCATGACTTCTTTCGTCCTCAATAATTTGACTAATTCCAAAGTAGTTTTGAGAATACATCCATACACACGCATACACCAGGAAAAAAAAAATAAATATTGAAATCGAAGCAAAGGAAATTTCCAGATAAAGGGAATTTTATATATAAAATCCAACACATGTGCTGTAGGTCCTACACACTGTACTGAGAGGAGCCAGAAATGATGAAACTGAGCTTTCTGGCTCTTCCCCCCACAACCCCTTTCATACTTGACCAAAAAAAAGGAGGAGATCCTCTCTGAAGATTCACAAGACCCGTGAGGTAGGAAACAAACTTCATGGTGGTGTGTGGTGCTGCCTTTTAAAAGAACCACAGTTTCATCTGATGGAGCAAACTGGAAGGTCTTCCCTTGGACGCACTGGGTTCCGGGTCACTGAGGAAGCACTGCATATCCTGGAGCGTCAGCACCCTCAACCCCTTCGCATTCGACTTGAACGTCTTATTCCCTTGGGGCTCTCCGTTCACCGTGTTCTCTCGGTGGACAAGTGCTAATTAAAGTTTCATAACTGTACGGGCCTGCAGAATATTCTGCTAGCTCATCTTCCCAAACTGACAGAACCAAGCAGGAAATTGTCACGCAAGTAGCATCCCAAGGATGGTTCCTATACTAACCCAGCCTGACTCTGAATAAGCGGCATTTCAAAAAGGTGGGTAGACGTAAGGGAAGTAAGAACAAAGCTACGGCATGATACTACCAAATGTATACTCTAGGCCAGTCATTTAATTACAAAAATCTGAGAGTATTTTTAGAGTAGTACTATATTTGGTAAACTTTAGAAGGAAATTTGTGAAAGATTTATATTTACAAAAAACAAAAAGAAAGAAAAGAAAAGAAAAAGAAAAACTGTCATCTAAATGCACCAGATATTTAAATGTTCAATCTATTCTTTGAGCTATCAAACACCTTTATGTCAATTTCGAAAGAGAAAAATCTTAGTCAAGATAATAGAAACAATTCAATGGATTCCTAAAACATTTGCTCAAGAAATTATTTAAATACACCAGAAAGACTTCAAAAATCCAAAGAGCAATATATGCTTTCTTAAAAAAAAAAAAAAATCAGAGGTAATGTATGGCAAAAAGAGCTTTTCCTGACAGTCCAGTGCAAGTGCAATTTCAGATCTAAAGGTTATGTCATCAAATCATCAAAGACGGTTTATGAACCGCCCCCAGGAGCGGGGCATGCAGCGGCACGGTGTCAGCCCATGATGGCGGCGTTCGCTCTCATCAACACGCACGGGAACAACCTAATCTCTGCTCATAGCAAACAACAGAATGGCAAAGCCTGAGCTGAAATCATTTAACAAGAAAGAAAAAAAAAAAAAAGGTCAAATTCTTAGTTAAAAAAAAAAAAAAGTCGATTGAAGAAATACAACTAGTTGCATTTAGAGAAATTTACCCATGTGCTCACCTCAACCCCTGAAAAAATTATTCCCTCTGAATTCTAGCCATTCATGGCATTTAGGGTACACATCTGTGATTCTCAGATTTTTTTTTTTCTTTAAGAGTTGAGACTGATACCCTGTCATAGCTTGTCTGATTGCAGCTGTAACAATGTTGAAATCCTCAAAGGCATAAATGGTAAATATTTGTCACTTAATTAATGTTAATATTTTAGGATATTTATGACAACTCTCGGGGTGATTGACAACATGCTGGAGGTACAGCAAAACCAGGATTTGGATTTCATGATGCAGAGTACTGGTGAGGATGAAGATCAGGTTGAAATTAAGCCAGACCCTGAACAAAGCTCACTATCATTTAATTAATTCAACAGAAAGTGCTGTCAGTCAAGACTCTTGGCTACTGTGTGGTGTAACATGGCAGCCAACAGGCAAAGACGCCCAGTTTTAGGATCTGCAGGGAAGCAGCTTGTTTTCCCAAGGCCACAACTGTGTCTCCTGGGCCACATGCTCTTCCCATGTAGGGGAAGAGGCAGAAGCTCTTCCACTGAGAGGTGGAGGCTTACTGTCCTGCCCTGAATCTATCCTGTCCTGATGACCCACTTGTTACTAACTGAATGAACTAAACAATACTGCTGAGTTCTGTGGCCAAGCCAGAAATGTCCTGAAGCTTCTGCCCGATTCTCACGTGGCATTCACTCTGGGAGAAGCCATCTGCCCATCTGCCATAGAAGTCCAATTATTCTGAGACCACTGTATGGAAACGGCCACAGAGCCATAGGCACTCCCTTAGATAGTCCCACCTGACCTCAGCTCTCATTCATTCTGATACTGTAGCCAATTCCAACAGATGGCATTTTTTCCACACTACTAATTCTCCAACACCAGAGGGACGTCCTGCAACTCAACTCAACAGACACTGTTGACCTGGAGACAGCATCAGACTCCATAGGTTAAGGCTGGGTCTTAAAAGACGGCACCCACCCTTCAGATGCTAATCACAAATCCAGGTTGTCCCGTGAGTTTCTGACTGACAGGCTTTAGATGAGAAAGTCCAGTGATTTCCACCATGGGGTCAACTAATTTGCGAGAGCGGCTCACAAAACTTAGAGAAACATTTTACTTACCAGATTACTGGTTTATTATTAAATGGTTGCAACTCCGGAATAGCCCGATGGAAGCGTTGCACAGGGTGTGGACCTCCTGTGCTCTTTAAGTTTGCCAATGTCTACGTGCTCATCAACCTGGAAGCTCTCTGAACCCCATCGTTTTGGGTTTTTAATGGAGGTTTTATTACCTCAGCATGACTGATTACATCATTGGTCATTGGTGACTGATTTAACCTCCAGCCCCTCTCTCTTCTCCAGGATTGGGGGAGTGATGGGAATGAGAGTTCCAACCCTCTCAAGACTGTGTTGCTTCCCCACCCCCCCAACCCCACCAGTCACCAACCACCAACCATGTAATCAGTCATGCTGAGGTAATAAAACCTCCATTAAAAACCCAA